>NW_006408519.1:54266574-54280084 GCF_000296735.1 Chrysochloris asiatica
GATACAGGAAGTATCAAAAAAGTTGGCCAGAATACACAGCCACTGTACCACAAATAATTGGTTGATGTTCTGCCATTTCAGGAGGTAGCATATGATCAAGCACTGAAGGTACTGAAGGAAGAAATTCAAGGTGTACTGAAGGCATTCGTGAAAAACAAGTCTTTAGGAATCAATATAATGCCTGCTGAAAGCACTCACAAGTCTATAAAAGAAATTTGGAAACCAACTGACTGGAATAAATCAGTATTTGCTCCAATATGTTGGAGAGTCATTCAACATAGTGGGGAAACATCAAACAATATAATTTATTTCACATGCAAGTAAAATTTTGCTGTAAATAATTTTAAAAATGATTGAATCACAGAAGTACCAGAAACTCAATCCAGATTCAGTAGAGGATGTGGAAGAGGATTATCACTGATGATGTCAGATAAACCTTAACTGAAGCAGAAAATACCAGAAATGTGTCTAATTGTGAGTTATAGTCTATGCAAGAGCATTTTACTGTATGGATCATAACAACTATGGATGACATTGCAAAGAATGATAATTTCAGAACACTTATTGTCTGGTTTAAACTCTGGAAAGGTGTACAAGAAGGTTGTATACTTTCTTCAAGTTTATTCAATCTATGTGTGGAGCAAATAATCTAAGAAACTAAATTATATGACTAAGGAGCCCAAGTGGCACTTTAGGATAAGCACTGAACTGTTAACCTCAAGGTTGACAGTTCAGAGAAAGATGAGGCTATCTGCTCTCATAAACATTTACAATTTCAGAAACCCTAATAAGGTTACTATGAGTTGGAATTGACTGAATAGCAGTGGGTTGAGTTTGGTCTTGAAGTAGATAAAGAAGAACATGGTATCAGGACAGGAGGAATACTCATTAACAACCTGTGATATATAGATGTCACAACCTTACTTGCTGATCGATAAGAGGATTTGTAGTGCTGCTTGATGAAGATCAAGGACTACAGTCTTCAGTATTAATTGTTGTTGTTAAGTATCACTGAGTTGATTCTGACCCATAGCAGCCTGGTATAGGGTTTCCTAGGAGCGGTTGATGAGCTTGAACCACCAACCTTTCAGTTCAAACCAACTTTGCAGTCCAGCACATTAAGCCATAGCACCCCACCAGCACTCCTAATATGGATTACACCTGAAAATAAAGAAAATAAAATTCCTCACTATCACAGGCCAGTATGCAACAAAGATAAGTAAAGAAATTATTGAAGTTATCAAGAATTTCATTTTGATAAAAAAAATCAAAGTCCATGGAAGCATCCTTGAAGAAATCAAACAATATTGCATTGTGCAAATCTTCAGCTCATGACCTCTATAAATTGCAAAAAAAAAGATGTCACCTTAAGAACTAACATGTGCCTGATTCAAGCTAAGGTTTCTTAATTCACCTCATATGCATGCAAGAGTTGGACAATGAATAAGGAAGACTGAAGGAGAATTGATGCATTTGAATTATGGTGTTGGTGAAGAATATTAAATATACTAGAGACTGCCAGAAAAACAAAAAAATCTTGGAAGAAATATAACCAAAATTCTCCTTAAAAGTGAGGATGATGTGACTTTGTCTCAAATACTTTGGACTTGTTATCAAGACAAAGCAGCACCAAAGGACATCATACCTGGTAAAGTAAAGGGTCCTGGAGGGAAAACCTCAGTGAGCTAGATTGACACACTGGCTGGAACATAGCAGTGATTGTGAGGATAGTGCAGAACTGGGCAGTGTTTCGTTCTGTTGTACATAGGTCATCTGTGAGATATAAATTACTTGATGACACCTAACAACAACAAAGAATTGTTATGTATCTTGTTTGGTGGTGGTAGTAGTGCGTTTTAGAGTTCCTACTCATTTGTTGTTGTTAGGTGCCATCGAGTTGGTACTAACTCATAGTGACACTATGCACAGCAGAACAAAACACTGCCCGGTCCCAAACCAATGTCACAATCATTGCTAAACCTGAGCAATGCATATACATATATACATTACTGCCTTCACTGTACTAATTCATCTGGTTGGGGGTCTTCCTCTTTTTTTCCAACCTTCCACTTTACCAAACATGATATCCTTCTCCAGGGACTGCTCCTTCCTGACAATATGTCTGAAGTAAGAGAGATGAAATCTGGCCATCCTGGGTTCCAAGGAGCATTCTAACTGTACTTCTTCAGCACAGATTGGTTTGTTATTTTGGCAGTACTTTTAATATTCTCTCCCAACACCATAATTCAAATGCATCAATTCTTCTATGGTCTGTCTACCTATCACAAACATATCAGGTTATTGAAAATACCATGGGTTGGACTGAGTGCATCTTGGTCCTCAAACTGATATCTTTGTTCTTCAACACTTTAAAGAGGTCTTGTGCAGCAGATTTGCTGAATGCACTATGTTGTTTATTTTCTCAACTGCTGTATTAACAGTAGTGTTAATGGTTGATCTGAGCAAAATTAAGTCTTTGACAACCTTAGTCTTTTCTCCATTTATGTTGATATTATTTATTGGTCCAGTGGTGAAGACTTTTGTTTTCTTTACATTGAGATGCAACCCATATTGAAGACTGTGGTCTTTGATCTTCATCAGTAAGTATTGTAAGTCACTTTCATGAAGCAAGGTTGTATCATCTGCACATTGCAGGTTGTCAATAAGTCTTCCTCCAATCCTGATGACACATTTTTTCTTCATGTAATCCATACTCTTCGATTATGTGCTCCGCATACAGATTCAATAAGTATGGTGAAAGAGTAAAGCCCTGGTGCACACCTTTCCTCATTTTAAACCATTCAGTGTTCCCTTGTTCTGCTCTAACAACTACCTCTTGATCTGTGTACAGGTTCCTCATAAACCCAATAAAGTGTTCCAGAATACTCATTCTCACAATGTTGTTCAGAGCTTTTCATGGTCCACACAATCCAAAGCAATTGTAAAGATAATAAAGCACAAGTAAACATCTTTCTAGTACTCTGTGATTTCAACCAAGAGTATCTGATGTCAGCAATGATATCCCTCATTCCATGTCCTCTTCTGAATCCTGTGTTAACCTCTGGAAGTTCTCTGTCAATGTATGGTTGCAACGTTTTTGTAATATCTTTAGCAAGATGTTTTTGAAATATATTTAGCAAGATTTTGATTGCATGGGATATTAATGATATTGTCCAATAATATCTCCCTTCTTTTGGGTCACTTCTCTTTGTAAAGGGCACAAATATGGAGCTCTTCTAATCAATTGACAAGATAATTGTCTTCCAAATTTCTTGGCATAGATGACTGAGTGCCTCCAGTGTCACATCAGATTGTTGAAAGATTTCAATTTGTATTCCATCCATTCCTGGTGCCTTGTTCTTTGCCAATGCCTTCAGTGCACTTGGACCTTTTCCTTCAGATACATGGGCTCTTGATCATATGCTACCTCTTGAAATGGTTGAACATTGGCCATTTCTTTTTGGTACAATGACTCTATATATATTTTCCATCCTCTTTTGATGCTTTCTGCATTATTCAATATTTGCCCATTGAATCCTTCAATATTGCAAGTCAAGGTTTAATTTTTTTCTTCTTCTTCAGTTTCCTCAGCTTGAGAAATACGGAATATGTTCTTCCCTTTTGGTTTTCTAACTCAATGTCTTTGCACATTCTCTTATAATACTTAACTTTATCTTCTTGATCTGACCTTTGAAATTTTCTGTTCAGTTCTTTTACCTCCTTATTTCTTCCAGTTTCTTTAGCATCTCTACACTGGAGAGCAAGTTTCAGAGTATCTTCTGACATCCGTTTGGGTCTTTTCCTTTTTTCTTGTCTTCTTCATTATCTTTTGCTTTTTCCCTGTATGATGGTCTTGATATTTTCGCACAACTCTTCTGGTCTTCAGTATTTAGTGTCGAATGCTAAAAATCTGTTTTTCAGATGATGTCTAAATTCAGGTGGGATATGTTCAAGGTCTCGTGTACTTGTTTACATTTTCTTCAGCTTTAGTCTGAACTTGAATTTGAGCAATTATGATCAGTTCCACAGCCTGCCCCTAGCCTTGTTTTGGCTGAGGATATGGAACTTTTCAATCTATCTTTACACAGATATAGGTAATTTGATTTATGTGTATTCCATCTGGTGAGGGCCATCTTTTATGCTGTTTAAAACAGGCATTTGCAATGAAGAAATCATTGGTCTTGCAAAATTCTATTATGTGATCTCCAGTATCATTTCTATCACCAAGACTGTATTTTCCAGCTACTGATCCTCCTCTTTGTTTCCAACCTTTGCATTCCAATCACCAGTAATTATCAGTATATCTGTATTGCATGTTGATCAATTTCAGACTGAAGAAGTTGGTAGAATTCTTCAATTTCATCATCACTGGCTTTAGTGCTTGGTTCATAAATTTGAGTAATATTGGTACTAACTGATCTTTCTTGTAGGCATATGTATATTATCTTATCACAGGCAGTGTTGTACTTCAAGACAGATTTTGACATGTTCTTTTTGATGATCAATGGGATCATTTTGTCATTCTTGGTCTAGTAAACCAGGTGATTGACAGATTCAAAATGGCCAATACCAGTCTATTTCAGCTCACTAATGCCTAGGATATCAATACTTATGCATTCCATTTCATTTTGTCAATTTTCAATTTTCCTAGATTCACCCATCATACATTCCATGTTCTGGTTATTAATGGACATTTACAGCTGTTTATCTTCATTTTGAGTTGTGCTCCATCAGCAAATGAAAGTCCTGAAAGTTATACTCCACTCACATCTCACGATCAACTCTACTTTGAGGAGGTAAATCTTCCCTAGTCGTATTTTGAGTGCCTTCCAAATTGAGGGGCTCATCTTCTGGCACTATATCTGATAATATTCTAGTGTTCTTCATCATATTTCAGCATTCAGTATTCTGGTGCTGACAGTGTTCCACTGCTATTCATAAGGTTTCAGTGACTAAATATTCAGAAATAGTTCATCTTACCTTCTTCCTAGACTGCTTTGTCTGGAAGCTCAGCTGAAGCCTATCCACCATGCGTTACACAGCTGGCATTTAAAATATCCATGGCATAGCTCCTGAATCACAGCAACACACAAGCCACCACAGTAGGACAAACTGACATACAAGTGGTGGTTCTAACTCATAGGGACCTTAGATTGGGTTTCTAAGGCTATAAATCATTATGGGCTCCAAAAGCCTCATCTTTCTCCTGAGGAATGATTGGTAGATTCTAACTGCTGACCTTGAAGTCAACAGTAACCCACTATGCTGCCAGAGGTCCTTGTATCTTGTTTAGAAGTAGTTATTTTTCCTGTACTCACAGACTGTACTCTGATATTTAGTATCAAAGATGGATGAATGAATTGCACATCATAAATCATTTTTTAAATTTCTATCACCAATATATTTTAATTCCTCCCTCTACATTATAGTAACAGGAGAAAAACAAGGCTTTCTGATACCAAAAAGATTTACAATCTCAGATACCCCATACAAGGTCGCTATGAGTTGGAATTGACTCAGTAGCACTTAACCACCACCACCACATTAAATATGGGATTCCAAAGAGCACATCTTCATTTTATGGAGACCACTAATGTTTCCAGTCCTCAGTTAGCTTCCACAATGAAAACCATTAAGTCTTAATGCTGCTCATTTTAAAAACAAATTAAGAAACTCTCATAAAGTATCTATATTGAAAAACCTAAACTTATCTAAAATTTGATTCTCTTTAACTTAACTTTTTTTCCTTCGAATTAATACATATAAACTTTTAACTGATTTCAAGATCAATAATCAAACAATTGTTTGTTTGTTCATTTATATATATATAAGATTTATTTTTCCAGTGTTAACTTTGTATTTGCCTGCTAAGACTTGCAATGACTTGATTATTGTTAAAACTCCAGTGGCAATGAGGTGGGACATGAGAACTGGCATATTCTTAAAGCATAATTATTTTGAGTTACCTTTTTTCATGTAAAGTCATTATCACCTTGTCAATTAAAGATGGGAACATCCCATAATATAAAGGATGGTAAGTTGTTTCTATAGACAAGTGGAGTTTAGGTATTTGGAATATTTCAAGCCCTCTGTTGTTGCTGTTAAATGCCACTGAGCTAGTTCCAACTCATATGACCCTTTATAGAGTTTCTGATGAGTTACTGTTAGGTTTGAATTTCCAACCATGTGGTTGTATACTACAACACCACACCATGTTATATAAACTCTTCCAAATGACCTCATTTCAATACTTGAGCTTCTACTATTCCTGATTGAGAACCTTTCCTTAAAAGTTGAAAAGTCAAACTATACTTTAATTCAGGAACTTACAAGATCAAATCCCATATAAAAATTTCAGTTATATGACAATATAGCTGAGAAAAGGAAGAAGTTATTTTAGGGAAGTCATAGAAATCAATCATCGTTATACCCAGAGTACTACATAGCAGTATCTGTTATTTTTTTAGAACTCTGAAGCATGCACATTAAATTTGATTTAATTAAGATATATTTATCTATTCACGGTCTAATAAGTTTAACAATTCAGATAGATAAATTTGTTCATTTAAATTGAGTTTCCAATTTATAGGGTGGACCAGGTTTGAAATAGATGATCTCAGGTTACCAAACTTGGATGGAAATAAAGATTTTTTTCTAATCTATCTCTAAACCAGTGAAGATTGATGGCTTACCTACAGTTATATTGGTGTTAGATATTTAGGTAGGAGCAGTCTTGATAAAAAGCTATCAGTCAAAATGCTGATGACATAAACAACATTGAAATAAATAGCTGATGAAGCATACTCTTTTGAAATAAACATTCATTTCACTGCAATATGCCTCATAAGTCATTTATTTCAATGCCATAGATGTATGTAGTGTCAATAATAGTATTTATAATAAACTATTATTAATCAGTTTTATAAAAATATGAACTATATATTTTTACAAAATTGATCCTATAAAATATATATGTGTACTATGAGAGCTAAGAATGAGTGATATGAAAACCCTTTTAAACTCTGAAATGAAAAACATATCACATAGTTTGTAGTGTGAAGAGACAATTTATAATTAAAATCATTTGAGAACATTTCCAATCTATTGATTGGCTCACCCTCAATTCTGGACATACAGACACACTTGTGTCCCAGTAGAAGCAGCATGTTCAGTTGATATGTCAACAAAATAACCATTCCAACACCACACTATTCTTTGCTTTATCTTCATAACAACAACAAAATAAGGCATATATTGGTTTTAAACAGACATCCACTCACAAATTTACCTAAGGGTCATGTTACATAAAAAAAAGCCTAAGAAAGAACAAGACAAGATATGTTTCTCTGTTTATACCTGAACACATATACCTGTAAGGTTAGGTAATTAATGAGAATAGATACTAGGATAAGGATAATCTTCTATTTAAAAGGGAAAAAAAAGTCAGAAACACAGATGTTTAGAATATGTGTATGAATTTTTAAAAATATCAATCTTCTTAAAGCAGGACATATGTCTTATAATGGAGTCCTGGTGTGGCATTGTGGGTTAATGCACTGAACTGCAAAGTTGGTTTGAACTGCAAGGTTGGTGGTTCAAGCTCACCAACTGCTCTTCAGAAACCCAATACAGTGTTACTATGGGTCAGAAATGATTCGACAGCACTTAACAAGAGCAAGTCCTATAATATCAAGTTGAAAATATAAATGAATTTGACACAGAATTGCAGAGTTGGATAAACCCAAGTGGTAGCATTCACTATTGGCATAGATTGTTAAAAAAATTTTTTTAATTGACACAAAGATAAAAGAGAGAAGAGGGAGGGATGGTTGCTCCAAAGTTTGGAGACACTTGGAAACTGCTGAGCTCATGGACACTGACCTAGCCACTTGGGGCTAGAGCTAAGAATGAAGGGGCCAGCTGATCTGAAATTGGAGGAGGTATGCAAGAACACCCAAACTTGCAGATAGTACCCATTTGACCTAGCTTGAAAGGCTTGATGAACAGAATTTGACTGGAAGAGGATAAAGAAGCTTAATACAGGAAGCAAGTGTAAATTGCTACAATTTGATGGATTTGACCTTTTTTGTTGTTGTTGGATATAGCTGCTCAAAATTCTAACTGAGAAGGAAGGAGTCTTCACATCACATCTATTCCTTCAGTACACAGGGCTGATAGGGACAGGCAACGTAGACATTGGTGACCAAAAAAGGCACGAAGTAGCTGGTGTACACATTTTCAAGAGTGTGCTTAGTTTCAGAATGTGGTGGGTAAGGTAGAATTCTCACTGAATAGTTTTTCTCTTGTCTAGAAGGGTCTGGTGAAAGGAGATGGGGAAGGATGGGGATAAAATTTTCTTGATTTATTAGTGTGTAATTGTTGTCATGGTTAATTGTGATTGTCACAACTGTAAAGTTAGAAGATGTGAAACAAAAAGGGGGAGTAGTTAATATTTCATTCCAGGAACAGAAGACCCTAGGACCATCAAGAGGGAAGAGCATGTGCAGAGCATGGGATACTAACCAGAGAAGTAGTAACATAAGAGACAGAAGCAAAGGCAATGGCAAAAAGAGATTGAGCAGCTAAGGTTTCTAGACCCATGCAATGAGAAAGGCTGTGTGGAAGCAGGCAGGAGGCTGGCTTGAAAAATGTGCCCTTTGGTCATTTAAATGAATATATATTTTCTGTACTTAAAAAACAAAAAAAGAGGAAATAGAGGTAAATACTGTTAACCAATGGTATATGCAGGGAATTGAAATTGTATTGCAATGAAACAAAATATGATTGGTTGAATACAAGCCTGGTGACCTGTCCTGTAAGCTTAAAAAATTAAAACGGTTGAACATTCCTAATATTAGAGTAAGTCTGGTGGTCCTTGTGTGGCACTTTAGGATATCACGTGACTATTAACCACAAGATCAGTGGTTCATATCCACCATTTGCTCCTCAGAAACCCTATACAGGGACTCTATGAGTTAGAACCCGCTAGACAGCACTTAACAACAGGCAATCAAACAATGTGATATAGAGAGCATAAACTCTTAAAGAATTATTTATTTAAACAATTATATCAAAGTTAAAAATGTTTAAAACCTTTGATTATTTCACTTTTAAGATGTAATGTAGTAAATATGTATGCACATGTGCGCAAAATTGTATGAAAGCAGATGCTCTTCCCTGCATCCTCAAAGCAAAACTAAATAAATATAATAAAAGGAAATAAAGAAAAACAAAAGAATTGGAGGGAAACTAAAAATCTAGTCATAGGGTAGAGATATGGTTAGCTAAATATACCCAAATGCACTAACATGTCACTGTCATGAAACAAAATTGAACTGTGTGTGTTGAAATAGTTATATCTCCATGATATACCATATCTTTTAACACAATAATATTTTGGAAATCTGGATGATCTCAGTATCTTAACGTCCAAAGAACAATCATGATACACTTTTGTTACCTGCGGTTGCACCCTCTGAATCTGCTGAGAGAGTGACTCCAAGAAGCATAAGTAGTATTCTTTAAAAAAAAAAAAAAAAAGGAGAGCGAGAGATAGTAAAAGACATATTGCCCAGCTGAGAATTTATTAGGGAACATACATACAGAGATCAATAACAAGACTCTCCTGGCTGATTGTGAAGCATCCGTCCAGTATCACTGAAGTAGAGGACAACAGACAATCATCACTGAAGTAGAGGACCACAGACAACAGTGAGGAGTGGGCGTTTATTTACCTAGTGTATGCCTAATTGCAGGAGAACCAGGGAAAAACATATACAATCTATGATGGATGAGGTGGCTTTTATAGCAGTTAATGGATTCCAAGTGATTTTACTATGAAGTAAGGTATTCATTGTGCTATTTTCTGACAATGTCACTGCTCTGTAGGGTACTGTGGTTCTCTCCCAGAGTCCATTGCTTCAGGATCTATCTTGTATTGTTCAGGGCCCTCTCACCTGCTTGTTCATGAATTTCAAAATGCGAGCATGAAACTTGTAGAATGGTTGCCAACCGTCTGGAAGAAAATCTGCTGAGTCCACCATTTTGCTGAAGAGGGTTAAAAGAGCACATTCCTTAGTATCAGGATCCAGGGTATATTCAACTTATTTAGGAATGTTTGGCAAATGAGACAATGACTTTCATTCTCATAGCTTCTGTTAAAATTTGGTGAGTAACCTAAGTTCTTTGTGGAACAAACAGTATTGTAAGAGAAAATTCAGATTTTAATGACACCAAGAGTAAAAATGAACTAACTGTTTGAATATGGAATTTTATGGTACTTTATTAATTTAATTTGTCAGTCTTCCTTTTAATGCATCCAGTCCAATTAAGACTGGACATATATTTTTATGTTTGCATTATGTTTAAAAGTAAAAATTCTCTGGGAAAATATTGAATGATGTGGAAGGCATCAAAAGAAAATGGAAGTAATACACAGAGTCACTGTACCACATAGAAATGTTTGATGTTCACATATTTCAAGAGGTAGCATATGATCAAGAGCCAATGATAATGAAGGAAGAAGTCCAAGGTGCATTGAAGGCATTGGCAAAGAAAAAAAAAATCACTGGAATACAAATTGAAATCTTTCAACAAACTAATGTGACACTGAAGACACTCACTCATCTATGCCAAGAAATTTGGAAGACAGCTACTTGGCCAATCGGAAGAGATTCATATTTGTGCCTATTCCATAAAAATTTGACCCAATGGAATGCAGAAATCATTGGACAATATCATTGGTACCCCATGCATGCAAAATTTCACTAAACATAATACAAAAGTGGCTATAATCATGCATTGGCAGAGAACTTCCAGATATTCAAGACAGACTAAAAACAGGACATCAAATGAGCAATTATCAGCTGACATCAGAAGGATCTTGACTGAAAGTAGAGAATGCCAGAGAGATGTTTACCTGTGTTTTATTGACTACACAAAGGCTTTTGATTGTGTGGATCATGACAAGCTATGTACAACATTGTGTAGAGTGAGTATTTTGGAACACTTAATTGTGCTCACGAGGAACATGTATATAGACCAAAAGGAAGTTGTTTGAATGGAACAAGGAAACACTGAAGGGTTTAAAATTAGGAAAGGTGTGAACTAGGGTTGTATTCTTTCACAATACTTATTTGATCTGTATGCTGAGCAAACAATCCAAGAATATAGATTATTTGAAGAAAAATATGGCATCAGGTTTGAAGGTAACCTAGCAACTTGTGATATGCAGATGATTTAACTTTGCTTGCTGAAAGTGAAGGACTTAAAATACTTACTGATGAATATCAAAGGTCACAGTCTTCGATATGAGTTGCATCTCAATGTAAAGAAATCCTCACCACTGGACCAGTAAACAACATTCATATAAATGGAGAAAAATTGAACTTTTTCAAAGACTTCATTTTGTTTGGATCAACTATCAGCACTCATGGAAGCAGAAGCCAAAAAATCAAACATATTGCATTAGGCAAATCTGCTACACAAGACCTCTTTAAAGTGTGAAGAACAAAGATGTCAGTTCGAGAACTAAGATAGGCCAGTGCTTATCCTACAGTGCCACAATGTTGTTGTTGTTATTTAGTGCCATCCAGTAGGTTCTGACCCATAGCTACGACAATAGAGTGATATAAATACCTGTGTTATTTTTATATAATGCTAAACTAGCTCCTTGGAGGCCAGGAAGGCCAAAATTCATCTCTCATACTTCGGACATATTGTCAGGAGGGACCAGTTGCCAGAGAAGGATATCATGTTTGGTAAGGTGGACGGTCAGAGAAAAAGAGGAAGACCCCCAGCAAGATAGATTGGCAAGGTGGCAGCATCAATGGGCTCAAACATGGCAACAATTGTGAGGTTGGCCCAGGACCTGGAAGTGTTTCATTCTGTTGTACATAGGGTCGCTATGAGTCTGTACTGACTTGATGGCACCTAACAACAACAACAACAGCAGCAAACTATTAGAAATCCTTGTGTAGCACTGTGGGTTTTTGCTTTGACTGCAAAATCAGTCTGAACTGCAAGGTCATCAATTCAAGCTCACCACCTGCTCTTCAGAAAACTTATATAGGGTCACTGTGGGTTAGAACTGACTCGATGCACAAACTCTTATTAATACAAACCATATTAATGTGTAGGCATCTAAGAAAATACTTTATGATAAATAAGATTGTTGATTTAGAGAAAGCTTAGGAGAAAAAAATCAAATGGTAAATTGAAATACGTCATATCGTTGGAGCTGTAAACAATCAATGGTGTGTTTTGTTTAGTTTTTTAATTCTCTGCAGAGATAATATATCCACTTTTCTATTATAAGTAGGGGAGTCCTGGTGTGGCACTGAGGGATAAAGCACTGGACTACAAGGTCGGTTTGAACCACATTGTGGGCAGCCACTCCTTGATATTTTTATGACAAAATATGAGTTAAGATATCTGTATAATGCTAGTAACTTTGAAATGATTGATTAGCATATATTCACTTTGAATTTCCATTCCTATGTAGAGGGTTTGATTGAATAGCTTCACAAGGTAGAATTTGTGATAAATGTATATTCATGTCTGCTTAAAAGTTTTAAAATTAGCCTCTTCATTGAAGTAAGTAGCTTCTACTACCTGGTGTGACACTGCAGGATAATGTGCTGGACTGCAAGGTCGGTTTGAACCTCAAGGTCAGCAGTTCAAAGTCACCAGCTGCTCCTGGGAAAGCTTACACAGGGTCACTTGAGTCATAACCGACAACAACTACTGTTGTTAAATCAGAGTCCATTTGTCAAAATGAACTTTTTAAACACTACCTTAGTAAATAATTTTATGAAAAATTAAGTTAAAATAAGAGTTTTGAACAAAATATTTATTAAAATAAGAGTTTTGAACAATTAAAAACAAAAGAGTTTTGAACAATATATTTCAGATTCTGAAACATTTAAAATTGTAATAAGGATAAACCTTTAAAAGAACATATTAAAATAATGTATCTTTGACTGCTTCATAGTTGATAATCAAATCAAATACAATTTAACATGGCTTTAGTATATTCAATAGATGAATATTAAGTAGAAATCTTATAATTTCTAAGGTTGTTTCCTCATCAAAATATAGTGTTTAACACAATAATGTCTAGTATTTAATCATATTTTTAAAATTATATATTAAACTCAAACATTTTATTGATAAGCATAATACCATTAAACGTGTCTAGGTCAATATATATGCGATAACAAATGAATATAATAGATTTTCACAAATCTTTGGTACTAAAGACAACTTAAAAATGCATAGTGTGATAGGCCGACTTATAGATAATTCCAAGTTTAGTGCTTATTCGAAAGGGAGCACTAAATTATGTTGAAAATTCCTCACTTTCATCTATGTGGTTGTTAATGCAGTGTGCACTAAATTTGCTTCTGGGAAAATAAATCATTTCAATAAATGGTTGACAAATTATACTTAATTGAATATTAGTATTAATCATTTGGCATGTGAAATGGTAAATATTGAGAGACTAACCTAC
>NW_006408519.1:54282584-54285642 GCF_000296735.1 Chrysochloris asiatica
CGATTCGTAGCCACTACGCTACCAGAGCTCCTTAACATCATAGCACCTTAAGATCAGTTTAATTGTATAAAACAACTATGTTGGAAATTTGATTTCAACACTTTTCATCGGTATATTTTTTAAGGTACTAGTATGGTCTCTAACTGAAGTACTAAACTTCCTGTACTTTTTCTTTTTTGTCATTATGCAAAGGATATATAATTTCTGCTGATTTAGGTATCTCATGTCAGGGCAGTAAGTATGCAATTAGCTTTAGTTTAAGTGATAGTAGCACACTATAAATAAGATTCTTAATTGTGTTTGCAAGATTAAAATTCAGCCTTGTTGTTTGTTCCCTTTATTTCTTTGGTGGCATTGTGGTATATTCACATTGCTACCTCTAAATGAATGTCAACTTGTTTTACCTCGACTGCAGCCAATCGATACTTCATTAGGCTGAATTGTCTTGTGCCCATGCAACCTTGAAGCTGTGGCTTAATTACCATCCGTATTATGCAGTGGCTCAGAGAGCTGAACTCAGCTGTGTCCGTTTTGAAAAAAAAAAAAAAAATTAAAAGCCATGGTTTTACCTATACCTAAAAAGTGTGGCCACTTTCATTAAAAGGTATAATATCTGATAAATTAAGTATTTGGTGGGTTTTTTTTTTTAATGTCATTGAAATATACAAACATAATAAGCTCACATTTTAAAACTCAGAAATTTTCAAAGCTCTTCAAAAGGAAATATACTGTCATAATCAAGTCATTGTGCAGTTAAGATAATTTAAAACTAATGGCAAAATTGCATTCATATGAAAGAGAAGAGAGGGGAAAGTGCAGTCAAATGGCAATCATGACAAATGACATCTCTTGTCCAAGAGTCATTTTTCCTCACTAGACTGATTTGTCATCCTCACTTTTGACATTTTTCATCCTGCTATGAAATCACACTGACAGAATTAGATATTTCTAGACTTAGCAGCAGGCCACGGAAGATGGTTTCATGCCTCTTATTTATTTTTTGGTTGGCTGTTTCAGTTTTGATTTTCAAGGTGCAAAATCTGGATATATAAAGCTTAGTTCTAACAAAATATTATCAGTTGAAAATTTCTGTGGAATAAGACTTTTAAAATAAAATGTGAAATGATATGTAATATTGCTTACTTGACAATGAATCTCTCTGGTCACATTTAAATGTACTAAAATACCTAAAGTTTTGTTTGGCATAGTGTTTAATGAATCATTTGACAGTTTCAGCAGTTTGTGCCAAAGTTCTGGAATTGGAACAGTCTCACAGGGGTTTAAGGGATATCACAACAAGGGGATTGTTCACCACCTCATAGAGTTACTAAATTTTGATGGAAAATTGGCCTTAGGATGTTATGCAAATTTCTAGAAATTTTGCAAGTGAAGCTGAAATAGATCTTGAGGGAACACTTTAGACTTCAATAAATCTCTGAGTCATGTCTTCCTCTATATCCATAGCCTCTGGGCAAATATTAGACTCAAAGCAGCCTCCTGAGCTTGACCGTGATGTAGACCCTTCCTTTTGGCCTTCCTTTTCCCTTCTTCCCTTCCTCTCACTCCCTCCTTGCTCTCTTTCTCTCTCCCTGCATCATCTCCTTCTTTCCTTCCTTCCTCTATTCCAGAAGTATTTATTGAAAAAATATCACATGCCAGGAAATGAAGCTATTCCTAGAGATATTTGGATCAATAAGAACTTACAAGTACATCAAAATTTAGGTTGTAGGTGAGAGTTGAGGAGGAAATAGTAGTCATATAATCAAAGAAGATTCTCTAAACATGCTTCCCAACAACTAATAGACTCCTACTTAAGTGCACATTGGGGTTGTGGGGCCAAGATTCTGCATTTCTAATAAGTTTCTAGGTGATACCAACATTTGTAGTACATGATCCACACTTTGAGTAGGAAAGTTGTTAAATAGAATGTATAGAGAAGAAGGATCAATTCCAGCTCAAACCCCAGAAAATACTTGAAAAATATGATGACATATGATCTACATATAAAATAAAGAGTAGGAAGTTGTTATATATAGAAGCGGAACAACCACACTGCAAAAGCTAAAGAACCACCCTGTAGGAATGACCTGAATCACAGAATGATGGGACTCATCAGGACTCCTGGTATGGCACTGGAGGATCAGCACTGGACTTCAAACCACAGTTGACTCTTCAAATCCTCAGAAAACCTATACAGAGTCTCTATGAGTCAAACCCACTCAACAGCACTTAATAACAACAACAACAACAGGATTCACAAAGTAACAACTTTTCAGATTGTGTTAAGGAGCACAAAGTTCACTGTAGCCAACTGAGAAACAGAGGGATGTTAAATAAGGTGGTTTTGCATGAAAGAAACATCTGATAACAAGAAACTCTGTTAGAGATAGTTGAGCAAATATTGAGTGTGTGTTGCTAGGTGCCAAGTGTTATTCTTCTCAGCCATGCCCTGCTGGGACTAGCATTCTAGTGGGAAGACAATCTTAAATATGAAAGCAAATCATCTCTGTAGAAGAGGGACATCAATAAATAACATAAATTCAAAATGCAGATAAGATAACAGACTAACCTGAAAAAAATATTTACTGTGTATTTTTAAATGTAAGCAATGGACTGAGAATTCCTTACATTTGATAATAAATACACAATTAAACATACCTATTTGCCTCTGTTCCTTCCTTTATATTAAAGTGAGAATGGAATGATTTAAAAATGAGTGGTAGATGGGTAGGTATTGAATCATTCCAAACCGCCCCCCCCAAAAAAAAAATAATAATAAAGGAACAAAGGCTACAAAAGATAGGTCGTAGTCTCAAAGCAAATAGATAAAGAATGCTTCTGAAGTACAAGCCTACTATGAATTCAGATGGGAAGGTGACCTAAAGAGCTCCAAGAATCACCTTGCACAACTCCAAAAACTGCAGGAATTAGAGGTATTGGGTATTTCTAAAGGTTGTTGTTAGGTGCCATCAAGTCAGTACCGACTCATAGCGATCTTATGCACAGCAGAATCAAACACTGCCCGATCCTGGGCCAATCTTATCATGCTTGAGTTCAT
>NW_006408519.1:54286432-54288359 GCF_000296735.1 Chrysochloris asiatica
TTTAAGCCATTCAATGTTCCCATGTTCTATTCAAACAGCTGCATCTTGGTCCATGTACAGATTCCTAGAGGTACTGAAATAAAATGTTCTCTTGGATATCTGAATAAGAAAAAAATTAGACAAATAAGAGCACTTTTTCACACTATATAGCCAGTGATTACTCTTCCCTACCAGTGCAGAAGAAGAAAACTGAAGAGACACCCATGGACGCTTGTTGTTGTTGTTAAGTGTCGTCAAGTCAATTCCGACCCATAGTGACCCTGTATAGGGTTTCTGAGGAGCAGAAAGTTTCTGGTGAGCTTGAACCACCGACCCTGCAGTTCAAACGGCTTTACAATCTGGCACATTAAACCCACAGCGCCACCCCAGGACTCCTAGCACAAGTAAAACCTGAAAACCAAGATTTTAAATGAAAGTCTACAGTCTAATAAATGAGACCTCTTCTCTCACTAGCTCTGCATCCCTATTCTTTCACTCAGTTTGTAGAATTGTGGTTGTTGTTGTTATGTGCTATCAAGTAATTTCTTACTCACAGATACTCTGTATAAAGTTTCAAAAGAGTAATTGGTAAATTTGAACCCCACCTCACCCCTTATAGTTCAAACTAACTGTATGGTCCAGTGATTTATCCCACTGCACAACCAGTAGACAGGAAAGACTAAGTGATTCTTCTTTGAAAACTTAATAATATGAAAGAAAAAAAGGGAACTCATAAAATATCCACATAGATTACTCTATAGAGAAGAACACTAAAGAGGAAGTCCACAGTGCTGTGAATTATTTAATATGAGGGTGAGTAAAAAAATCACCCATACTATGGTGGTAGAATTTATTTTAATCAACTTTTAGAAAGATAAATACATCATTTGCAAATGATATGCCACATAATCCACTGTCACTCACCTGTTCTTCGAAATTATTTTACATGCACATTCAATGTTGTCATCAGCCATAGACATGGATGGATATTTTAATATAACCGTACTACAAATAATATTTGACTCATCATAAAATTGATTTGGCTATTAGCTCTGGTAGTGTAGTGGTTACGAATCGGGCTGCTAACCTCAAGGTCGGCAGTTCGAAACTACCAGCTGCTCCACGGGAGAAGGATGAGGCTTTCTGCTCCCCGTAAAGATTTACAGCCTTGGAAACCTTGTACAGGGTTACTATGAGTCGGAATGGACACCACAGTACTTAACAATAACATTATTCAGGTTATATGCCTTGCTACAATTCTCTATCTTCTGCCCACTTACCAATCTAAACTCTTCATAGCACATTCATGATGATGATTTTTAAATCTCTGGCAGTGCCAAAATCTGAATAAGTGTACAGGTCATATTTTGTAATTGACATAATTCACATGCCATAATATTCATTCTTAAAGTGTAAAACTTCAGTGAGTCTTAGTCATAAAGTTGTTGTTGTTGTTGTTGTTGTTGTTGTTAGGTGCCATCAAGTTGGTACCAACTCATAGTGACCCTATACACAACAGAACGAAATAATGCCCGGTCCTGGGCCATGCTTGAGCTCATTGATGTTACCACTTTGAAAATCCATCTTGCTGGGGAATTTCCTCTTTTTCTCTGACCCTACACCTTACCAAACATAATATCCTTCTCCAACGACTGGTCCCTCTGAAGTATAAGAGATGAAGTTTGGCCATCCTGACTTCCATGGAACACTCTGCACTTCTTCCAAAACAGATCTGTTGGTTCTTTTGGCAGCCTATGACACTTTCAATATTCTCCTCCAACACCATAACTCAAAGGCATCAATTCAGAGAAAAAGAGGAAGACCCCCAAAGAGATGGATTGGCTAAGTGGAAGCATCGATGGACTTAAGTGTGGCAACAGTTGTGAGGTTGGCCCAGGATCAGGCAGTGTTTCGTTCTTCTGTGCATAAATTCACTATGAGTTGGTAC
>NW_006408519.1:54310304-54361076 GCF_000296735.1 Chrysochloris asiatica
TGTACAGGGTCGCTATCAGTCAGAACCCATTCCACAGTACTTAACAACAGCTGTTTCTCTTCATTTTTAGTTGTGCCCCATCATCAAATGAAGTTCCCAAGGGTTTTACTTCATTCTCGCCATCATGGTCAACTCTACTTTGAAGAGGCAGCTCTTCCCCAGTCTCATTTTGAGTGCCTTCCAAATTGATGGGCTTATAGTCCGGCACTATATCTGGCAATATTCTAGTGTTTTTCATCATGTTTCAATATTTAATAATCTGGTGCTGACAGTGTTTCACTGCTATTCATAAGGTTTTCAGTGATTAAATTTTCAAAAATAGTTAATCTCTCCTTCCTAGTCTGTCTTTGTCTGTAAGCTCAGTTGAAACCTGTCCACCGTGGGTTACCCTGCTGGTATTTAAAATACTAGTGGCATAACTTTCAGAACCTCAACAATTTACAAGCCACCACAATATGACAGACGAGTGGTGTAAGCAACACTGTTTATGGTTTCCGAGGAGTGGCAAATGAGCTTGAACTGCAGACCTTGTGGTTGAAACTGACTTTGCAATCTAGTGCATTAACCAACAGTGCCACACTGGGATATATATGTGTGTGTGTGTGTGTGTGTATGTGTGTGTGTATATACATGTGTATATATGCACATATATATACATATATATATGTTGTTGTTGTTAAGTGCCTTAAAGTTAGTTCCGACACATAAAGACCCTGCGTAGTGTTTCCGAGTACAGTGCTGATCCTACATTGCCATACCAGGGTATATGCATGTAGATATATACACATACACATATATATACTTATGCACATATATACAATATCTATATATAAGGAGCTCTGGTAGTGTCATGGTCATGAACTGGGCTACTAACCTCAGGGTCAGCAGTTCGAAACTACGAGTTGTTCCACAGGAGAAATATGAGGCTTTCTGCTCCCATAAAGATTTACAGCCTCGTAAATCCTGTGCAGCGACGCTATGAGTTGGAACTGACTCCACGGCACATAACCACCACCACCATATCTATATATTTATCTATATACAAACAAAAGAAGCTCTGGTAGCGTAGTGGTTATGAATCAGGCTGCTAACCTCAAGATCGGCAGTTTGAAACTACCAGTGGTTCCGCGGGAGACAGATGAGGCATTCTGCTCCCGGAAAGATTTACAGCCTCGGAAACCCTGTGCAGGGTCACTATGAGTGGGAACCGACTCCACGGTACTTAACAACAACAACATATACAAACAAAATATATAAAACAAATCCACTGTCACCTAATGTATTCAAATTTATAGCAGTTCTATAACGTGTGTCTGATGCTGTAAATCTTTATGGGAGCCAAAGTTCTCATCTTTCTCCAGTAGACCAGCTGGTGTTTTTAAACTACTGAGTCATTGCTCTCTCTCTGTCTCTCTCTCTCTCATTCTATTACATGGAACTGACTCTAGGGTACTCTAATACCACCAGTATGTGTATATATACAGTCGTGTCGTGGCGTGGCGCTGTGGGCTAATGCACTGGACTGCAAGGTTGGTTTGAATTGAAAGGTTGGTGGTTCAATTTTACCTGCTGCTCCCTGGAAATCCTATACATGGTCACTGTTAGTCATAACCAACTCAACAGCACTTAATACAACATATATATACATCACGTAACACAAGAATATATAAATTTGTTAGGTGCCAGAGCTCCTTATACCATGAAATCAGTTATGTGCCATGAAATCAGTTCCAACTCATAATGACCCTATGTAGAACAGACCAAAACACTTTCTGATCCTGTGTCATTCTCAAAATAGTTGATGTGTTTGAGCCCATTGTTGGTATGACTGTGTAAGTCTGTCTTGTTCAGGGTCATTCTTTTCTTTGTTTACCCTTTACTTTACCAAGCTTGATATCCTTCTCTAGTAACTTTTCCTACTTGACAACATGTCCAAAATACTGGAGACAATGTCTCACCATCCTTCATTCTAGACAGATTTGTTTGTTCTTCTGGCAATCCATGGTGCATATTGTTTGTCAACAACATAATTCAAATACATTGATTCTTCTCTGGTCTTTAAAAATGATTGTCCAACTTTCACATGTGTATGAGATATTGAAAGTGCCATGATTTGGGTCAGACAGAACTTAATCCTCAAAATGTCATCTATGCACTTTAACACATTAAAGAGCTTTTTTTCTTTTCTTTTCTTTTCTTTTTTTAAATACATTGTTTGATTTTGTAGCTGCTGCTTCCATGAGTGTTCATTGTGGATACAAGTAAAATGAACTCTTTGACAACTTCAATCTTCTGTTCCTTTATCATGATGCCATTTATTGGTTCATTATGAGAATTTTTCTGTTCTTTACATACTGTACACTTTATACAGTATGTAAAGAACTGGCTTTGATAGTCTAAAGTAAATATTTGCGTCCTCTTTGCTTATAGCAAGCAAGAGTATATTATCTGCTATCAAAGGTGGTGAATGAGTCTTCCTCTATTTCTGATACCATGTTCTTCATATAATCCAGCTTCTCAGATTATTTGCTCAGTATAGAGGTAGAATAAGTATGACTAAAGGATACAACCCTGATGATCATTCCTGGTTTTCAAATATTCAGTATTTCCTTGTTCTTTTTGAACAATGTCCTCTTGGTCTACATACAGGTTTCACATGATCATGGTTAGGTGTTCTGGAATTCCCATTCTTCACAATTTTATCCATAGTTTTCTATGATTTTCTCCATTTAATTACTTTACATGTCAGTAAAGCACAAGTATTCTCTGCTTTCAGCTAACAGCCATCTGATATTAACAAATATATCATTCATCCCATGTCCTTTTCTGAATCTGACTTGAATTCTGGCAGTTCCCTTGACATAATACTGCAACCATTCTTGAATTATCTTCAGCAAAATTTTACTTGCAAGTAATATTAATGATAATATTTAATGATTTCTGCATGCCATTGGGTCACCTTTCTTTACAATGGGCACAAATATGGATCTCTTCCAATTTGGTGATCAAGTGTTCACAATGAGTAAGTTATTGGTCTTGCAAATGACTTGGTCTTGAAAAATGCTTTAATGTAATCTCCAGCATTGTTTCTATCACCAAGGTCATATTTTCCAACTTTTCATCTTCCCCTTAGTTTCCAACTTTTACATTCCACTCACCAATAATTTTGAATGCATTTTGTGTAATTATCAATGCAATTTCATACTGAATAAGTTATGTCTTATTTGCTAATTGCTAACTAGTCATACGGTTTTGAAGGAGCTAATGGTGAATTTAAGCTGCAGATTTTGTGGTTTAAGCCATCTTTGCAATCCTGTACTTATCCTATAATACCATACCAGGACCACCCCCTCACCCCCAAAAAAGGTACTTGAATTCTTCAATTTCCTAATCGCTAGCTTTACTGTTGGTATGTAAATTTGAAAAATAATTCATATTACCTGGTTTATCTAGAAGATGTATAGATATTAACAAGAAAATTCTTAAAATGTTCTTTTTTTGACAATGAATGTAATGTCATTTCTCTTCAATCTGTCATTTCTGGCATAATAAACAACATGATTGTCAGATTCAAAATGGCTAATACCAGTTCTTTTCAGAACATTAATGCCTGACATATCTATCTTTATGTCTTCCATTTTGTTTTGACGACTTCCAATTGGCCAGATTCATACTTTATACATTCCACCTTCTAATTACAAATATATACATATTTATATAGTTGCTGTTAAGTGCTGTTGAATTGGTTCTAATCCATAGCAGCCCTGTATAGGGTTTCTGAGGAGTAGTTGGAGTGCTTGAACTGCAGACCTTGAAATTCAAATGACTTTGTGGCCAGCTCATTAACCCACAGCACCACACCAGGACTATATATAGTTGGCTAAATACATATATGTATACATGTATGTATGTGTATATATATATAATCAGAATACACATACATATATATATATAAACATACATATATGTCCATTTATAATCAGAATAATGCATTTAATTATTGTATAGTAGTTATATACAATAAATAGGAGGGCTTGAAAGAGTATATCTAAAAGGATAATAGAAAGTCTTTTACTATTTTGGATCAAGTAGTCAGGATAAATTTCTCTTAGAAATTACTATTTGAACTGAGACATGAGGATGAGAAGGGCCCAATTATGCCAAAAAATTAAAAGGCATTGAAGTCATTGGTATCATTGAATGCAGAGATGCTATAATCAGAAAAAGATTGGGCTGTTGGTGGTAAAAACAAAACAAAGAAAAACAAGTGGCTGAAGAATTATCTGGGACTACACAGAGTGGTTCTCTACACCATTAATAGTAATCTTGTCAATGTAGACTCATATTGACGCTATAGGATAAAGGAGAACTGCTTCATTGTGTTTCTGAGAATGTAAATATTTAAGGGAGCAGATAACTTAATTTTTCTCCTGTGGAATGGCTGGTCAGTTTGACCTGCCTACCTTGTAGTTATCAGCAATGCTTAATCCACTGTATCATCAGTGATCCTACAGTGGTTCCAGATGAATTTCTGAATGGACCCATGTTAACACCATTATGGCATAGCTGCTTGTATTGAGAAATTATATCTGAAAATTAAAAGAAAGCTACAATGGATTTTAAGGAGCTCTGGTAGCGTAGTGGTTACAAATCAGGCTGAAAAACGCAAGGTCAGCCGTTCGAAACTACCAGCTGTTCCATGGGGGAAAATGAGATTTTTTGCTCCTGTAAAGATTTACAGCCTTGGAAACCCTGTACAGGGTTGCTATGAGTTGGAACCGACTCCACGGCACATAACCACCAACACCACAATGGGTTTTAAGCAAGGGATGAGGTTAGTGAACCTCATTCTTTTAAAAAATGGTAGATCTGGCAATAGGGATGATTCAGAAAGCTGTTGTGTTTTAGGACAAAGACCATAGTCACCAAGCCAGGTTGAAGTTAATGCAAATAGATGGATGTAGTTAGAGTCAAGGTCTATTTTTTAAGTAGGCAATATTGGCAGAATTGTTGGCTAAATGGAAATGATAACATAATTAAAATTAAGGGAATGCTAAAATCTACAAGGGTGTTCTAATTTAATAGTTTGAAAAGGGAAACCAGGATCAGGTTATTAATCTGATATTTAGACTGGAGAATAAAGTCAAGGTTAACTCAGATGTTTCTAGCTTTGGATCTTGGTAGGTGTAAAATTTCTGCTTTTATTTGAACTATTAGAATAGATCAGTGAAAATTGGCAAGGCATTCCTTAATAATTATTTTCTAAGCTATAACTTGATGTCAGTAATAATTAAGCCAAACAGTAATCTTTGGAATAATTCTATAGCTTTTAATGAGACTTGGTAGAAATTATTTTGTTTAAATTTTATATCCTTGAATCAGATTTAAACACCAAGATTATTAAAATGCATTAGAATTGATATATTCTTAGTTCCACAGGCTCATGAAATTGATATCAATTTTGCTAACTTTTGTTCTTAGTTCACATAATCCAATTTTGACCATTTTTGTGTGATTTCTTGTCCAAATCTCTAACTTTGTTTTTAACATAGCTCTTCTTTTCTTTGCCTTTCATTCCACTTCTTCCAGAGTATTGTAAAATTTTGCTACCTGGTATTTTTATTATTTTTTTCCTATTCAATCCTGTCTGTCTATTGTTGTTTTTAAGTACAGTTGAGTCTGTTCTGACTTATAACAACACTGTGCACAACAGAATGAAACTGCCTGGTCCTACACCATCCTCACAATTGTTAAACTTGAGCCCATTGCTGCTGCCACTGTGCCAATCCATCTCAATGGGGGTTTTCCTCTTTTTCACTGACCTTCCACTTTATTAAGCATGATATCCTTCTCCAGAGACTGAAGCCTCCTAATGACATGTCTGAAATATGAGAGATGAAATCTTGCTGTCCTATCCTCTAAAGAGCATTCTGGCTGTATTTCTTGCAACACAAATTTGTTTGTTCTTTTGTCAGACTCTGGTACTTTTAATGTTCTTCACCAACACCATAACTCAAGTGCATCAATTCTTCTGTGGTCTTCATTGTCCAAATTTCACATGCATATGAAACTATTGAAAATATCAAAGCTTGCATCAGGCGCACCTTAGTCCTAAAACTGATTATTTTTGCTCTTGAACATATTGAAGGGGTCTTGTGTAACAGATTTCCTAATACAATACAACATAAAATTTCTTGACTTCTGCTTACATGAGTGTTGATTTTGGATCCAAGCAAAAATAAAGTCTTCAACTTCAGACTTTTCTCCTCTTATTGTGTTATTTATTGGTTCAGTTGTGAGTATTTTTGTTTTCTTTATGTTCATACTGAAGGCTGTAAATTTTTTTTTTTCATCACAAATTGTTTCAAGTCCTTTTTGCTTTCAGCAAGCAAGGTTGTATCATATACAATCACAGGTTATTTATGAGTCTTCCTCAATTCCTGATTCTGTGTTCTTCATATAGTCCAGATTCTTGGGTTATTTGTTGAGCAAACAGATTAAGTATGAGAAAAGGATACAACCATAACACAAACATTTCTGATCTTAAACCTTAATCTGTTAATTCAGGCCTTAACAAATATTGTTCAAATGTATATGAAAGAAATTTTCAACAGGCTCATTTACTATCATAGCCCCTCTTCATAAGGTTAGATTAAGACTTTAAGAGAACCCAGTCACACCAATATTATATACTACCATAAACATAGACTCTAAATGAATACCAATAATAAAATATGAAATGTTAGACTTACATTTATACAGAAGTTAAAACAACTTTCCTTCTCATGCTTTTCACAGAAAATTTCTGAATCAGATTATCAAAGATTACATTTTAGTGACATTGTGGTATGACTGGTTCATGCCCCTCTCTTAGAATGGTAAATGCAAGAAGTAGGTTTGATTCTCCAAGAACTTTTAGTAGTCTGTTCACTTTCTGTCTTGGAATTGATAAAATAGGTAAGAAAAGAAAGTTGGTTGGAGGACATATTGCAATTGAGAGAGGGAAAACAAAGAAAAGGAAACCCTGACCACTATCTATTTTCTGGGTTTCAGTGCTAAATTTATGAAGATAAACATAAATATTCAGAATAAATCTGAACCTGTATATCAGTACTTCAAATTGGAATTCATATTATAGGCAAATTCCCAATAAAATTAGAAAAGAGATGAAAAAATTCTCAGTTTTAGAGTTCAGTGGTAAAATACAGAGTTGTGCTTGTATCAAATGATGTATATGTCTATGAACATAAAGCATACATCAATGTGAGTATTTGGGTAGAGATAACTCTTAAGAGCTGGTGTTGTTGTTTGGTGCCATCAAGTTGGTTCTGACTCACAGTGACCTTATGCACAATAGAACAAAACACTGCCTGGTCCTGACCAACCTGAGTCACTGTTATGCTTCAGCCCAGGAGCTAGGATTGGGGAATTAGACTCATTGTTGAGTATTGTATAACCATGTAAATGGGTCAATGAACTTTATTAATACTTACAATCCTTATCTTTTACTCCACAGTTTATATTTTGGTGAAATAGGTACAAAGCAGTAGAGTTGACAGATAGGATTGTGAAATTCGATAAATTCTGTTATTATTGCTCTCAAAAAGCTATGCTGGGTGTTTGAACATAAGGATTGCATTGACTTTCCATTCCTCATATGTTTCACTCAATGTGAACTTCGAGAAAGTCAAGGAGCTATATAGTGGTTTATAAAATTGTGCCTAGGCTCAGACTGTACTTGAAGAGTAAAAAACAATTAAGTGAATAATATTATTTACATATAAAAGAATAAGATAACACATAAACAATCTAAGTATATTGACACTAAAAATTATAAAATGTTTTAAAAATACAAACTGGATTATAAAATGTAACACGGAGAAGTAAGCCCTATTGTTTCGAGTTCTTATTTCCAGGCCTATGCATTCTGATAAAAGATGCCCCTTTCATGATTCATTAGCATTTTATTATTTGTGGTCTTGGATAGAAAGAAATTTATCATGTCGAGCAGATTGACTTTTATAGACTTGGTACTTGACTTTAGTTAAAATTGTTCACAGATTCATTAATGAGTATTTGATTCTTGCAAATAGTTGATTTTTGTTCTATAGTAAAAAATGAAAAACAAATAGATATTTAAAGAATGCCTACATTGTAGTCCTCCTATTACTATCCTACATGCAGGAAATGAAGCTAGTATGGTGACCTTAGTTGTATTTCCATTGTTTTATAGAAAACAACGTGCTTTAAATTTAGTCATTTATAACTATAAATTATAATTTCAAATAAAAATGTAATAAGATTATTTTTTAAACTATATAAATAAAATATGGTTTTGTATTCATAGACAATAATTTTGCTTTTTAGAGTTTACCACCATAGTTATCCAAAGTCTTTTCATTCTCCATTTTTAAAAGTTTCTACAATACAGATATCTTACCTATTTAGTTGGAGTCCTGGTGAGGTGCTGCAGGATATTACACTGGACCACAAGGTCGGCTATTCAAACTCACCAGTCGATCCTCGGAAACACCATACAGGGTCACTATGAGCCACAACTGACTTGACATCACTTACCACAACAGTTATCCAGTGCTTTTATAACAGAAACATCATGAATGGATGGCTTTAACAAACATAAATGTATTCTTTCACAATCTATGACATAATAACTATATCTTAACTACTAAATCACTGAGAATTCTGTACCAACCAGGTTGACAGAAAACCATAACTATAAAAGTTCACTCCTTGTCAACTTGATAACTGTAAATATTTCCTTACGCCATTCATAATCTTTAAATTAAAAAAAATATATTTAAAGTCAGACTTGCACTTAACATACTGAAACTAACACATGTAACTAACCAAAAGTACACCAACCTCCTTAAATTATCCCCAGATTCCAACCTGGTAAAAATTTTTTATCTGTGAATCCAGAATAGAAGTGATTTGATTCCGAATATAATAATGGAATAGGCAAAAGAGAGACATTTTCATTACCAACAGGAGCAATTGAAGGGGAAGATGGGATAACAGGTACCAAGCAAGTTCAAAATTGAGCAAAAAATTATATTAGCTCTCAAGGTTTGAAAATAATCTTCTGGGTTGAGACCATCTAGACAATGGCCTTTCCCTCCAGACTTTGGATGTTGGCCATGTGCCCTGGATTCCAGATAAAGACCTCTCAACTTTGGACTTCAGCTCTGTCTTCCAAGCCCACTGGAAAGGCAAGTCTGCTCCATTGGCTTTAGACAGCCTCAGTCTCATAATCCATCCGCATGGAGCTTCCACTCTGTCACCCTCAGAAGACTCTATTCTTTTACTCCCTCTGGCATGACAAAGGCTCCATCTAAATGGCATCCCCATACTCCCGAGTCAAGTTGGTGAAGATGCTGATTCCTTGAAATTGTGGCTTCACCCTCAGAAACCTCAGAGATCATGGTTCTATCATATCACACATCACATCATGGAAGTGATAACTATATCTTAACTGCTTAACCAATGAGAATCCTGGTCCAGCAGATAACTATAACTATCACAGGAAGCTAGATAAATTCATTTGATATGTAGTTATTCATTCTGGTGACACAATAGTTAAGCACTCAGATGCCTCCAAAAGGTCAACATGACTCCATGGGACAAAAGATTTGACTATCTGCTTCCATAAAAATTACAGGGTAGGAAATCCTATGGGACAGTTCTACTCTGTCCTATGTGGTCACTAAGAATTGATAAAGGCTGAATGGCACACACCACCACCCAGTTTCTTTTATGTCCAAGGTATATAGCAAAGAGAAAATATTAGTAACTGAAAATCTTACATAACTGTTTAAGGATTATTATAATTTAATTTTTAGATACTCTGTTTTTTACTGAATTCCAAAGGATGGTAACGGTATCCATGAAGACACCATAGATTCTACAATTTAAAACATTTATGATTATTATCTAATACTTGAAAAATTACTGAATTATATTTTTGTTGTTGTTAGGTGCAATTGAGTTGGATTCAACTTATAATGACCCTAGTTCAACAGAAGGAAACACTAAGTCATCCTGTGTTATCCTCACATTGTCGTATTTGAGTCGACTGTTACAGTCACTGTGTTAACCTATCTCATTTAGCATCTTCTGTTACTTCACAGACCCCTCTACTTTACCAGAGACTTGTCCCTACTGATAACATATTCATTCTATGTAGTACAAAGTCTTGCAATTCTTGCTTCCAATGCTATACTTCTACAAAGACAGATTTGAACCGTCTTCTGACAATCTGAGGTGTATTTGTTACCAATATCATACTTCAAATGAATCAATACTTCCGTCTTTCTTTTCATTGTCCCTCTTTCACATGCATAGAAGGTTATAGAAAATATGATAGCTTGCATCATGTCATGTGTACTTTAATGCTCAGAATGGCATGTTCATTTTTTAACACTTTTTAAAAGATCTTGTGTAGAAGATTTGTCCAGTGCAGTACATCCTTTGATTTCTTAACTGTTGCTTCCATGGTCATTGATTATGGACCCAAGTAGAAAGAAATCCTGGAAAATTTCAATCTTTCTTCATATTTTATGATGTTGGGTATTGGGCCAGTTATGATGGTTTCTTTTTCTGTACCTTTAAGTGTAATTAATCCTGAAGACTGTTGTCTTTGATCTTTATCAGTAAATGCTTCAGGTCTCTGTGTCCAGCAAAAAATAGTGTCATCTTCATATAATTGTTTGTTAATTAGTCTTCCTCAAATTTCTTTGGCACATTCTTCACATAATTCAGTTTCTCAGATTATTTGCTCAGCAAATAAATTTGGTGGAAAAATACAACTTTGATATACACCTTTTCCGATCAGATTTAAAAATAGGTAGTATTCATCTTCTAAACTATTATTTCTTGATTTGTGTGTAGGTTCTTAATGAGTACAATTGAATTTCCTGGAATTCCATTCTTTTGAGTGTTATCCATAATTTCTTATGATCCATACTGTCGAATGCCTGTGCACAGTCAATAAAACATTGGTAAATATCATTCTGGTATTCTCTACTTTCAGTCAAGATCCAACTGGCATGAGCAATATTAATCCTAATTCCCTGTCTTCTGCTGAATCTGGCTTGAATTTCTGGCAGTTCCTTTGATGCATTGCAATCATTTTTGAATTATCTTCAGCAAAAGTTTACTTGTGTGTGATAGTGATGATATTGTTTGGTAATTTCTACATTTAGTTGGATCACCTTCCTTTAGAAAGGGCTAAATATGGATCTCTTCCAGTCAGCTTGCCAGGCTGCTTTCTTGCAAATTTCTTGGCATAGACAAGTGAACTCTTCCAGCAGTGCATTCATTTGTAGAAACATCTCAGTTGGGATTCTGTCAATTCCTGAAATCTTCAATGCAATTTGGAATTCATCCTTCAATACCATTAGTTTTGATCATATGCTCCTTCCTGAAAAGGTTGAGTTTCAACCAGTTATTTTTGGCACACTTGCTATGTATTCCTTCCATCTTGCCTGAGCCATTCAAAATCCTGTCCATAGAATCAACACAAGTCTTGCTTTTTTTTTTGGTTCTTTCAGCTTGTGTGATGCTGAGCATATCTTCACTCTTCGTTTTGTAATGCCAGGTGTTTGCAAATCTTATAATAAGACCATCTTTTTGTAGTCACTTTTAAAAATCTTCTGCTCAGCTCTTTTACTTCATCATTTCTTCCTTTTGCTTTAGCTACTCTATGTTCAAAAGCAAATTTCAGAGCGTCTCTAACATCCAGTTTTGATATTTTCTATCTTTCTGATACTTTTAATTACTTTTTTTATTTACAATTCTATAACATCATACCACAAACCATCTTGTCTTCAGTTATTAGTGCTTAATGTGTCAAATATATTCAAAGGTGAAATATATTAGCATTGAAATGTTCTCAAAGAAAAGCAGTCTTACTCAGTGTAAATAATTCCTTCATGTCAAGTATAAGAATGTCTTATGGAACAATTTTGACTTATACCAGCCTAAAGAGAGGCAGTGAGGAAGTGAAAGAAATTGTATTTTTATTTTTCTTTCTGGTCATGATTTACCCTCCCACTAAACTTATCTTTTGAATAAGAGTTTTCACATCTTGCTTTTCATGAATTCACTCCCAAATCCTATGTTGTTGTTGTTTACAACAGAACAAAACACTGCTCAGTCCTGCACTAACCTCACAATTTTTGCTGCAATTGAGTACATTATTGCTACTCAAGACTGTGGTCTTTGATCTTCATCTGTAAGTATTTTAAGTTGTCTTTTCTTTCAGCAAGCAAGGTTGTACCAGATGCATGTCGTAGGTTGTTAATGAGTATTCTGCCAATCCTTATGCTACATTCTTCTTCAGATAATCTATCTTCTTGAATTAGTTGCTCAGCATATAGACCGAATAAGTATGGTGAACAAATAAAACCCTGGCACACACTGTTCCTAATTTTAAAGCATTAGTGTTCCTTTGTTCTGTTTCAACAACTGCTCTTGATATTCTATTTTATTACATTGATATATTTATTGATCCCTGTATCAATACTACTGTGTTTTAACCATTAGATTTTATAATAATTATTTTAATCAATTAATATACATGTTCCTGTTTCTTGACTACTAAAGTGTTCTAGGATATTCTTAAAACTTTGGTATTCCATGTAAATTTTGGAATTTTTCAAAGTTACATAAAAAGTCAGAGATTTAGGAAAAATTGCACTGTATTTGTGAACTAAATTTTGAAAAAAATATGTATTTATGATAATGCATTTAATACAAATAAGCACATCTTTCCATTTGTTAAAGCCTTCAATGTCTTTCAATAAATTTTTATGGTTTTCTCTAGAAAAGCATTATATATCTTTTCTTTCTTTTTTTTTTAAGTTTAATCTTACATATTATGTGTATTTTTTCAAATGTTATTTTGTCCTAAAATTACTTGTGTTTCATTGTGGATGCATATGGTATTTCAATTGATTTTTATAATTTGTTTTAATATGCAGCAAACTTTTAAAGCTGTCTTACTATTCCTCATTATTGTGTTTATCTCCTCTTGATTTGGAAGTTAGACATAGTATCTTCAAATGAAGAAAATATTTTATTGTTTCCAATCTTAATAACTTATATCTCATTATTACTTATATTATTAATTAGTACACTGCCTAGAATATCTAGAACAACTTTAAAATTAGTCATTTCCTTTTTATTTCTGATAAGAAAGGAATGATTCTATCATTTCACCATTAACTACATTTTTTACACTTCATGGAGATAAAATGGTCAAATTATTTATGAATTATTTATTAAGTTATCAATTAAAAGTTTAAATCATTATTTTGTTAAGCTTATATTTCTACTTTGCTAGTGTTATTTTTTTGTGTGTTATGATTTGTTAATGTTGTAGGTATTCTCAAGTTGATTTAACTTCATACTGGCCCCATGTGATTTTCTAGGCTGCATTCTTTATGGGAACAAATTAGCAGGTCTTTCTTCTGTGGAGACATGGGGTGAGTTTGAACTGCCAACCTTCTGGTTACCAACCAATTGCCACCAAGTAGTACTTTTAAATTGTCTTGTCGGCAATTATCAAAACATTAATTTGTTTGTCATATTTAAGAAAAAGAGGAGGAAAAATAATGACCTGAAAACCACAGTATTCAAGGAAAAGTCAAAAAGTATTGCTACTGGGGTTCAGTTTACACATGTTTGGATTTATACCAAACACCACATTTTCAAACACATTCTGTGACCACTGTATTGCTACAGACAAGTTCTCTAGGTGTGGCACTGTGGGCTAATGCTTCAGACTGCCAAGTCATCTGAACTGCAAGATCTGTGGTTCAAGCTCACCAGCTGCTCCTTGGAAAAGCTATACAGGGTTGTTATGGGCTGTAATCTACTTGATGGCACTTAACAAGAATAACAAGAACACTCATTACAATGCCTTAAAAAAAAGGTCCAATCAAAGCTGTATGTTTCAAGGAATCTGCTGGCCCTTTAAATTCAAGGCAGAGAGGTCAGTTCAGAAGGGTATGTGGAGTGACTGTTTTTTGGGATTCACAAAAGATAATCTTGGAGTCCTGGTATGGCATTGTAGGATCAGCTCTGGACTGCTAACCACAGCTGGTAGTTCAAAACCACCAGCTGTCTTTGGAAGCCCTATACAGACAGGACCATTGTGAGTCAGAAGTGACTCAACAGCACTTAACAACAACAAAGATAATCTTGATAGACAAAGGACAATCATAGGGACTTGTTAGGAAGTTTTAGGAAAATTTAAACTACATCAGTGAGAAAAGATCAGAAGGAATTTTTTCCCATTATGATAATATAATACACCTGCTTATTCTTTAAGGGTAATAAGATCTGTCCTAGGAGAATTTTGTTGGGAAACCTTACCCATCTACTCTACAATCTTGATTTTGCCAATTCAGATTTCTCTTTTTTTAAAGAAAAATTCAAAGAACATTTTAAAGAAATACGGTATGTGTCCTTCCAGGATGCCTAAACTGCCGTTTTATTGCAGTGTAGAATGAAGAGTTCAGAATTCTTCAGAGACAAGTTAGGGAGGTAGCATCAGCACCCTCAAGAGTAGAGAGCCCTAGATGGAGGATTTGTTAGTTGAGAAACAATAACTTCACATTTTAATATTTTTATTTTATAAAGTTTTCTATGATTTTTATATCCACGCTCTTTAACTTATCCTTGTATGTGGGCAATAAGCACAAAATGTTAATTGTTGCAGTTAAGTGCCATAAAACAGGTTTTGACTCATAGCAGCCCTGTATAGGGTTTCCAAAGAGTGGATGGTGAGTTTGAACTGCTGATCTTACAGTTCAAACCAACCTTGAGGTCGAGTGCTTACCCAATAGAAACATCGTTGTGAAAGGAAACCTCATGGGCATAGAAATGAAAATTATTACTTAAAATGAATGTATTATGGTGTATTTATTGAATTCATACTTTGTTTCAATAGTTTTATATGTAATTTTCCTTTGTGACAGCCAGGTGGAATCACATAGCTCCCTAACATGTGAAGACAAATCCAAATTCTCAAATATGAAAAATATATAAATCTGTTTATAATTAAGTACTCTTTGTTCCACATATAAATATGAGTCCTTTTGATTTTTCTTAAAATTTAATTTATTTTATCTTGCACTGGAGCTTTACTTGAATGTGTAATTGAGTAATATGCAGGGAGAATATTAAAGAATCATGAGAAAAGGAACCTGAAAAATAAAGTAAATGAAAACCTTTAAAGTCCTTTGAAAATTTTTTATATTATAACACAAGCTTCTGAATTTAAAGTAGAATATTTTAAATAACTAAAATCTACAGTAGTGGAGACATATGCCTACTAATTTTAATTAAGTAGGAATGAGTTTACATAAAATTGGAAAGGAAACATGACACTCAATCTTTCTATTATTTCTAGATCAATCTAAGTTCCTTCCAAATAAAAAATAAAACAAGACAAAATCACATGCTTAGCTACATCATTTAAATTATACATCTGATTTTAAAAGTGTATTGTAATTCTTATTTTTTTCTTCTGCTTAGAAATGGGAGTGGTTAACATGAAATGATATGTAAGTCATGATGTGATTTCAAACATTCATATGAATGTTGAGAGACAAAGTGTACTATACTCAAACTGGCATATAATTCTGAAAAAAATGTAGATTGTTTTAATTAATGTCATTCAAATGCCTGGAATGTGATAAAGAATGTGAATCAAGAAGAGTGACTGTCTCAAAGCAACTCTAAAAGATAGAGTAGAATTACTGCTTACGGCTTCCAAAATTGTAAATCTTTTGGAGAGCAAAGAGCCTTTTATTTCTTATTCAGAGTGACTGGTAGTTTGAAACCACTGGTCTTATGGTTAACAGTCTAATGCCGAACCCGTAGCACCACCAGGTCTCCCTAAAATAATTACAGTTGTTTCTAAGACTACATTGCTTTCATTATTTAACTTTTTAAAGGTGCAGTTTATAAAAGTTGCATTAACATTGATAATTGACTGGTATAAATAGGCATAGATATATAAATAATACAATATATCATAATGTTTGCAGTAAAAAGAAATTGAACACCTTCATTTATTCCACTTCTAATTTCTTATCTTTGTTGTCTATTATGTACACTGAATTTATTACATACAGTATTTTGTTAACATGTTAAACAATTTAATACAGCTTATTTAGTATAAGTTGCAAGACTTTTGAACTTTGGACATACTTGCAAAATACAGATTATTCTACAAAACACTAGACATTAATGATATTGTCTTCTTAATGTGGAATATTATTTAAGCAGTTAGTTACATATGAGGCTACATTTTGACATGATGTAAAAAAAAAAATGAACACACTTCTAGAACTTGCCCACTGAAATAGGCTTCTTGTAGTGCTTTTGTAGTGTATAGGACCTTAGGTTGAATCCTGATTCCTATCCAGAACCTTCAGAGGTAGAACATTCCCACTTGTAAGGACAAGTAGACAAGCCTGGAGCAGCTAGAGGAATAGAAGATACTTGTTGAAAGAAAGACCAGCAGGAAAAATAAAAATGGCAGTCTGATTGGCTACTACAAGAGCAAGCAAGTTGTTTGCCAGGGAGGCATCATCAAGTCAAACAATAATGGCCCCTCAGGACAAACCCCTATCAAAGACTGAAACTCAAAGGGAACACATGATCAGGCATGTAAGCTTGCTGGCAACCACGTTGGTCTACTGGTAAGTGGAAGAGGGGGAAAGGAAGCAATGAAGATGTGGGCTGAATTTCACCACATTCCATAGGCTCCTATAGATCTGGGAAAGAGAGAGAGAAGAGGAAGGGCTGGTTGGTCTGAAGTGTGGTGAGATCTGGGAACTCCTGAGCCCATGGACAAGGACATAGCCACAGAGGCTAGAGCTGAGAGTGAAGCATCCAGCTGATATGAAGTGAGGGGGGACACACAAGAACACCCAAACTTGTAGATAGTACCCATTTGACCTAGACTTGATGGCTTGATGATCAGAACTCAACTAGAGGAAGATAAAAGAAAAGAAAAAAATTCATAAAGGAAACAAGTGTAAATTGCTACAATTTGATGAACTTGACCTATACTTATGGATGTAGTAGCTCAAAATACCAACTGAGAGGGAAGGAGTCGTAACTTCAAGTATTAATCCTATCCCCTCTGTATATAGGGTTGATAAGGATGCATAACTTACACATTGGCTATCTAAAATCAGGGGGTGGGGTGGAGGAGGTCTATAAATAGACAGAGTGACTGGCTTACAAGTTTTCAAGAGGGAGATTTGTTTCAGAGTGTGTAGGGGAAGGTGAATCCCCACTGAATAGTTTTCATCTTGTCTAAATGGGTCTGGTGAAAGGAGATGGGTATAAGATACTTATGATTCAATAGTAAGTAATTCTTATCACTTCCAGTTTTGGTGGTGGCAGAGGCAGAGTCAGGTAGGACAGGCTCCATAGTTAAGGGGTTGAAAATCCAGAGAAGCTGCTTTCACAGAAGAGCTACAGGGCTCTGGATCAAGCAAAGGGTATAGGGTGTCAGTTTTCTGCACCCACCTATGAAAAAATCACTGTATAAAGGAAAATATTGGGATTTAGGAATCAATCAGGACATGGGACTCCCTTAGCAGCCACCCCACCTGGACTGAGTTCAGAGGGTGGGGCCATAGCCAGACCACCACAGTGCGCCAGCACTAAAAACCAGTGAAGCGACATTTGCAAAAGGAGGTGTGGGGGAATTCTACATGTTTTTCCCTCTTCTTCACTGTCATGACTTCTCTGCCCAGCCCGGAAGCCTTCAAACAGGTGGGCGCACAATCCCAAAAGGTCCAGCACTGAACCCACAGTTTTCCCATGACACAGAGAGAAAGAGCCCATTGGTCCCACTGGCTAATTCTTTGGCAGCTGCTTATGACATCTGGCTCTGGGACCCAGCCCTAAAGTTAACTTGTGCGGGACCCTTTACTCTTATCTACCCAGCAAGAAAAAAGCAGGTCTGGCCAGACAGAAAAACCATATGAACACTCTGTATCCCCAACATAAATGGGTGCAACTATTTTGAGAATTACGCTGTGTACACGCAGATACCTAACTGTCTTTCAGAGACAAAAATAGTAGACAATCTTTCTCCCATTAACTTTTCAGTATCTGTCTGCATACTTCTATGGTGATGACTAGAGGAAGGGCCCGAGAGAGTGAAAACCCCCACCCTCTGCTGGAGGTTTTTATGGTGCAAGCACAGCAGCAAAGGCAACTAGACTGGCGGCTATGGTTTCCTTTTTTTTAAAGTGGTGGTTTTTGTCTCTGCTTTGTTATATTGCTTCTGTTTTTGGTCCTTTTGATCACACTTTTTACCTGGAGGTGGGAGCTTTTTCTCCCTAATTTACTCAAGAAGCGACAGCAATCGTGGCCTGATAGCCAAGCTACAAGCATGCCCCATAATATTCTACCATTGAAACAAGAGCTAATAACAAGCTGCTAGGCATTACATGTGAAAAGTGAAGCCAATCTCGTGATCATACCCACCAGGAGACACTCAGTAAATATAACAACACAGCAACAAACATCCATTTAAGCATTAAAAACCTACCTAACTACTGAAAATGACAAAAAAAAGACACAACAAAAGATCTCAAAATATGTCCAAACACAGAAAAGAGTAACTGTGACAAATAAGCTGGAGGCAGACAAAGGCTTTCCAGAAAGGGAAGAGCAGGCTTTGGATTTGCCTGAGAAGGAATTCAGAAGAATGATATGGAAACAAATTCAAATGCTCCAAAAAGGGGTGGAAGAAAATAAGGAATACTACAAGAGTAATCAAACCAGATCAATACAGCATTGGAAAAAATTCAAAACCTGCAAAAAGAGGTCCAGTTGATTAATAATTAAATATCAGAAATGGACAATACACTGAAAGGAGAAAGGAACAGAATAGAAGAGAGGGAGACCAGAACCAGTGAGCTGGAAGACAAATCTCTCAATAAGCTAAGATAGAAGAGAAAGCAGAAAAAGGGATTAAAAAATCTGAAGAAGGTCTAAGATTCATGCTGGATAACACAAAAAGGCATAACTTAAGAATTATTGGCATTCCAGAACATGAAGAATCAGAGAAGTCCACAGAGGAGATAGTTGAAGAGTTTCTGGAAAAAAATCTTCCTAACATCTTGAAAGATGCAAAGATAAATACTCAAGAAGTCAAATATACCCCAGGAAGGATAGACCCCCCAAAGAAAATCACCAAGACATATCATAATCAGCTTTCCAAAATCAAAGGCAAGGAGAGAATCCTAAAAGCAGCCAGAGAAAAGAGAAACATGACCTACAAAGGCAAGCAAATCAGATTAAGCTCTGACTTCTCAGCAGAAACCATGCCAGAAAGAAGTCAAAGGGGAGACATATATAAAACCCTAAAAGAAAAAAAAAATCTGCCAATCAATAATCATCTATCCATCACAAATGTCAATCAAATATGATGGTGCAATCTAAACATTCCAGTATAACCAGAAGCTAAAAATATGGCCTTGGTAATAGAAATGATGCTGGAGAACACATGATAGAATTCTGCAAAATCAATGATTTGTTCATTTCAAATATCTTCTCTAGACAATATAAGAGACAATTATACACATGGACCTACCTAATCAGATGAAATACATAGAAATCAAATTGACTACATCTGTGGAAAGAGACAATGCAAAAGCTCATATCATCAGTCACAACAAGGCCAGAGGCAAAATGTGGAACAGACCATCACTTACTCATATGCAAATTCAAACTGAAGCTGAAGAAAATGAAAACAAGTCCACGAGACCCAAAATATGACATTGAATATATCCCACCCAAATTTAGAGATCATCTGAAGAACAGATTTGATACATTAAACACTAAAGACAGAAGACCAGAAGAGTTGTGGGATGACATCAAGAACATCACACATGAAGAAAGCAAAAAGTCATTGAGAAGACAAGAAAAAAGGAAAAGGCCAAAATGGATGTCAGAAGAGATGCTGAAACTTGCTCTCCAGCATAGAGATGCTAAAGCAAATGGAAGAAATGAAGAGGTCCAAGAGCTGAACAGAAAATTTCAAAGATCAGCTCAAGAAGATAAACCAAATATTACAACAAAATATGCAAAGATCTAGAGTCAGAAAATCAAAAAGGGGAGGGGAGGGAAGGGAAGATAGAGCACAGGGTATGACATAGACACAGGATAGCTTGGGTGCCGAGGGTCCAGGGGGACAATACTCAAGAAGTTGGAGGGGAATGGAAGAGCAAGGTGGATGGGAGAACAGTTAGGCAGGTTTGTATTGGCTAAGTGGGACAGAGGTAAATGATGATGTATTCACAAACCTGGAACAACAGGGCTCCAGAATACAGGAATTGAGGCACTGTTTGAATGTATAAAAGAGAGGAATAATGTTAAGATGCTTGGCTGTCTTTTGAATCTTGGTTTCCCTTGCCTACCATTGTGAAATAGACACTTGAGGTTTGGAGAAAGGAATAGCCAGAATCATCACTACAGAAATCTTGTAAGTCTGTCTTCAGCCTATAACGGATTGGAAAACCTTAAAGGGGGCTAGAAGTTGCCCAGTGAAAGAAGCTTCCTGTGGAGTCTTTGCATTGCATAAGACCATACGTGCAATCCTGAACCGCATCCAGAATCATCTGAGGTGGGAAATTTCCACTTGAAAGGACAAGTAGACCAGCTTGGAGTGGCTAGAAGAACAGAAGATACTTCATGAAAGAAAGACCTACAGGAAAAATCAAAAACAATAACGGCAGTCTGATTGACTACTATAAGCACAAGCAAGTTGTTCGCCTGGGAGCCATCAAGGCAACTGGTCGGGTCCTCTCAGAGCAAACCCCTTCCAAGACTGAGACTTGGGGGAATACATGAGCAAGCATGTGGTCTGATAGGTGACCACATTGGTCACCAGTAAGGGGAAGAGGGGCTAAACATCAATAAAATTGGGAGCTGGGTCTGACCACATTCAATAGACTCCTGTAAACCTGGGCAGAGACCTGGTTGACCAGCAGTATGGCAAGACCCGGGGATCGCAGGCCCAGAAGCAGTGACTTGGCCACAGAGGATTAGAGCAGAGTGAAGCATCCAGCTGATGTGAAGTGAGCGGAGATGCACAGGAACACGCATACTTGCAGAGAGTACCCACTTGACCTGGCTTCAATGGCTGAATGATCAGAACTCGACTAGAAGAAAGAAAGAAAGAAAAAAAAAAGAGTAACCTGCTACAATTTGATGAACTTCACCTATACTTATGGATGTAGTAGCTCAAAAACAGGAACAAATCTTTACAACAAGTATCACTCCCACCCCCTTCAGTACACAGGGTTGACAGGGATGGGCAACTTGGACATTGTTGTTGTTGTTGTTATGTGCCATCGAGTCGGTTCTGACCCATAGCGACCCTGTACAGGGTTTCCGAGGGTGTAAATCTTTACGGGAGTAGAAAGCCTCATCTTTCTCCCGCGGAGCAGCTGGTAGTTTCGAACCGCTGACCTTAAGGTTCGCAGCCCGATTCGTAACCACTACGACTTGGACATTGGCTGCCCAAAACTGAGGGCTACAATGGCAAGAAGTGACTGACTTACAAGTTTTCAAGAAGGATCCAAGTTCCAGATGGGGTGGAGGAAGGTAGAATCTCCACAGAATGGTTTCCAATCTGTTGGGACGGGGTTACTGAAAGACTCTTGTGGTACAATAGTGAATAATTGCTATCAGGACTGACTGTGAGGGTCGGAAATGTAAAGGTAGATGTTTTGTAACAAAAGGAGGGTTGTGATTGATTTTGCAGTCCAGGAGGGGAGGTTCCTGGGACTATCAAGTGAGAAGAGTAGAGTGCAGGACACTACCCAGGGAAGCAGTGATGCCAGAAATGGAGGCAGAGACTATGATGTGGCGAGATGGAGCAGGTGGGGACTCAGGACTCAGGGAGGGAGAGGGGCTATGTGCTGATGGCCAGGTGGACATTCCAGGAACAGAGGACCCTAGGACTATAAAGAGAGAAGAGTATGAGCAGAATGTGGGACCCTATCCAGAGAAGCAACAACACCAGAGATGGAGTAGAGATAGAGCAGCTGATGACTCTAAACTCATGAAAAAAGAAAGGCTGTGTGCTGCCATCCAGGAGGCAGGCTTGTAGAGTGTGCACTTTGATTGTTTAAATGATTATATATCTCTAAGTGTTTTTGTGTACATCCAAAAAACAAACAAACAAACAAAAACACCCAGAGGGAATAGGAGCAAATATTGCATGGAGGAGATTGTAATCATTGCAATGAAATGATGAGTGTAAAACCAATGTTCTCCTATGTAAACTATCAGTCAATTCACAATAAAAAGTTAAAAAATAAAATGAACACACTGTTGTCAAGTAATCTAGACAAAAAACTTATGGCAACTCATATTACAGAGCAGAACTGCTTCATAAAATTGTCTTGGCTGGAATTTTTATAGAAGCAGATTAACAGACATTTCTTCTGAAGCATCACTGGGTGTGTTTGAGTCACCAACTTTAGGTAATTGGCAGATAAGTCAATTAGAAACTGCTTGCAAATGGAGCTAGAAAAATTCCAAATAAATATTCACAAAGAAAGTGAGAATAGTGTTGTTATCTACACCAACTATCTTGTCTAGATTTCTGTAGGTACAGTAAAACACACATTATTTTCAGATGTGGAAAAATTATAATTCACCATTGTCAAGACGAAATACCTTAGACCAAGACTACTATAGAATAAGATATACCAAAAAGAACAATGGCTACTGTAAAAACCAAATCAAAGGAAAAAGGATACATAATCACTAAATTCAACATGGCTATGGATATAGTTGATTTTGCATTACTTTTTGAGAATTCCAAGAAATATATTTTATAAAAAATCAAGACAAAAGATACAATCAGCCTTTATAAGTGTCCTGAGAAAACCAAATAGCTGTGATTAGTGTTTTGTTATAGTAAAACACTCTTTCATAGTTAATTTCTGAGAAATTTCAATTTACCTTTTATGCCTATATGTTTGTTTTCTAAAACAAGATAATGAGGAGTCACTACATGCAAGCTTTTAGACTAAGTATATTTCATGGGTGTGTTGTTATTAGATGCCATTTAGTCAGTAACTACCCTTACTGACCTTATGCACAACAGAACAAAACACTGTCTGGTATTGTGTCAACTGCAACATCATTGCTACCTTGAGCCTATTGCTGCTGCCGCTATGCAAGTACATCTTGCTGGGGGCCTTCCTTTTTTTCACTTGCCCACTGTTTTATCAAGCAGGATGTCCTTTTCCAGGGACTGGTGTCTCCTGATAAGTCCAAAGTATGAGAGAAAAAGTCTGGCCATTCTAGTCTATAAGGAGCATTTTGGCTTTATTGCTTCCAACACAGATCTCTTTCTTCTTTTGGCAGACCATAGTACTTTTAATAGTCTACTCCAACACCATAACTCAAATGTATCAACTCTTCTATGGTCTCCTTTATTCGTTGTTCCACTTTTACATGCATATAAGGTTATTGAAAATACCATAGCTTGGGTCAAGCATCTCTTAGTCTTCAAACAGACGTCTTTGCTCTTGAACTCTTTAACGAGATCCTGTGCAGCAGATTTGTCAAATACAATACATCGTTTGATTTCGTGACTGCTGCTACCATGAGTGTTAATGGTTGATCTTAACAAATTGAAGTCTTTGACAACTTCAGTCTTTTCACCATTTATCTTGATGTTATTCATTCGTCCAGTGATGAGGATTTTTGTTTTCTTTACATTGAGGTGAAACCCATACCAAAGGCTGTGGTCTTTGATCTTCATCAGTTAGTATTTTAAGTTCTCTTCATTTTCAGCAAGCAAGGTTATATCATTGCAGGTTGTTAATATATCTTCTTCCAATCCAAGTGCCACTTTCTTCATACAATCCAACTTCTTAGATTACTAGCTCTGTGTACTAACTGAGTATGTATGGTAAAAGAATAAAACCCAGGCACACAGTTTTTCTCATTTTAAACCATTCAGTGTTGCTGTATTATATTCGAACAACTACCTCTTGGTCTATATACAGGTTCCTCATGAGCACAATCAAAAGTTCTGGAATACTCATTCTCTGCAGTGTGGTTCATAGCTTGTCATGATTCACACAATCACAAGTCTTTGCATAGTCAATAAAACAAAGGTAAACATCTTTCTGGTATTCTCTGCGTTCAGCCAAGATCCATCTGATGTCAGCAATAACATCCCTCATTTCATTTCCTCATCTGAATCTAGGTTGAACTCTGACAGTTCTGCCAATGTACATTTGCAACCTTTTTTGAATTATCTTTAACAAAATGTTACTTGTTAGTGATATTAATGATATTGGCCAATGATTTCTGCATTTCATTGGGTCACCTCTCTTTGGAACAGGCACAAATATGAATCTCTTGTAATCACTTGGCTAGGTAGTTGTCTTCCAATTTTCTGGCACAGATAAGTGAGTACCTCTAGTGCTGTCTCAATTTCTTGAAAGACTTTCATTTGTATTCCATCAATTCCTAGAGGCTTGTTGTTTGCCAGTGCTATCAGTGCACCTTCAACTTTTTCCTTCAGTATCACTGGCTCTTGATCATATGCTGCCTCTTGAAATGGTTGAATACTATTTCTTTTTGGTACAGTGATTCTGTGTCTTCCTTCCATCTTCTTTTGATGCTTCCTGCATCTTTCAATATTTTGCCCATGGAATCCTTCAGTAATTCAAGTTGAGGCTTGGAATTCTTCTTCACTTCTCTTAATGTGAGAAATACTGTTCATGTTCTTCACTTTTAGTTTTATAGCTCTAGGTCTTCACACATTTCATTATACTATTTTATTTTGTCTTTTCAAGCTGACCTTTGAAATTTTTGATTGAGTTATTTTACCTCATTTCTGTCATTTGCTTTAGCATCTCTATGCTGAAGATTAAGTTTCGGTGTTTCCTTTGACATCCATTTTGGTCTTTTCCTTCTTTCTTGTATTCTTAATGACCTTTTGCTTTTTTCCTGTATGATAGTCTTGATATCATACCCATCTCTTCTGGTCTTTGGTCATTAGTGCCTAATGCATCAAATCTGTTCTTGAGATGAGTTTTAAGTTCAAGTGGGATGTGTTAAAGGTCATATTTTTAGTCTTATGGACTTGCTTCAATTTTCTTCAGCTTCAGCTGGAATTTTCATATGAGCAACTGCTCGTTTGTTCCCTCTTCTGCCCCTGGCCTTATTTTGGCTGATAATATGGAGTTTTTCCACTATCTATTTCCATAAGTAGAGTCAGTTTTATTTCTGTGTATTCCATCTGGTGAGGTTCATGTGTATAGTTATCTTTTATGTTGTTTAAAAAGATATTTGCAATTACAAAATTCTATCACGTAGTCTCCAGCATTGTTTCTATCACCAAGTCCATATTTTCCAACTACTGAGCATTCCTTTTTGTTTCCAACCTTTGCATTCCAATCACCTGTAATTATCAATACAATTTAATTGCATTTTTGCTCCATTTCAGACTGAAGAATTTGATAGAATTCTTCAATTTCACCAGAACTGGCTTTAGTGGTTGGTGCATAAACTTGAATAATGGTGGTATTAACTGGTCTTACTTGTAGTTGTATGGAGATTATCCTATTACAGACAGTGTAGTACGTATAGACATCTTTTGAAACACTTTTGTATGATGACTGCAATGTCATTGCTCTTCAATTTATCATTTGCAGCATAGTAAACCATTTGGTTGTCAGATTCAAAATGGCCAAAACCTGTCCATTTCAGGTCATTAATGCCTAGTATATTGATGGTTATGCATTCCATTTGATTATCGACAACTTCTAATTTTCCTGAAATCATACATTGTACATTCCATGTTCTGATTATTAATGGATGTTCACAGCTGTTTGTTCTCATTATTAGTTGTGCCACATCAGCAAATGAAGTTCCTGAAAGCTTCACTCCACTCACATCATCGCTGTTAACTCTACTTTGAGGAAGCAGCTCTTCCCTATTTGTCTTTTAGTGCCTTCCCACCTGAGGGACTCATGTCAAAAATAAAATGGAAAGTCTAAACATCAATATCATAGGCATTAGTGAGCTGAAATGAGTCCATTTCATAACTTGCCATATTCTGGTGCTCTTGATCATGTTTCCATATTAAATATTCTGGTGTTATCGGATAGTGTTTTATTGCTATTCAAAAGTTTTTCAATGACTACATATTCAGAAGTAGTTCCTCTTCCTAGTCTGTCTTAGTTTGGAAGCTCAACTGGAACTTGTCCACCATGGGTGACCCTGTTGGTATTTAAAATACTTTTGGCATAGCTTTTAGCATCATAGCAACACACAAGTCACAGCAGTTCAACAAAGTGACAGATGAGTTGGTTATTACATTTAATTCAAACAGATATGGTTGTACTGTTCGTCAGATGGAGACACTTAGAAAAATAAGAAGTGTAGACAAATTCAGGTAGCCAGTAGATGGCAGAGACAGGAACAAAGGCAAGTATGTCTGACTTCAGTATAAATTTTAATTACAGGACATCTTGTCTATGTGTTTATAATATATAAGTATATGTGTTTATAATAAAAGCATTTTTTAGGATTAAAATATTCTGCAAGTTGCTTTAAGAGAATATGCAATAATATTTTTTGCTCATATAAGAAGCACTGGTGGCACTCTGGAGTAAACATTGGTCTGCTAACCTCAAGATCAGTGGTTCAAACCCATCAGCTAGTCTGTGGGAGAAAAAAGAGGTAGTGTTTTCTCCCATAAAAATTTACAGCCTCAGAAACCCTGTACAGTGCTGCTTTGAGTTGGAATCAATTTCATGTCAATGGGTTTGGTTTTGAGATTTTTCAGATCATGTATATGGATAAAAATCTGAGCCCACTGTTTATACCAGTAGCTGCATTATTCATTTTACCTGACTGTTTTTAAATATGCATATATAATTTCTAGCTTTCCTTGACTTGAGTTAATACATTTGATTTCAAAGAGAAATTAACAGTAAGTGAAGAACTGTTTGAAAACAGTTCATGGACTGCTATAGTTTTACTAGGGTTTGATTATCAAACGTCTTAGTCTACAATTATAATTCTTCTGAGTTTAAGGCAGTTTCATAATTCTAATGAAGTCTATAATTTATGCTAATGATTAATTAGAAACAGTTTGGAAATGATGTTTGATTTAATCAGTTTGAATTGTACTTTTCCTAGAGATGGTATAATTTTTAAGTACTAAGTATAATGTAGTGATACACAGTATGAATTTTGGATCACACATCCTGGGTATGATAATATAGCACAGAAGTTAAAGTAATCTTCTTAAATGACTTACTATCTTTGATTCAGCACTTTCATCTGTGATTGGTATTAAAATACCTTCCATGAGAAGCAAATAAGACAGCATATTAGTGTCAGATTGCCTGTTTTTCACCAACTACTGCTTCCTCTCCTTCCTAATATAGTAATAAAACATTTGGATTTAACTAGTCAAAACCGCTTGCAGCTCCATGTGGTCATTTTACTGTATTTATTCAATGGAATATCTGAAGTTGTAGTTTGTAAAAATCTAAGGTCTTATCATAATATAAAATAAAATGGCAACCTTTTTCCTTTCCCCATTTTTTACTAATAATAATTCAAATATTAGACTATAAAGTAGAAGTTCAGGATTGAGAACAAGATAGAAACATAGACTCCAGCATCTAAGGAGACATCATATGCCCACAAGTATTTTGTATGTCCATGTTTCTCAGATGTAAACATTAAGACAAAGTACCTGAGCATCTTATAACAATTAAGATTTTGATTTAAATAGTCTTTGTAGCACTTGAGATACAGCATTTCCAATATGCACCCAGTGATCTGGAATTTTCAAAACTCTTTGATTTTCAAAACTCTCAAGAATCTTACTCATGCATAAGAGCAATAGTAGTTACATGTGAAAAAGAGAAACTTCTATTATTGCCAAACCAGGATGGCCAGATGTTGGCTTTCATACTTCAGATATATTATCAAGAGGGACCAGTTCCTGGAGAAGGATCTCATGCTTGGTAAAGTGGAGGGGCAGCAAAGAAGAGGAAGACCAAGTGAGATGGATTTACACAGTTGTAGCAGAAATGGGCTCAAGTGTAGGAACGAATGTGACGTTGGCGCAAGACCAGGCAGTGTGTCATTCTGTTGTGCATAAGGTCACTATGAGTTTGTACCACCTCAGCAGTACCTAACAACAAGAACAATATTCCACTTTTGGTCTCAGAGTGGTAATTTCTATTCCAAAGGCAAAACTGTTATCATCCAGCAGATTCCAACACACTGTAACCATGTAGGGTTTCCAAGACAGTAGGTTTACTTTCCAAGCCCCAATAAATGATTTGTCTTACCTGTTTTAGCACTGTTAAATTATTATCAATTATTGAAAAAAAAATGCTTAAAATTTTCATTTTTTAAAAAATTGTAGAATTTTCTATCACGTAATCTAGAATCTATATTCCAATTTGATAATGCTCTTTCTGTGCAGATGTATCTATCTATCTATCTATCTATCTATCTATCTATCTATCTATCTATCTACACACATACACATACACACACACATATATATATATATACATAAACATGTTGTTAAGTGCCTTCTAATTGATTCCAACTCATAGTGACCCTATATAGAGTTTTCAAGGAGTGATTGGTCATTTTGAATTGCCAATCTTGAAATCAACCTTTCGGTGCAGTGCATTATCCTGCAGTGCCAGGACTCATACATAAACATAAGCATATATTAAAGAGCTCTGGTAGCGTAGTGGTTATGAGTCGGGTTGCTAACCTCAGAGGGCCAGCAGTTCAAAACTACCAGCTGTACCATGGGAGAAAGATGAGGCTTTCTGCTCCCATAAAGATTTATAGCCTTGGAAACCCTGTACAGGGTCTCTGTGAGTCAGAACTTACTCCACAGCACTTAACCACCACCAATGCATATATTAAGATATTATATATGTAAGTACATACTAAGGTAGATGAAAAAATATTGCTATAAAATCATGAACCATTTATTTTAAAATATCAAAACAAAAATAAAATTCCTCTACCCAAATCTATGTACCTCTAAAGGCAGTGTTTCCATGTCTCTAACCCTTCCCCAAAGTATTCTTCACTCTTCTATTATAACACATGAAAATGGCAGTTTGGTATCCTCAAGGTTCTAAAATCATCTACCTTTTAAATATATTTGAGTTTGGGGTTGAAAAAGAAGTCTGAAGGGGCATGAACAGGGTAGTAGGGTGGACAGGGTCAAGTTTTCCAATGCACTTCTCATAGAACAGCCCTTACTACCCTCAAAGAATAAACAGGTTCTTTGTCATGATGGTAAAACATTCTTTGGCACAACTTTCATGGCCTTTTTTATGACAAATGCAGATTTCCATTTTCTTAAAATTTCTTCAAAATAAGACCCATGATCATCCTGTGTCCTATGAAAAATTCTATCAATGTTGTTGTTCTTAGGTGTTGTCCAATTGACTCCAAATCATAGTGACCCTATGCACAACAGAAGAAAACACTGCCCAGTCCTGTGCTATCCTCACAATTGTTGTTACAGTTGAGCCCATTGCTGCTGCCACTATGTCAATTCATCTCTTGGGGGTATAACTTTTTTTTGTTAACCCTCTCCACTTTACCAAGTGTCATACCCATCTGGGAACTCTAGAAAACATTCCCCATAAATCTCTGATTTGAATTTAACTAGTTTAGCAGACCTCCCTGAAAGATTCAATTTAGACTGAAGCTTCTTCTGTTTGTTTGTTTGTTTATTAGATACCCAAATGAGATTAGGACATGTGTATTACTGACATAACTTATCTGCAGTAATGTTTCAACAAAGGGATGCAATACTGGAAGCACCCAGTAGTCCATGCCAGAAATTCAGAAGAAAACTGCCTGTCTAACCAACTGGAAGAGTTCCAGATCTGTGCTCTTTCAAAGAAATGAGACCTAACATAATGTGGACATTATTAAATCATATCATTAATATCACATGCAAGTAAAATTTTACTGAAAATAATTCATAAACAGTGACAGTAGTATTTTGATAGGGAACTTCCAGAAATACAGCCTGGATTCAGAAGAGACTACAAAACCAAGAATATTATTGTTGATGTCAGATGGAGCCTGACTGAAAGCAGAGAATACCAGAAAGAAGTTTACTTGTGTTTTATTGATTATGGACACATTCAATTAGGTGGATCATTGCAAAGAATGGGAATTTCAGAACACTTCCTTGTGCTCATGCAGAAGCTGTACATAGACCAAGAGGCAGTCATTCAAATAGAACAAAGGGATACTGCTTGGTTTTCAATTAGGAAATGTGCACATTAGGGTTGTTTCATTTAACCTTAAGTATATTAATCTCTTTGCTGAGCAAATAACCTGAAAAGCTGGATTACATGAAGAAGAACATGGCATCAGGAATGGAGGAAGACTCAATAACAACCTGCATTATGCATAGGACACACTTTTGTTTTCCAAAAGTTAAAAGGACTTGAAGTACTTACTGAGTAACACTAAAGACTACAGACATCAATATGGATTAAAATTCAATGTAAAAAAAAAAAAGAAAATTCTCATAACTGGAACAATAAATAATATCAGGATAAATGGAGAAAAGATTGAAACTTTCAAGGATTTCACATTACTTGGATCAATGGTTATGGAAGCAGCAGTCAAGAGATCAAATGCAAACCTGCAGTAAAAAAAAGTCTTCCGAGTATTAAAAATCAGACATATCACTTTGAAAAATAAGGTGTGCCTGACCCATACTATGGCATATTCAATTGCCTCATATGCAATTAAAAAACTGCACAATGTATAAGGAAGACTATGATAATTAAGGTTTTGTATCAACTGGACTGAGCCAGGATTCACAATAATTTGGCAGTTGAGATGTATTTATTCCCATAGTGAAACCAATTAGTTAATTCTATCATGATTGGTTATAAGCAGACTTAGTTAATTCTATGATGATTGGCTATGAACAGCCAATCAATTGAAAGGATGCTACCTTGGGATGTAGCCTACTCCCAATATCATGTACACACAAATATGAGGGTTTTAAAAAGGTTTCTCTTTTTCTTGGGGACCTGGGACTTGCCTCTACAATTGTGAACCATTTCCTTGATATGAACTTCTTTTATATATATACATATAGTTGCCACTGATTTTGGTTCTCTAGAGAACTCAGCCTAATACAAAGATTGAAGAAGAATTCCTGCATTTCAATTTTGGTGAAATCAAAGAATATTGAAAGTACCATGAATTGCCAGAATAACAAACAAATATTTCTTGGAAGTACTGCCAGAATGCTCCTTAGGAGGGAGAATGCCTGGAGTTCATCTGAAATACTTTGAACACATTATCAGGAAGGACCAGTTCTTGGAAAAGTAGAGGATCATCAAAAAAGAGGAAGACACCACTGGGATAAATTCACACAGTGGCTGAAATAATAGACGACTGTGAGGAATGTAAAGGACTAGGCAGTGTTTTGTTCTGTTGTACATAGGGTCAGAATTGACTCAATGTCAGAATTGACTCAATGGCATCTAGCAACCATGCAGTTTATGCATGTATGTTTGTTTGTTGTTATATCAAATAGAATCTTTGAAGCTAGTATCTAATATTTATTTGGCATTCTGTAATCATATTTGTTCATAACATTAGTGATGTGGGAGCCATAATGAGGAGTTGAGAAATTCCTCCGAGATTAGAACTGAAGAATAGCCATTATGAATTGTCCATGCATTGAAATTTAACCTCTTATCCCCATGGACAATTCAAGGAATTAGTATTCAGTATTATTGAATCAGAATTTAAATATATGATTTAACCATGGCTTCATTGTAATTTAGATTGTAAATTATGAGATATGATGTACACCAATTATACTACATAAATAATGGATAGCAAGAATAAAGGTAGAGAAAATTATTGTAATTTTAAATGTAAAGTAGTTTTTAAAGACCTAATTTGATGTAACTAGAGTGGGGGGCAAAGTTCTTTAGGGCAATCTTGTATACATTGCTAAATGGGCTGAAATGAAAAATGACAACAATAAAAGCCTTAGCAAAACCACTCTTCGTGTGTCAATAAATTCTCCATAATTTTCAGAAAAATGAACAATCTCTAACTGGATAATTAAGATAAAATTATATTGACTGTTGCTAAAAATACAGGAGATAAAGAGATGTCTACACATTATTTAAAATGCCTACTATTGAGATAATCTACTTTCAATGACTAAAACTAATTCAAATTAGAATTATTAAACTTATGTGATCAGTGAATGCAGGGATTCAAACCTGAGATAAGCAATTGTTCAGTATGATGTAATAAATCATGCTTATGTTTGGTGATGCTTAATGAAAGAAGAGCAAACTAAAAATCATTAAATAAAATTATTGGCATAAGGATAAATGGCCACTTAGATATGTGAATTGTGAACTCTCATTTTCTGTTAGTAACCATTGAAAACTCACCTCTTTAAAATTATTCCATATAATACCAGAACTTCTATGTTGCCAGTCCATTGAATACATTTTTAGTAATATGAGCATACTTAGAAAACTTGCATCTTTTCATGTAACAGCAAATATCTTAGATGTTCTCCTTGGGACTGGGAATTCTCTTGTTTTCTGAGTTTTGAAAAGTGCCCTGTCTTAACAAGTATAAAAACTTCTAAAGTTCTAGTAGTGTTAGATGAACACATGAATTCAAAGGATTGAGTAGTTCTTTGGGTTTCATCATAGCTTTTCTTGTTTGTTTTTCATTACTTTGTTTAGAAAAAGTCAAACTTATTTCAAAGAAGTATTTCAGGAAAATCCATTTCTAATAGTTTTAAATATGAACCTGTGATATTAAAAATGAATATATTTAAAAGAAAGTTCCTTGTTTCTGAAATAAGGGCATCTTTGGGTTTGATTTTACACGGAGAATATCAGCTATCATGTCCTATAATTTGCTTCCCTTAAAGCTACAGGGAAGGATTAGATAGTTAACCTTCCTATATACACTCATAGCATGTGGCGTTTCATCTCTTACAAGACTTACCATTTACTACTACATTCTAAAAACTATTTAGTTTGTCTCCCTCAGTAGATTTTAAGTTCTCTGAGGTCAAGGCTTGCTCTTATTCATTCTGTTATTACCTATACTTAGCATAAAGCTGAATTAATATTTGCTAAATTAAGAATCATTTTATTTCTATTTTATTCTTTAATTATGGCATCAAAATACCTCATATTTATAAGTTAAAACCCATTGCTGACTCATAGCAACCCTATTGGACAAAGTAGAACTAACTGTCCCTGGAAGTTTCCCAGGCTACTGTAATCTTTATGGAAACCGACTACGACTTCTTCCTCCCCTATGGGTGGTTGATAGAGACCTTTTGGTTAACCTATGAATGATTATACCAATCTGCCACTGGGGCTCCTTTTCTCTAAGTTAGAAGAAATTTTAAAATGTAAAACAAAATGTACTCATATAAAATTCTATTGCTGCAACCACTGAATAGATTTTTTTTTAAAAGTCTAATTATATAATACTGCGTCGTTTTGTAACTAACTCAGTACTGATGCTTTTTAAGGTGACTAGAGAGGCCTAGTTGCAATGTTGTCATTCACCCATTACAGAGTAGCTTAGACAAGACAGGACTTAACCTACCCTGGAGACTGCATCCCACCTCCATAAGATATTAAGCACCCGCCAATTTCTATTTTCTCTTCTCAAAGATTACAAACCTCATCTCCCCAGGGTTTACAATTCCTGCCAGTCTATAAACCAGCAGGTATAAATTCTGCTTCTAATTTGCAATTAGAAGGTACACATCCCAAACAAGATAGATAAAGCATTATTGAGACCATCTTAATTTAATAGTGGACATGTTTCTCTCTAAATATAATGCTACAAAATTGCTAAGTTGCTTTTTAGGTAACTTTTTTTGGCCATTGTTCTAGGATTCACTTGCTGAATCTATGATATTCTTATTACCACTAACATTAAAAGCAGTAGAGTCTATGCATATATTTCAAGAAAATTTGTTTTTGCTATAAAAAAACAAGGATGGTAGCTTGTAAAATGGAGACAGACTGCCGGGTCTTGAATTCTTATCCTTTCTCTGTGAACAGTCCCTATTATTAATGTATATTATTACTTCAAGTATGTCAGAAAAGGAGACAAACAGTCAGAGGCAGGAATTTCTCCCTAATTCACTCTGCCTAGCCAGCAAAATGTAACGTAAAATTATTCAGGGGAAAAATACAATTTTATGTCATCTCTGTCATACACTGATAACAAAGCTACAGGCTAATATGTTTTGATATTTTTGTCACTCGTTTATCATGTGACCTTTCATGCTGTCATTAATACAGCTGAGGGACAGAGCAGATACACTGAACTAAGGAGGTGGGGAAGTCAGATTGCGGCTCTAACAACCAACGGTCAGTCACAGCAGTTTATGCATTTCTCCAGCAGAGACCTGACTAAAGAAGAAGAATTGTTATTAAAATTTGATATTACTGTCTAGGTTCTGCCACCTAGAATTTGCAACTTTTAGCAATGATGGGAATACTGGAGGGTTAATAAATTTCCCTTTGAATTATTATATTAATATAATACAATGTGCCTGTTCAGATATTCAGAGCTTATATATGAAAAAATGTATCCTAGACATTTGAACATTGGCTATTAGTCATACTCTGATTTGGTCAATCCAGGAAGTGCATTAAAATATTATTGTTGAAATTGCTCTGCATGAGTTTATCAAAATCTGTTGATATTTTAAAAGTATGGATAAACCAAAATAATTTGTGGTACTGGTGATTGTGTTATGAACACCAGAAAGTTTAATATGTCTTTTGTTTTCTTTGATGATAAATGATACCTTGTTTAAATTTGCATGCAGCCTAGCATGATGCTTGACAATGGTCTAGCTTTTATGTTGCCCATAGAGGCTGGATTGTTAAAATTCCAATATAAAACTAATTTATACTTGACATTAATGAGTTAAGAAATGTTTTATATAGTACATCAGGACAGGAAAAGAACTTTATAGGGTTATACTAAAATCAAATTATGTCTGAATACTACTATTAAATACAAAAATGAAAAATCCTTGCCCAGTCTAAGCTATTCACTCATACAAAACTGTGTTTTTAATGTTTATATTAACACAAACTTGTTTTGTGCTTTATACAGAAACATGACAATATAAAGGCAAAATATTAATTTTTATGAAAAAAACAGTTTTGTTATAAAATTATTAACACTAGCCTAAACTATGTCTTTATTAAAACAAAAAGAAAATCATATGATTCTGTCTCTAAAGAATGCTTTCTAAGTACAAATAAATAAGAAAATGACCTTTTTATAAGTTAGAAAAAAACAAGTGAGGGTGACAGTTTTATATAGGGGAATTGCTAAGTAGGTCCCAGAGAGACTGTGAAAATGTATAGTGAATTCTTAAATCTTATTAAAATCTGTATTATTTAAGTTACAGAGCATATTTTTCATCTCAAAATCAGTACTTACTACCTAATTGAGTAAAAACACTAGTTTTTTTTTTTTTTTCTAGTGTGGGAGTTTAATTTTTTTTTCAATTTGAAGTTCTTACCTAATTTATATTTGCCATAATATTATGGCAAAATAGCATACTCTTTATATTTCAGATTAGCTTTATGAGTAACAATTATCCGTATGTTCATTCTTTTAGACATATTATACTTATAATTTAATTTCATTTTCTTGGAAATATTTTATTGCATATTTAGCTAAATAATGTGATATAACCTTACTTCTATCTGTGTAATTATACTGATAATCTTAAATAAAAAGTTTTATTAAAATATTATATGATTTTATAAAAATTAATTAACAGAAAACACCAGGAAAATGTTCATTTTGTAGCTCACAAACTTTATTCCGTTGTATGGCTTCTAACAAACATCATTAACAAATATAAATAATTATATATACATGATTATATGAAAAATTAGACTGCTTGATTTAAAGAAGATAACACACAAATACATTTTAATATAATATTCTATCCTCCTTTTGTATCCTTTCATTATACTGTACTCAAGGAAGGATTTGCTAGGTGGAACTTTCATATTACTTCTCTGTCACGAAAAATAACTTTGACATGAGAGAGGAGCTCCAATCAGAGGGTCAGAGTGGATTCAGTGTGTGCCTGGTTCATCTCCTGAATCCCATGAACAGATTATTCACCAAAGTGAATCTTACAAATTCCATTTTTCATTTATATCACAGGAGGGTGAGAAGCTGGTTATGAGTAGAAAGTGAAATAGGTTAAGGAAAAGAAAATGAATACAAAGATCTCTACTCTCAGAAGGCAAATATTCTGCACAGACATCCAAAGAAGTTTGTGTTGGGTCACTCCAAAAGGGAGTTCTAAAGCCCTTACACTCTTAAGGATGCAAAGTTAATACACACATGCTTGCCTAATTACCACTGAAGGAAGTTCATGGAATTAGACTGTCATTAGCATAATTTAAAGAAGTATATTATTCTTCCTTGCACATGAATCTCATCCTCAAAGTATAATATTAAATATATGCTATAAAATATATTTATACATTTAAATTAAAAGCTCACAAATTTGCCTATCTATCTATCCATCTCTCTCTCTCTCTATATATATATCTATATCTATATCTATATATATAGATATAGATATAGATATAGATATCATTCTTTTATTTTTGCTTTCTGCATTTGAGAACAGAGAATTGGTGGTGGATGTAAGGATAAATAGAACAGGATCCTAAATTAAGCCAAGGCTTCTCCACACAGCTTCAATGGAAAATGTGCCCTGCTTTCATTGTAATTGTGACAATGCTGTAAAGCTTTGAAATTAAGGCATATTTTTTCCAATTCTATGATAATATGATTAGCAGAAAACAGTGATTTCAGGTCTGGTATTCCTGTTTGCATGTAAATAAAGCAAGAGTCACAAACAAAGCCAGCAACCTCACATACTTGCCTTCAGTGGTAAAGGATGGAAAGCCTGCCAGCTACCAATCAGCAACTGGTTGCTATGGTTACAAGGTCAGGAAATATGCCTTTTCCCCAGTTGTCCAAGGCTTGCACATGTCACTTTTGAAACTATGAATTTTATATACAGGTCAGGAGATGCATACCAAAGAAATAAACAGTGAACTGGACCATAATGACAGCTAACGTTCAAACGTCCTTGGATTTTTTTGCATATCTAACCAAACACATTCTGTTATTTTCAATGGATGTGGTTTTATTTATTTGTTTATTTTATATATATTTTGAGCAATTTATTTCTGTAATGAAATTTTATATGGTAACTTCAAATTATATCTCATCATTATATCTCATTGTTATAAGAATGCATAAATAACCTGTTTCAAAAGAGTTATATTTTTCTTATCCCAACATGATTTTAAATGACAGCATGAGTATGCTCTAAAAATAATGCTGTGGAACTTGTTAGCTTAGAATAAAAACTCCTCTCTAGAATAATTAATATTGTCATGTTTATCTCTAAAGAACAGGTACTTAAGCTCTTAATGAAGTGCTTAGAGTTCTTTTTTGAAAGACAAATGTTCTTGGCCACAATGGCACATTTGTGAGCTTTTTAAAAATGGTACTATTTATAGGCAAATTGTAAATTAGCAAATTATGAACAAAATACTTGTATTTGTTAACCAATGAAAAATTTGTTGGGTAAATTAGTCACAGATCCTTCAAGGGAAATAGTGCTTTACCACATATAAAGCAGGTCAAGGTAATTTAGTAGTAAGTATTTCAGTGTTGGCATCATTTTTGTTTTGTTTGATGACAATTTACTTACCTTTTATTTGTAGTAAATTTATCTTTTAAGAATTATTGCATTTAGTTTTTTTTTTTTCATTTATAGAATTGATCATTATTACTGTCTTAGTTTAAAATATGTGCCATTTCCTGAGTGCTAGACAAATAAAAATAATGAAGAAGATAAAAATGTATTTCAAGTGAAATGATGCAATATTATTTACAAAGTGCTAGATAGTTATTTCAGTACACTTGAGCTTTGAGAAATGTTTTACCTGTGTAAACATGTAAAACCCTTATTTTTCTGGGACTTCAGATGATGCTTACTCATGTGATGTGTGTACCAATTAAATAATAAGGTATAGCTTTGTATATAGTGCACAAATTATAAATAACTATCAGGCATGTGAGCTAAAATACGATTAAAAGAATCACATGCAACTTTACAGCAGACATTTTCTTTTAATAATAAGATTGCTTATTTTGTACATCTTTTCAATTTGAAGTACATTTTAAATTGCATTTACTAGTATTAAAGTCTAAAAAAGGCCCTAAAATACAATGGATAACAATATTGACTATTTTTTCTTTCTGGAGTGCTGCTTTTGTTCAAATGAACATTTTCTCTCTCTCTCTCTCACACACACCCCCTTTTTCTGTCTTCTTCTCTCTGGATCAAAAAAGATTAGCCCTTACCTTGATAACAATCCTTCCTTTAAAAAAAAAAAAAAAAACTGAAAGAAAAAAAAAAAACAGAAAGCAGAATTCAAATGAGAAACTAAGTACATTTCTTTTCAACAGGCAATTTACCCCATGATGAGATATGCTTTCACTTATTTTTCTTTGACATTCTAGCATCTAGTAACACAGCAGGTATCTGGACGTTAGGCTTCAAATAAAGGATAACTACATTCTTATATTAATAGATGCCATTGTATGCCTATGTCATATTATTGTAGCATTTAGTTCCTTTAATTGTGCTTTTAAAATTATACATGATAAGATACAGACAAAGCAAGAGAAATATCAAAATCAATTCTTTTATCATTATTGTTCTATTTGTACACATCTGCTGTATATACACATTTGCTGTTTTCCAGGTAAATGACTCTTTGAAATTAAGAATGCATTGAGGACCATTTTGTTTATATGCAGTAAGGTTAAAAGTATTTAAATTTCACTGAATTGACAATTTGTTCATAATATTTTTCTCATGGGATAGAAAAATACCCCTGCAAATATAAAGCATTATATTGTATTTCTCAACATGAGAGACTTTATAGTTTGAAATAAGAATATAAATAGCTTTGTTCGTAAAAAATACCATTTGGAGTGGATGCAGTTTACATAGTGATGCTAATGCTTGCTTTTTTTTTTTTTTTTTTGCTTTCTTTGCATAGTTTCTCTAGGAGACTGCTTCATGCTATCTTATGAGCCTTTCCCTCTCTTTTTGGTGACCTTTCTATATGGCCAAATGAGTGCAGGGTGCATATCTTGTGGTCTGTGTGCAACCTAGCCTATTAACTAGTCCCCAAACCTTTGATGTGAACCATCAGCCCTACAATTTCTGTGGTTCATTCATTTTTGTGTTTCTCTAACGATCTCTGCCCCTGCTCTGAATCTTGCCTTTATTGTACACAGAACTGACAACAGGCAGCCTTGTCTTTCATTTCTTTGATGTACTTTGTACTGTGGTATGGCTTTTGTTAGTATTGATGCAAACATTACCATAAACCACCACCTAGGGACTAGAAACAATTGACTAACTGTTTTCAAATCCAATACACTTAAGTTGATCAGACACAAAGTTTAAGTACAGTTAGCTATAACAGCACCAGTTCTGTGTGGTCTCAGTCTCTCTAGACTACAAAATAAAGGTCAGTGGAATGTGGATGCTTATGTCAAGACAGTCTGCAATGAAATTTATTTAAGAGATGAATATTGGACAAGAAAGAGCTCATTCCTTCACTTCAACATGAGAAATACCAATTCTCTATTCTGTTTTATTTAAAAATATTTTCTCATTCTTAATAATAATATAAAAAATGGCCTGGCATATAGAGATAGCAGTTGTGTTAAGAACAAGTTCAAATTTTGAAGAGATGTAGATTTCAATTTGACAGTTTTAAAATTTTCACTTAGATTCTAAATTGCAAGTCCACTGTCATTGAACTTGTTATAATCATTATTGCCATAATATATAGAAGAATTGCAAAGTTAGCTGTACTGCAAACGCCAAATTGTGCCTGACCCTCTTTGTGTAAAGAGCAGAGGCAGGGTCATTTGCTTTTTGAAGCTTGTAAGATCCTAGATTCAAGGTTTTGTAAAAAGAACTATTCAGATTCAATTTCCCATATGATGCTTCAAAGATGTCAGCTCAATCTTTGAAGTCTCTTCCTAAGGTAATCAACTGAGAAATTGAAAAATTAAAAAAAAATATTTAGAAAACTGGAAACATGGAGTAGACTTGAGGCAACTAGTATTTCTCAGCCTGTTTCATTGTATGTTAAATGTACAATGGTATTTTAATTAAATGGCTAATTACCTTTTTAAATGCATTTAAAATTCCATATGTAAAATGTTAATGCATATTATAGAGACATATGTTAAAATAATATTCTTTGAAATAAGGCTTAGAATAAATATCAACATATTTTTATAAGGATCTGGATTAAACAGATTGCTATTTTAAAACAATTCCCTCATTGAAGTCATATATCAGTGTGATACGTTAACTCTGTGCTTTTAATTTTTTGATAGCTATTGCTTTATATCTTCTAACTTATTTTAAAAAGTAAAAGAACACTATGGTTTCTAGTCATTTCAAGGTAGTTATGCAACTGCTATTAAAGCTACTTTCGAAATTTGCAGTGCAAAATTATATTAGACTGTTATACTATGCCTGACATTATTTCTAGTTACGTCAAAAGACATATTGTATCATACATGATATTTAGAACTCAAAATTATATAGTTATGTAATTTGATAAATTTTGCATTTGATTTTAATATAGTCATTATTTGAGATTTTTTTTGTGATTTTTTTACACTAGCAAATAATTCGTATGGAATGACTATTCTTTGAAATTTTATTTATTGAATTTACATTACAACCAAATTGGTTGAAGTTTATTCAGTCCTTTTTTAGCAGAAAGCTTCACCAAGTTCAATTCATATCACATGGATACAAGAGAACCAAAGTGATTTAAGTCATGAGTTCACTATGTCATACCCCTCTTGACATCATTTTATTTTTTAACCATCTTCCAATGGACCGTATAAGATGTATAGGGGTTGATGGTTTAGGTGACTGAATTTATGTACAGAATCTCATGCTGAATTGCCAAATCACTGTATTCTGAAAATAGATGTGGTAGGTTAAGTGCAATTGTCAACCAGTTGAAAATGCTTACATAAGAGTCCCATAATATGCACAGGTGCTCAAATGACCATTGCCTGGGATTAATAATCTGATGTGGCTAATCTATAATGAAAGGCTTTACAAATAAATAGCTATGTTAGTACATTATTGTTAAATATTGCAGCATCATACTTGATAAAATATATCATTTTCATCAGTGATTATGCTGACAATGGTAAGAATTTAAATTAACTTCACAAATGGATCAAAATAAAAATATTTTTAGTTCAATTAGGCATTCAGTCTATCTGTTTAATATATAATTTGGAAGTGATTGCTTGATTAACATGATTCACTTACTAAATGCTTGGAAAATTAAGAGTGTTGCACTCAGGGAAATAAGAGTCTTCAAAGGTTTTATATAAGATTAAGTATTTGGGGTACTTGAAATAAGCTCCAGTTTTTCTATATATTTTTCAAAAAGCTTTAAGTAAGGATTACTTTTGTCTTCCATAAAATGTTTAAATACTTTTAAACCACTGAAACTATGGCAATACATATACATATATTTATATATTGTTGGTGGTGGTGGTAAGTACCACGGAGTCGGTTCTGACTCATAGTGACCCTGCACAGGGTTTCTGAGGCTGTAAATCTTTACGGGAGCAGAACACCTCATCTTTCTCCCATGGAACTGCTGGTAGTTTTGAACTGCTGACCTTGAGGTTGGCAGCCCGACTCGTAACCACTATGCTACCAGAGTGCCTTTATTTATATATAGGTGTGTGTGTGTATATATATATGTGCAGATAGATAGATAGTATATATGTATATATATGTGTGTGTGTGTGTGTGTAGATAGATAGATAGAGATTAGAGATAGAGAGATAGAGAGATAGATATGTGGTTTTTAGGATCAGCACTGAACTGTGAACTAGAAGGTTAGCAGTTTAAACCCACCAGCTGCTCCTCAGAAACCCTAATACAGGGTGGCTATAAGTCAGAACCGATTCAATGACACTTAATAACAACAATATACATATGTATAAATATATATAGATAAACAGACACATAATGTTTAGTTTTGTTATAGTAAGGTAACAGTTTATGTAGATGTTTCCTAAGAAAGTGAGGATTTATATAAATCATTTCTCTTTTTACAAAAGAGATTATTTTGTGAGCAAAGTTTGCCATCTATTTATATTGTTTATAAAATTATCAACTTATCTTTTAATGTGATAATAATTAACCTTGAGGAGGAATGAAAGTATCATTTTTTAATTAGTCCTGTAAGCCCCATTTGCAAATGGTTCTTTTAGTCTCTAAGATTCTATGTCTTAAAAAATGTGATGAAGTTGGTTACCTGAGATCTAAAGTAGTTTGAGTGAGGTATGCTGATGTTTATTTCAGCAGGTAGTCCACAGATTGTTTCATCAGGATTCTGTGCTACAATCAGTGGAGGAAACATTGACAAATAGTCAAAACGAGATAAATAGAAGACAGACAATGTTAGTAGGTGTAAAGTGGACACCTATTGCTTCATCCAAACCATCATCAAGTAATGGCCATGGGTCAAGTTTGGACACTTTGCAGCGAACTGGACAAGGTTGCAGAGAGATATATAGGAAAAGGTTTATGGTTCACATATTACTAACAAGCTGGAAGACAGAACCTGAGACTGTGTGTTTAAAGATGAGATGATTGTTTAGTCAGAAACAGCATGATAAAGTTTCCTTTGAGGTACATGAAAACGTTCCTTTCGTTTGACTAAACAATTCTTTAGTTTGACTGACCTTGTTTTTGTAACTAAGATTTTAAACTATTATATTTCTTACTCAGAAACTACAGTCGTACTATTGTAAGAGTATATCTGTAGAAATCATTTCTACTTTAATAATAGTGAATAATTTTTAAGTGAAAATTGATTGGCAAATAAAGTAGGCAGAGTATAAAAACTTTTCACCTTTGCTTCAAGTTAAGAAAGCATGGTAGAGTATTTTCTTTTATCATTGACTCTTCCATCATTCTATCTATAAAGAACTTACAAATTTGTATTCTCCCCTCTTTTTTCTAAGATAAATATGTGTATATGCCAACAGTTCATATTACATTATTGCAAATTATACTATTAATAATATTGGCAACATTTTTCAGACTTTCACTTAAAGTTCATTCAGCAAAAATTAATTTTTAGAAAAGTAACTAAAATACAAAGAAAATGTTAATCTTTACTAATTAAACCTACTAGATGAAATATAATCTCCATATGTGTGAACTTTGTGAAATGACAAAATTTAGAGAGTGGTGCTAAGTTGTTCCAGTCCTGTAGGGGCCCAGATACTCAGGATTTCTGTATGGAGCACATTCCATTGAACGTAGTCAAATAAAATAAACAGAATAAATAAGTTCTTAAGACATGTATTATAAACCCTTATAAATTATTAGATTTTAATCTGTTGGAAGATTAAACACAGCAATTAGTACAAGGTTTGTAGTGATTTTAAAGCAATCAATAAATAATCATATTTACTGTAAATGATGAAGTGGTTTTTCAGACCATAATCAGAACAGAATTCTAATCACAGTTTTAGTTAAGAATTGTTTTTAATCTGTTGGCTTGATGGTGTTCTCTATCCTTTCACTTGTAATACTTACAGAGAAGAGGTTTTTAAATGTTCTAGATTAAATTCAGTGATTGCATTTCTCAAGGTAGCCTTGGAAATACATCTGCATTAGAGCATTCCAGAAAAATATTTATATTGAATATATGACAGTATTAAAGTTCATCACAGCACTTTGGCAGCTGCTCCAGATGCTACCCAATCTGGGGTTTTAAGATTTCAAATAAGAGTTTATGGGCAGTTGTCAAAGTAATTTCTCTTCCAAGAATTTATTTGGGCAATTTCATTACTCCAGTCACTACAGCTAAGGTCTCATTCTTAGCCCGAGTATAATTTCTTTCAAATTTAGTCACAGTGTGTGACATAAACCAAGTAATGCTTTACTGACATCTGGAAATCTATTTGATATCAAAGATGTAGTTTGGGAAGAACTGTACAAGTAAGGATTAAAAGTAATAAATGGTCAAATATACTATTACTTTACCCACACACTAACTTTTTTTTGGCAATAGCAAAATTTTATTTCCTTTCTTTTCAAACTTTTCTTCAATTACTTAGAAATATAGCACATCTTTTCATTGTGTCCTGGTGCATTTTGTTCTACTGCTTTTTTAAATGACCATTATAAAGTCTGTAGAAAAACTTTAAGGAATAATATATATTTGTATATATAAGTACATTTGTATGAACATGACTGTATATCTTAGTACTTTTTTAAATGTTTAGTATTTCATTTCAAGTTATACATGCTGTATATAAATGTCTTAGCATTTTTTCAAGTAAAATCTTCTTCTGTAATTAGACCTTCCCTCTATTTAAGGATGAATAAAAGCTATGGATATTCATTGATGTTTAAAGTCATACAGAGACATATTGATCATAACTCTATCAGTATTATCATCTTAGAAAATGAAGGGTGACATTTATTGGTCTTCAATTTAAAAGAAGCACAGTAAACCTGAGAAACTACAATTTGACAAAACGATCTCAATTACTTGGTGGCTATGTCTAAAGAGTCAAACTGGAGAGTTGTGCAACTGCTCCAGTAATTAAGTCCCAAAGATCCCAAAGCACATTTTGCCTAGATAATCCAGGTAATTCCAGCTCGAGTGCCCAAGTGCCTTACTTTAAGATTATCCAGTGTACTAGAAATCCAAACTCATGGAATAGCTAAATCAGAGAACGCTTCTCTTGTTATAAAAGGATTTGTCCTAGTGAATCTCTTACTGTCAAGGAGGCTGAAGCACTCAAACAATGAAGAAAATTCTTTGTTTATAAATTACCTGATTTACTCATACCTGTTGACCTGTTAGCTAGAAGCAAATATAGAGCTAATGGAACAGCTGACCTAATTTTGATCTCCTTTATTTTAGCCGTCCAGGGAACTGCCTAGAAAGTCATATGAGCCTGGTTCATTTACCAGCATCTTCACTGAGCTGTTAATCCTTGGAAAAGTTGCTGATCTCTCTAAGTCTTGTTTTACTCTTATATTTGAAAAGTACAACAATAATGTGTACGTTGTCTGATTATGGAGAAACTAAAGTGTTATATCCCACTGCCATTATGTCAATTTCAGCTCATAATGACCCTACAGGACAGAATAGAACTTCTCTCTGTGGTTACTACAGTATTTCTAGGTACACACAACCTCATCTTTTCCCCACCTAGTGGCTGGTGGATTCAAACTTCCGATTCATAAGTTAGCTACCCAATGTTTAACCCACTGAGCCACCCTGGCTGATTGCTGAATTCTAGAAGCTATATATTCTCCACATGAGGGCAGATTATATTATAAATCACTCCCAAATGAAATCAATTGTCGATGAGGAGACTGAAAGTAACAGTTTTTTAAATGTTGTTTTATCCTTTATAACTTACTTGTAAAACTATAATAAATAGATAGAAATATTTTTTTCATCCATTCATTGGGAGGGTTTTTAATAAGTATTTACTCTGTTAGTGAATGTACTAGAACACTGGACATTTAATAGTGAGAAAAATATTCCTTACCATCAAGAATGTACAGTTTTATAGGGAAGAGAGATGTTTTATGTCTAAAAAAATAATAAAAATAATAATTAAGACATCATTTTACATTCACCACTTTTTTTTCAAAATAAATACAATTTTATTTAAGACATTGCATTTTCCACTTACAATATGGTACTAATAAAGTGCAATGTTACTTTCTTTCCCTTTGCTCATAACTCCATATTCCAGTATTGAGAATGCCCAGAAATTTAGTACAGCAGTTCTACTTTTTAAAAATTGCTGTTGAATGTGCTACAAATTTGGCTTCTTCAGTGTTTTACTGTGGAACAGTGTTAAGGTATCTATGCTTAGATATTGGCTTAATCAAACTCCTCAATGGTGGGTCCAGAAGAAGTACCACCAGATGAAGGAGCTCCACCACCAAGGAAGCCCCTGGGCATCCCTCCAGGCATGCCTCCGACACTTTGGTATGACCTAGTATTGATGGGGTTGCAGACTTTCTGCAGCTCTTTCTGTTGAGGTTCACCACTTTTGTCATACTGTGTGGCTTGTGTGTTGCTGTGATGCTGGAAGCTATGTGGGCACACCCATGGTAGACAGATTTCAGTTGAGTTTCCAGACTAAGACAGAATAGGAAGAAGGAGAGGTGGAATAATTATGAATGTTTAACCTCTGAAATCCTTATAAATAGCTGTGGAACACTGTTAGATAGTACCAGAATATTGAAACATGATGATTAGTACTAGAATATAGTCAGATATAGTACCTAAAGATAAGCCCTTCAGGTTGGAAGGCCCTCAAATTATCACTAGGGAAGAGTTGCTTCCTCAGAGTACAGTTGATCAGGATGACATAAATGGATTAAAACTTTTAGGACCTTCATAGGCTTATGGGGGAAATTTCAAAATAAGGAGAAACAGCTGTAAACATCCATTAATAACAAGAACATAAAATGTACAAAGTATGATTCTAGTAAAATTGGAAGTTGTCAAAAATGAAATGGAACACTTAAAGATGGATATCCTAGGTTCATGAGATAAAATGGACTGGTATTATCTATTTTGAATTTGGCAATCATATGATTTACTATGACAAGAACAATAAATTAAAGAACAATGTCATCACATTCATTTTAAAAAGAAGATTTCAAGATCTATCTTGAAGCATAATTTTATCTGTTATAAAATAATATTTATATGCCTACAAGAAAGACTAGCTAATACAACTATCATTCAAATTTATGCACCAACCACTAAAATCAGTGAAGACATAATTGAAGAATTCTACCAACTTTTTCAGTCTGAAATTGAACAACCATGCAATCAAGATGTATTGATAATTACTGGTGATTAGAATTAGAAGGTTGGAAAATATGGCCTTGATGCTAGAAACAATGATAGAGATCACATGAAAGTATTTGTAAGACCAATGATTTCTTCATTGAAACACCTTTCTTTTATAACATAAAAGACGACTATACACATATACCTCACAGATGGAATACACAGAAAAGAGGTTTACTACATCTGTGGAAAGATGGTGTAAATACTCCATATCTTCAACTAAAATAAGGCCAGGTACCAACTGTGGAACACATCATCAATTGTTCCTATACAAGTTCAGATAGAAGCTAAAGAAATTTATTACACGTATACAAGAGCCAAAATATGACCTTGAAAACATCCCACCTGAATTTAGAGACCATCTTAAAAACAGATTTGATACATTAGATACTAATGACTGAGAGAGTTGTGGGATGACACAAAGAACTTCAAACAGGTAAAAAGCAAAATGTCGTTAAGATTACAAGAAAGAAAGAAATGACCAAAATGGATGTCAGATGAGACTATGAAACTTGCTCTTCAATGCATAGATAACAAAATAAACAGAAGATACGAGGAAGTAAAGAACTGAACAGAAAATTTCAAAGGGCAACTCCAGAATACACAAATATTATAATGAAATGTGCAAAGAACTGCAGTTAGAAACCAAAAGGTAAGAATATGCCAGCATTTCTAAAGCTTAAAATCTGAAGAAATAATTCAAACTTCGATTGAAATATTGAAGGGTTCTGTCAGGTGGCACCATAGGATAATCACTCGACCACAAGGTCAGCTTGAATTGTACAGTTGATGGTTCAAATTCACCAGTCACTGCTAGAAAACTCTATACAGGGTTGTAAGAGTAGTGTGGACTCAACACATGTAACAACAACAATGGGTAAAACATTGAATGATGTAGAAAGAATAAAAAGAAGATGGAAGCAATACACAGAGTCACTGTACCAAAATGAAATGGTTGATGGCTAACCATTTTAAGAGGTAGCATATGATGAAGAATCAATGGTACTGAAGGAAGTCCAAGGTGTACTGAAAGCATTGGCAAAGAAAAACACTCCAGGAATTGATGGAATACAAAGTGAAACCTTTCAACAAATTGATGTAGCACTGGAGGCACTCAATCAGCTATGCCAAGAAATTTGGAAGATAGCTTACTGGTCAATTGATTGGAAAAGATCCATATTTGTGCCCATTCCAAAAAGAAGTGACCCAATAGAATGCATAAATCATCACCCAATACCTGTAAGATCACATGCAAGTGAAATTTTTCTCAAGATAATTCAAAAATGGCTGTAGCAATATAGTGACAAGGAACTATCAGAGGTTTAAACCAGATTCAGATTAGGATGTGGAAATAAGAATATCGTTGCTGATGTCAGAAGGGTCTTAGCTGAAAGCACAGAATACCAGAAGATGTTTACTTGTGCTTTATTGCCTATGCAAAGCCTTTCAACTGTATGGATCATGACAAGCTATGGACAACATTGCAGAGAATGGGTATTCTGAAACACTTGATTTTGCTCATGAGGAACCTGTACATAGGTAAAGAAGCAGTTATTCTAATAGAACAAGGAGATACTGACTGATTTAAAATCAGGAAAAGTGTATACCAAGGTTGTATTCTTTCATCATACTTACGCAATCTGTATGTTGAACAAATAATTGAACAAGTTGGATTATATGAAGAAGAAAGTGGCATCAGGATTGAAGGAGACTCATTAGCAATCTGTGGTATGCAGATGATACAACCTTGCTTGCTGAAAACAAGGACTTAAAATATGTACTAATTAAGATAAAAGACTACAAACTTCTGTTTGGGTTACACCTCAATGTAAAGAAAGCATACATTTTCACCACTGGACTATTAAATAACATCATGATAAATTGAGAAAAGATTAGAGTTTTCAAAGACTTCATTTTGCTTGAATCAAATAATCAAAACTCGTGGAAACACCAGTCAAAAAATCAAACAACATATGTCATTAGGCAAATCTGATGCACATATTGCATTAGGCAAATTTGATGCACAAGACCTCTTTAAAGTGTTCAAGAGCAAAAATTTCAATTTAAGTACTAAGGTACACCTGACTCAAGCCATGATATTTTCAATAACCTCTCATGCATGTGAACGCTGGATAATGAATAAAGCAGACCATAAAAAATTGATGCTTTATGAAAAATGTTCAAGATCATTAGCTATTTGTTGTTGTTGTAAGAACTGTTGAGTTGATTCTGACCCATAGCAACCCTGTATAGGGTTTCCGAGGAGCAGCTGGTGAGCTTGAACCACCAATCTTGCAGTTCAAACAGCTTTGCAATCTGGCACATTTACCCACATTAACCCACAGCACCCACCAGTACTATTAGCTATTGTTGTTGTTGTTAGGTGCCATCGAGTCAGCACCGACTCATAGCGACCTTATGTACAGCAGAATGAAACAATGTCCAATCCTGGGCCAACCTCACTACTGTTGCCACATTTGAGTCCATCGATGCTGCCACATGGCCAATTCATCTCATTGGAACCCTTCTACATTGCTGGTGGGAATGCAAAAATGTTTCAACAACTCTTGAAAATAGTATGGTGCTCCCTTAGAAAGTTGGAAATAGAAATACCTTATGCTGCAGCAATTCCTCTATTTCTCATATAACCAAAAGAAATATGAGCTATGACATGAGCAGACATATACACAGTAACGTTCATAGCAGCACTATTCACAAGAGCAAAAAGATGGAGACAGCCTAAGTGTCCATCAGTGGATGAATGGATAAACTTTGGAACATAAAAACAATGGAAAATTATGCTACCTTGAAAAATAGCAAGGAAGCTACAAGCCACCACATAATATGGATGAGCCTTGAGGGTATTATGCTGATGGAAATCAGTCAGTCACAAAAGGACAAATATTGTATAACACCATTATTGCAAAAGCTTAAGAAAAGATACCCATATTAAAGAAAAAAAAAATGATTTGTTGTTGGTTACCAGTGGGAGTGCGACGGTAGCTGGAGTTGGGGGCTGGAAGGAGGGGTCGGTAGAGCACAGGGTAGGAGGCAAACACATCATAATTCAGGTGATGGAGAAGGCAATACATAAGAAGAGGGAGGGATGGAAGAACAAGTTAGCTAGGGGAACACTAAGGTAGGCTTGCATGGGCTAAAAGGGACAGGTAAATAGTGATTGATGTACCTTCAACCTTGGAACAATAGGGCTCTGTGATAAAGGGATGGAGGCAAAGTTTGAAGAGGGGAAAAAATGTTAACATGCTTGACTGTCTTATGAATACTTGTGTTGTTATTAGGTGCCATTGTGTTGGTACCGACTCATGGTGACCCTATGTCCAACAAAATGAAACACTGCCCAGTGCTGCAAACCTCACATTTCTTTCCAGACTTGAGCCCATTGATGCTGCTACTTTGCCAATCATCTCCTTGGGGGTCTCCCTCTTTTTCTCTGACACTTCACCTTACTGAAAATAATATCCTTCTCCAGCAACTGGTCCCTCCTGACAATATGTCCGAAGTATGAGAGACAAAGTTTGGACATCCTGGTCTCCAAGGAGCACTCTGGCTGCACTTCTTC
>NW_006408519.1:54365806-54370807 GCF_000296735.1 Chrysochloris asiatica
TAAGATTCTTATGATTCAATAGTGAGTAATTGTTATCATGACTAATTGTGACTGTCACAACTGTAAAGGTAGTACTTTTGTAATGAAATGGGGGGAGTAGTTGATCTTACACTCCAGGAACAGAGGACCCTAGGACCATCAAGGGAGAAGAGCACAAATGAAATGTGGGACCCTATCCAGAGAAGCAGCAACACCAGAGGTGGTGGCAGAGATGAGGACACTGAGAGAGGGAGCAGCTGAGGACTCTGGACTCACAGAAAGAGAGGGAATAGCTGCAGGCAGCCATGAGGCAGGCTTGAAGAATGTGCCCCTTGGTTGTTTAAATTGTTATATATTCCTGATTCATTTTCACACTCCCACTCACCCAAGAAAAATAAAGGGAATGGAAGCAAATACTGTTGAATGATGATGCACGGAGGAAATTGTAATCATTGCAGTAAAATGATGGTGTGAAGTTGATGTTCTCCCATGTAAACTATCACTCAGTTCAGAATAAAAACGTAAAAAAAAAAAATTGGTGCATTTGAGTTATGGTTTTGGAGAAGAATATAAAAGTATGGTGGACTTCTAGAAGAACTAACCAATCTGTGTTGGAAGAAATATATCCAGAATGTTCCTTGGAAAGCAGGATAGCAAGACTTCATCTCTCATACTTTGAATATAATATCAGGAGGGACCAGTTTCTAGATAAGGACATCATGCTTAACAAAGTGGAGGGTTAATGAAAAAGAAGAAGACCCCCAAGAAGGTTGATTGGCACAGTGACAACAGCAATGGACTCAAGGTAAACAGTGATGGTGAAGCTGGCACAGGACTAGACAATATTTTGTTCTGTTGTGCATAAGGTCACTATGAGTTGGAACCAACTCTATGGCACCTAAAAACAGCAACAACAACAACCCATTTACAAATTTCCAAATCCATGATTTAACTAACAACAAAGATATCCAAAAGAGCCACAATTTAAATGATTTAAATCAATCCATATCTTATTTCCACATTGGGTAAATACTATTGTTTAGAACAGAATCATCATGATTCAAGGTGAGATCCAAGTAACTTTTTACTGCGATTCCACCATTGATCACTTTATTGGGAATGCTAGAACTTGAAGAAGAATGACTCCCATTTCAATTACTTCCTCCCATTGTGATTAGCCACTTCTAAACATAAATGGCAAAAGAACTGAGCTGAATCATAACAAAATATACCAGGCTCCCTGTCAAAGGTAACAGTTACAAGCAAACACAACAAAAGAAAAGGGTTTTGAATTTTCCCTTTCACTGCAGTGGTAAAAACATTAATTTTGGCTTCTGTCATTCGTGCTTCACACCAGGAGGCAAGAAACCAATCTGTAGCTGACTGGAGTTCAGTGAATCTAGAAAAGATACTGATACTTGATTAAGTCTAGACTTACAGATTTCAAGTTTCATACCTCTAAAATCTCTATAGATTAAGAATAGCAAATTATATATGTGAGCATACACAAAAACATATACATTTTTGAGTTATTTATGAAAACTGGTAATTTTAACATTGATATGCCCTAATCCCATAATTGGAATCCTGGTGTGGCATTGTAGGATAAGTACTGGACTGCTAATCACTGGATTGGTAGTCCAAACCTACCAGCTACTCTTAGGAAACCCTAATCAGGGTTGTTACATGTCAGAACTGACTCAACAGTACTTAACAACAACAAATCCCATAGTTAATTCACTTTTTTCCCTTCATCTCATTGGTAGATGGTGGTGGTTATATGCCATGGAGTTGGTTCCGACTCATAGTGACCCTGTACAGGGTTTCCAAGGCTGTAAATCTTTATGGGAGCAGAAAGCTTCATCTTTCTCCTACGGAACAGCTGGTAGTTTTGAACTGCTGACCTTGCGGTTCACAGCCTGATTCGTAACCACTATACTACCAGAGCTCCTTGAAGGATACAACAAATTCAATAAGTAATCCAATAACTAGTTAAATAAATGATAATCAGTACATTTAAAGAAACACACATTTCCCAGCATTTAACCAAAATAAACTCAAATATGAGGAGACTTCAGGGGAAAAAAATTAAAAAATAATGAACATTTTCCACGAACTCTTTGTAATCCCTTTGTATCATAAAATTGTTGTTGTTGTTAAGTGCTGTTGAGTCGGTTCCGATTCCTAGCAACCCTGTATAGGGTTTCTGAGGAGCAGCTGGTGAGCTTGAACTGCCCACTAGTTGATGCAAATAACCATCCTATCCAAACACACGTAAATGTTGAACTGTGTATTATAAGAGTAGCAGACATTTATGAAGTACTTACTGTTATACCAGGCATGCTTCCAAATACTTTACATGTGTTAACTCATTTAATCCTGTCAATAACCTTATGGAGTAATGCATTAGTTGGGAAAAAAATAAGTCAAACATAAAAATCACAGTAGTTGAACAGATTGTTTTTCACTCATATCATGATCTATTACTGTTCAAAGTTTATTCATATAGCCACAGTGGATGAAGGCCCTTCCATTTTGAGGATACTATCATCGTGAATATGTGGCAGTTTAGCCATGTTGGGATAGGGAGAGAATGTGGAGGATTATAAATTTGGATTTGTGTGGTTTAGTGATGGAGATTACATATATCACTTCTTCTCACATCTTATTGGCCAGAAATCAATTTCAATCCAAGGTGTCTGGAAAATGAATATGCCAAGTAATAATAACAAAAAATGTAAATATGTATAGTAAGACTAGATTGGGTCTCTACTAAAATCTGTCCTTCTTATCATTTATTGTTAATTTTCTGGTTTTCTCTGAGATAGAAAATATCCCATCCTGCTCTTGCACCAGCTCAAAATATTCTCTCCAAAGTCTATTATCTGCAAGTGATGCTCCTGTCTGGGCCTGATTCTTAGTACATATACTGTAGTTACAGAGGTAGAGTATTATCCCCACCCTTACTCACTATACCAACATACCTTGTCATGGAGTTGGCACTGACTTATGGGGTTCCCATGGATAACCAAATAACTCAGGCATACCAACATTTGTAAAAGTGGCACTGGTCAGAACAACGTTTATTTCTCTCAATACATTGTGCAGCAATAATACAAAATGCCATTAGGAAAATGAGGACTGGAAGACACAGTAGACATTTGCCTGAATAAAGTTTGAATGTCTGCTTGGCAGAAAATATGAAGTCTTTCCACCAGTGGTGGTACAAACCGCACTCTGACACTGTCAGTGGGGAAACACCAAAATGATGGGAGTGACGGGAGCCTGAATAGAAGTCAAAGAGGCTGCTGATGTGGTGGCATCAGTTGGGCTGTAGACACCATTTGATAACTTGTTGCATCCTTCTCCTCACTTCACCATCAATTAGAGTGCTTATGGGTGATCACAGTTCATACCATTGGGCAGAGAGGATGGTCTCCATCTTAACCAATGAGAGAGGGGAAAAGTTATAGGTGGTGGGGGCCTGGACAGGCTGAGTGCAAAGCAGTGCTAGGCACTGTGCCAGCCATGACTTAGCAGGGCTGGGAGCTGGGGGGAGAGGAAGGGTATAGGGGCTGCAGATCCATCCACATGGGAGGAAGTGGAATGTGCAGAATGACACTATGAGTCATTGCACTGCATGACATCGAGCCTAGTCACACCACAGCTTCCAATCTTATCAGTAGGTGAAGCTCTTTGACTAGGCTCTGTTTCTGATTTCCTGGATGATATTTTTGTTATTTCGCTGTATAGCTTATAATTTTGCCCTGTGTGTTAAGTGTAGGTGTTAAGGCTGTAGGCCTAATGGGAAAACAGTACTCTTTAAAAATTATTATTCCAGCTATAAGTTTCTTATTTTAACTTACCTTTTTCATTGCTTATGAGTCTTTCTTGATAGTGAGTTATTAAAAAATTTTTTAGACAATTTATTGTATATAAACTCAGCTCTGATTGGAAAATTCTTTTTTACTTTTATGATGTATATATGTGTAAATTTTTTCCTGTCCTGTGTGTATACACGAATGTGAAAGAAACACATTTTTTATTGATCAATTTGGCAGTATCTATCAAAATATGAAATTCATATACTATTATTATTTTGCCTTGTACTTCTCTCAAGTTAAAATGTGTTTAGGATAAGCACTGAACTGCTTACTACAAGGTCAGCAGTTAAAACCCAATAACCACTACTTGGAAACACTATACAGGGATCTATAGGTTGGAACCAACTGGACAGCACTTTACAACAGCAACCTTTTAGTTAGTAATCTACCATACTTTTAATCTGATCTTTACCACAAACTAGATTCTTAATGGAACTTTATCACTCAAAGTTTTTCTCAGTTGTATCTCCTGCTTATTGGGTTCTAGAAACAATTGTCTTTCCACAATCATTAAGACTCTATATTTCAAAATTCTCTTAATTTCTTTCCATTTTTGCTTTCAAACTTGCCAATTTTTTGTTGTTGTTGTTATGTGCTTTCAAGTTGGCAATCATACTGACCCAGTGTATAGCAGAACAGAATACTGCCTGGTACAGCAACATCTTTACTCTTGCTGATTTACTAGGACCCATTGTTGAAGCTACTTTGTCAATCCATTTCATTGAGAGTGATTCTCTCTCTCTCTTTTTTTTTTTTTCTTAAATGTTTTATTGTGAAATATGTGATAGTTTACATGGGAGACCATTAGTTTTACATTCATTCTATCGGATATTGTCTCATTGCCATGGTTACAATCCCCTCCAGGCATCATCAACCAACCAAAGGGTATACCCTGCAAGCCTGCCTCCCACACCCTCTGGGTCTTTAGCACACAGTCCCTGTGCCTCTCTGGATCTAAAGTCCCCAGCTCCTCCATTACTCCATGTCATCATCTCTGCCTTCATCTCAGGCATCACTGCTTCTCTCAGTGGGGTCCCGCTCTTGGCTCTTCTCCGTTGATGGACCTAGGGACCTCCGCTCTTAGACTGGAAAGTTAATCACTCCCTTCCTTACTATAAAATGTCTACCTTTACATTTC
>NW_006408519.1:54373437-54382178 GCF_000296735.1 Chrysochloris asiatica
CTTTCTGATTTCTTCCTGGAAGATGTGATCAGGATGTGGGCTTCCCTTTTCACTCTTCTTATTGCTTACTCAGAGTAACTTTCACAGGTGTTGTCTGTTTCCCTGGTATATGGCAGTTGGTATTGGTTATTGCCTGGGTTTTGGTGTTTTGTAGAGTGTGATTGTAGGTTGGCTGTATGGCAGCAGTTGCTGACTCTTCTTGCATAATATAGGGAGATAAAGAGCCCACCAAAGGTAGAAGGGGGAGCATATAGCAGCAAAACAACACTACCAAAAAAAAAAAAAATGAGAGAAAAAATAAGACTAAAAAACAGGAAGAACAAAAACAAGACTGATACTGCAGTCTCTAATTACAGAAAAGGGAGAGGAGGGAGTGAAGAGAAAGAAGGAAGAAAAAAAAATCTGTAGCCTAATATGAGTATGACTTTAATCTCCTCTCTTTAGCTTACTGCCTTCAAAGCTGCCTGAGAGATTCCAAGATACCAGTGTTTGTTGTTAAGCTACACCTCAGGCTCCAATTCAGCCTTCGGCCTGTTTTGCTTTTAAACACTCTTTCCCTCACTACACCCCTTTCCTTCTCTTTGCTGTGTTAAAAATCAGAACAAAAAGCAAACAAGAAAAGTTCAGGGCCTGTTCTTTCGCTGAGTATCTGTTGGCCAGTTGGTTTTAAGTGGAAACTGTCTCTTTAAATTTTGAGGAGATCTGTGCACATGCATAGTGGAGCCCTCTGACGGTGGGGCTGAGGTGACCACTATCTCAGGCACCCCTATAGTCACCAGAATGGAGGTACACAGACAGCAAGGGACCAACAAACAGATACCAAAAAAAACCCCAAAACAATGTCCACACCTCTATCTCTTTGGCTCTGTCAGGTGTCTGTGGCTGCTCTGATCCTTTCCCTGCTTGGCCCCACACAAGATGGTGGCTCCTGGAGTAGCTGAGAGTCCCAGACTAGAAAGCAATGGATTTCTTGCTTCTGCCATAAACTCCCCCAGCTGTAAGTCTTCCAACCTTCTAAATATTCCTTTATATGTGGTTCAGAGTTCTGGCACCATCCCCTGAGCCTTCTTGGTCCTGTATTCTGTGTTGTTGCGGGCAGAGCCTGTCACTGCACGTCCACCTGATCCACCATCTTGTTTATCCAGACCAAGAGTCATTCTCTTTTTGAATGATCAAAATTTAACATGTATAAAACCCTTCTCTAGGGACTGATACCTCCTGAAAATATGCCTCAAGTATGTGAGCTGAAATCTTGCCATCTACACTTCCACAGAGCATTCTGGCTGTACTTCCTCAAAGAGATATTTGTTTATTCTTTTGGTTTTTGTTGTTGTAGTTAAGTACTCTCAAGTAAGTTCTGACTCATAGTGAACTTTTATAGGGTTTCCAAGGAGCAGCTGGTGAAGTTGAAGCGCTGACCTTGAAGTTCAAACTGACCTTGTAGTCTAGCATGTTAACACAAGGACTCCTATCTCTTGATTTTTGTTGTTGTTGTTATGTGCCATCAACTTTTTGTTTGGTATCGACTCATAGCAACCCTATGAACAACAGAATGAAACACTGCCTGATCCTAGACCAACCTCACAATCGTTGCTACGTTTGAGCCCATTGATGCTGCCACTGTGTCAATCCATCTCATTGGGGATCTTCCTATTTTCTCTGATCCTCCACTTTGCCAAACATGGTATCCTTGTCCAGTGACTGATCCCTTCTGACAGTATGTCTGAAGTATGAAAGATAGTCAATAGTGTATTCAGTATTCAACTATGTAATTCAAATGCACCACTTCTTCTTCAATCTTCCTTATTCGTTGTCCAGATTTCACATATGAAGTAGCTGAAAGAAGCACAATTTAGTTGGGTACACCTTAATCCTCAAAGTGACAACTTTGCTTTTTAACATCATAAAAGAGGTCTTTTGCAGTAGATTTGCCCAAGAGATAGGTAATTTGATTTTTGACTGCTGCCAATTTTTACCCGAGCTCATTTCTGTTTTAGAATAGATTACCAAATATAGACTAATATTTTGATTCATTATAATCACTCTTCTTCAAGTTGCCTTCCAGACTATCACAAACAATATTTTTGAAAAGTTTGTTACCATATAAGATGGATTATTGCATTTCTGGCCTCCAGTATTAGTTTTATCTCTGGCTGTAATCTAACTGCTATGCCACTAACTCATATTACTAGTTTTTATTAAGTAGTTTCTGTAACAAAATGGAGTCCCTTCTCATTTTTATAGTAGTTATCGTCTATAAAGTCACCATGAACATCAAATTATCAAATACTGAACAATTGTTCCTAGTAGAAATCTGAATTAGTTTCCTGTGAGTCTCTAGTCACAAGTACTAGATATATAAACTTTGCTTCATGTGTGTTTTACTTAAGATGCATCTGACTTTTTATATAATGCTTATTCAGTAATGTAGAACTCATAGTCAACAACACTGTAACTCATGCCTTACTAAAGGTTACCTAACACGTATTTTCTCTGTATAGCACATCACAACTTTCTTGCACTTACAAACACTATACAGCAAGCACTACAGCTTTGTGCTCTGGAGTCATTCCAAATAGTGAAACTGCAAAATAAATAAATAAAATGTGACACTAAATAGACCAGGAAAAAGAATACTAATTTGCTATTTGAAATTTGAAAGAAGAAGGCAGAGTGTTCACCCTGTCCATCATCATTTGGGAACCCGCACATCAAAAATTCAAGTTTTCACCATTCTGGACATGGCAGTGAAGGGTTCACCTGCTGCAAGTTGATTTTGAGGTTATAGATTTCAGTAAATTGGCAAATTACAGGGAACCAATTTCTATGTTATGCAAATAAACAAAAGTAGCTGTTGCTGTTAATAATACCCACATCTTTGTGTTAACATTGGTGGTGGTGGTTATGTGCCTTGGAGTCAGTTCTGACTCATAGCGACCCTGTACAGGGTTTCCGAGGGTGTAAATCTTTACGGGAGCAGAAAGTCTCATTTTTCTCCCACTGAACAGCTGGTAGTTTCGAACTGCTGACCTTGTGATTTGCAGCCCAATTCATAACCACTATGCTACCAGAGCTCCTTGAGTTAACATTACAAAGTACATTTTTGTTCATGTCAAAAGATTATGTGACAGTTTTTCTACAAGCAATGATCCAGGATGTAGGCTCTTTTCTTTTTTTGGTGGTTAAATACGACCTTTAAGATACTTTTTTAATGGAGTAACACAATTAATGATTTATGAGGGATTTCTACTGGACAGATTTGAAAGTACCTCATATTATTTCTTCTCAAGATTCTTTTGCTAGGAATCAGTCATAACGTATCCAGCAAGTTTCTATTTCAGAGTTCAGATGCTTAATGAAGAAAGCATCTTCATTACATTTTCAAATGAAGAAACTGAAGCATTGATGAATTAAGCAATTTGTCCAATTTAATGTTGCTTGATTGTAGCAGAACTGACTTTAAACTCATGAAGTCTAATTCTAGATCCAGATTTTAATCTCTGAGAAATAGGTTTTAAAAGCGTGATTAAGAAAAAGGATTATCAGTTGTCAAAAAGGAACCTAGATGTTGGAGCTTTAGGAAGGTGAGTCAACATCATGACAGCTGGTAAGATTCAGCTGGATATCTTGGGGATCAAGGTCTGGGATTTTAATGTCCACACATGATTAAAGATGGCCTTCGGGCCAGACAAGAACAAATAAATTGGAACTATTTTTCCTCCATAATGCTGAAATATCTTAAAATGACACTTTCTGGAACAAGTAGACTAGAACAGTTTGGACTCTGACTTAAGGAAATCAAAGATGAATTTGATTGAGGTAAAATGTCTCTTGAGAAGTTAGAAGATAAAGAGTGTGCCTTTTAAAAATGCTGGGAACCAAATTAATCTAATCTGCATGGTACTGGAAGCCCAAGATAAAAAATTGATATAAGACCTTATCTCATGATGGTAAAACTATGGATATCTCAGCCACAAACAAAGTTAAAAACATAATATAAAATATTCCCATAACCCATACTATGAAATACTCCCTAAGGGATAGAATGAGGAAGAGAGAGAGAAAAAAAGATAAGAATGAAAATTTAAATATTACATGCCATATGAGATTATTTAACACAAATATTCAGCACAGAGAGTAATCAATAAACCCAAGAATTGGAGATAATTGAATAAGAAGAAATAAAATGTAAAATTATGAATAATATTATTATATCAATAAAGGAAGTAATAATATTTAAATTTTACTATGTAACAATGGAGCAAAAATTATAACATATGAAAATAAAATATTATTCAAATGCAAAACTAATTGGTTGCACTAAAAGGCAAATTAGACACAATTACAAGAGAACTGGTTAATAAGAAGATTGTTAGTATTGTGTTCCTTTGAGTCTTTCTGACTCGTATTGACCCTATATAGGATGTCCAAAAGTGATTGGTGAGTTTGAACTGCCAACCTTGAAGTAAGTAGTTCAGTGATTATCCTACAGCACCACATAATAATTCTGTGGAAATAATTTAGAATGGGAAACAAAAGGATTCAGGGACAAAAGAAAAATTAAAGAAAGGATCATAGAATGGTAAAAATTTATAATATTTTAAGGAGAGAATAGCATCTGTAGACTATTATAAGTCAATAAACTAATAACTGAGAATTTCCCAAAGCTAAATAAAGTATGTATTCACATATTGCAAAACTTGAATTAATCCTAAGGAAAATAAAAATATTTTCATATCCATATATCAAATAGAACTCTACGATAAGGTAGGAGTCCTGTGTGGTACTGTAGGATAAGAACTTGACCTCAATGTCAGTTTGAACCACAAGGTCCGTGGTTCAAACTCATCAGTCACTCCTCAGAAACCCTATACTGGGTCACTATGAGTCAAAACTGACTTGACAGCACTTAACAACAACATGATAAGGAAAAATATCATAAAATACTGAGCCAACAGGCAGATTATCTCAAAAGGATTAAAAGCCACATATGCTTTCTTATAAGCAATAGTGATAGATAGAGATAAATTAAACAACAACAAAAATATGTGTGGTATGTACTCTGAAAACTGCCAATCATTGCTGAGAGAAATGAAAAGACCTAAATACATGAAAAAATATACAATTTGGGGATCTAAACATTCAGCAGTTTGAAGATATGATAACTCCCACATTGATTGATAGATTCTATTGAAATATCGTTTCATTTTTTAAAAGATAGTAAATTGATTCTGAATGTAGAAATGTAAATGAGCTATTTTGCCTGTAGTGGATTTATTTATTTATTTTTTTTCTTTTATGACTTCCTTGACTGTAACTTTTTGAGTCAACTCTTAGAATTGCAGAAATTATCGTTTTGTTTCTGAAGCCAGTACTCTGAAACTCACCCATTATTCAGATTTCAACAACTACGAGCACAGGCTGCCTATTTTATGCCAAAACCTGCTTGGGCTCCTGAAATTATGAATCATTATAACATAGCTCTTAGTGTTTATAAACAACACATTCACATACATAATAATAGTTGCTGCCATAGCATAATTCCAACGATCAGGAGTGAATAATCAGAAGGAATTCTCTAAAATAATGTGTACAAGTTATTACCTGCAAATTCCTTTTCCCACAAGTTTTTGTATAGCCTGTAAGCTAAGAATGGTTTCCACATTTTCAAATGTTTGAAATAAAATAAAAAAGAGTGATATATTTTGACATGTGACAATTATGTAAAATTCAATTGTCAGTATCCATAATGAAGTTTTGTTGGAACACTGACTGTTTCATTCATTTACATATTATTTGGGGTTATTTTCATGCTACAATGGTAGAGTTGGGTAGTTACAACAGAGACTAAATGAACTGCAAAGTCTAAAATATTTACACTCTAGCTGTTGGTAAAAGCATTTGCTGGCCCCTGTTTTAAGACAGCCTAAGTTCTGAAGAACATCATGCTTGGAGAAGTGGAGAGACAGCAAAAAAGAGGAAGACTGCCAATGAGATAGATTGACCCAGTGGCAGCAACAATGGCTTCAAACTTAAAAAAATAATGTGAGGATGGCACAGGACCAGGCAGTGTTTCATTCTGTTGAGCATAGGGTCTCTGTTACTTGGAACTGACTTGATGGCACCTCACAACAAGATCTGCTTCAAGTCCATTTTACAAAGAGTTTTACCAGTGGTAGCACCTAAGACCTTATTACTCCTTTAGAGATACTTTATTAACATTTAACAAAATAGGTAAGGATTTTAATTCCTTTTCTTCAGATACTATAAAATTCCACTATTAATGTGTCCACTCCTACTGCAGTGATTTTTATTTCATAAATCAGCACGTCCAGCAATTGCTAAATGTCATGTTTGCTATTGTTAAGTGCTGTTGAGTTGCTTCTGATTCATAGCGACCCCATATAGGAGTGGTTGGTGGCTCTCAGTTTGGTGCTTATCCTACCACAGCTGGGCTAAAATATTGCATAACCGGTTGCCTTATATAATATTAATGATGGTTAATATTTAGTGAGCAATCATGATGTTCTCATAATGTTCACCAAGACTTTAGGAGGTAAGTACTATTATTTTCTGCAATATAAAGGTGAATACCGTAAAGATAAATTTTTAAATTTACCCAAAGTAGTTTGTTTATAAGTAACTCATGATTCAGAACCAATGGTGTCTGAATCTAGAGGCCCCTGGTGTTAATCCTTTACTTTTCATATACTAATATCAATAAATAAGATTTGCAGATGGTCCTCAATTAAAGGAAATACCTAGGGTCAGTTCCCTTTCTTAAAGGTCCGAGCACCAGATTGTTAAGAACTGTTGAGTCAGTACTGACTCATAATGACCCTGTATAGAGTTTCCAAGGAGAAGCTGGTGGGTTTTAAACAACCAATCTTATGGTTAGTTGTCTAGTGCTTATTCTACAGTGCAACACCAAGACTCTGAGCACCAGATTGACCTCCAGGAAATGGACACATGTCCCAACATGCCCAAGGTTTCTGATAATTCCAGTGTGGAATTATACGGAGAACAATGACTATTAATTGGTATTGTTTCAGTGTATTCCAACTTTGCATAGAATTATAAAATAAAATGAAAAAAATATATACATATTTACAGAATTCCATCATGCTCTGTAACCAGAGTAAAAAACTCTTCTGTATTCCCATGCTAAAAATAATTATTTAAAAAATTTTAATTCCATATCTGTCCTTAAAAGACAAACATATTTTTATATAAAAGAAAATCTGCTATATTGGATGTAGTCATAGATTCTAAGAAATGTGATCCAGATTTCTGAAATATAAAATTTTAAATGAATTGTGTTTGAAAACAATGAATATGAAACGCCCAAGATTATCTACTTAATACATTTTAAGTGTCAAAATCAAAACCCAGAATTTCTATATTCTTTGTTATTTTTGATCTTTATTATTCTGTAATAATAGTAGTCTTTTCTGTGTGATTGTTTTCTTTTTATATATGAGGAGAAATAATTTCAATCCTCTAAGAAAACATTTTAACTTATTACTTCTATTCTTCTTGCCTTATTATCCTTAATCTGTTTTTGTCCAGCTAATGCCACTTTTCCTGGTAATGTCACCAACATGATCTTGCTGAACAATTAGGTAGAAATATTTTCCGGAACATAAAAATGTCAGCGAGGTTGAATGCATTCACAGTGGAATTTAAGTTGGGACACGAGAGCTTCCCTTGGACAGACAGGCCTGTCTCAAAGATCTGTGCCTACCAGACCAAGCTGGACTTAATGTGCATTAAGCCTGTGGCAGAGGCTTGTGGTATATAACAATGAAATCATTTGTGACTATCATTTTCTTCTCCTTCCATCTATCATTAATTTCTACTAATAGTTACTTTAAGTGCTCTTAAAATAACTTTAGTAACCATTTATAACATGTTTGCAATTAAGAGTAAGTCAAAAAAATTTTTGAAGGACATTTAAACTGTAAACTATTTTCTTTTTTTCTACTTTAAAGAATTAACTATAGTCTGTTTATCTTTGATTGTATTTGAATTAGTATAATGAAAGAAAAAAGGACTGATTTAACAATATAGACTGTGAGGTTTTATTTTCTTTGAGAAGCTAAAATTTGTAAAGGTAAATAAAGTTTTGGTATTGAATGTCCTACTAAAACACAGTGGGAGGGATGGTTTGGGCTGTCAGAAATGATATCAGAATCCACATAATTGATACTGTTGACATTTTCAGGGGTCACAGTGAGTAATGTGTCCTTTCTCTACCTGAGTTAGGAAATCTATGAAGACACAGCTAGAGGGGAGTCAGGCTAGCATAGTCCACATTTATGAAGGTGATATTGAAATACACGAGTTTTGTATGGGCAGTATTTCCTAATATAATACCCTAGTGAGACAAATTTAAGTACACAGTCAGTATAGTTCAACATGAATGCATCTTCCCAAGCTGTTTCTGTAAAATTAACAGAATAGATTATTGTTGTTGTTAAGTGCCCTTGAGTGGGTTATGACTCACAGTGACCTTGTATGGGATTTCCAAGGAGAGACTGCCGAGTTTGAACCACAAACCTTGCAGTTAGCAGTCCAGCGCTTACTTATCCTGCAGCATCACACACCAAAGTGCAACCTCTGCTTCCTGGCAGCTACTTCGCAACCTAAAGAAAATTTAAGGAGAGCAGTCATAGGGGGGATGTTTTCATCCTAACACTGTCTAATTCACATCATCTCTTTGGGTTGTTGTTGTTGTTGTT
>NW_006408519.1:54382278-54383666 GCF_000296735.1 Chrysochloris asiatica
TAATTTGATAGCATTGTGGTCTGAGAAAATGCTTTGTAGTATTTTGATATTTGTAAATTTAGGGAGATTTGTTTTGTGGCTAAAACATGGTCCATTCTGGAGAATGTTCCATGTGCACTGGAAAAGAATGTGTATTGTGCAGTTGTTGGGTTGCATGCTCTGTACACATCTATTGTGGTCCAGTTGGCTGATTGTGTTGTTTAGTTCTTCTATGTCTTTGTCAAGTTTCTTTTTGGTTGTTCTATCCATTTGTGAGAGCGGTGTATTAAAATCACCCACTATTATTGTAGATTCATCTATTTCTTTTTTCAGATTTATTAGAGTTTGCTTTATATATTTTGGAGCTCTTTCAATGGGAGCATAGATATTATTATGGTTATTTCATCTTGTTCAATTGTCCCTTTAATCATGAGATAATGTCCATCTTTATCTATTATGCTGTTTTTTGCCTTAAAGTTTATTTTATCAGAGATTAGTCCTGCCACACCTGTTTGTTTTTTTATTGCAATTAGCTTGGTCTATTTTTTTCCATCCTTTGACTTTTAATCTGTTTTTGTCTCTGTGTATGAGATGTGTCTCTTGCAGACAACATATGGAAGGATCTTGTTTTCTTATCCATTCTGCCACCCTCTGTCTCTTAACAGGTGCATTTAATCCATTTACATTTTGTGTAATTATCGATAGGTATTGATGAATTGCTGTCATTTTGTTTGTTTGTTTTTTGTGGTATTACTGCTTCTTTGTTCTGTGTGTCTTCCTTTGTTGAGTTCATGCTTTTTGTGTTCTTTCTTCTGAGTTTCCTCATTGTTTTAATGTTTCCATGTTCTTCTTGGATTTTCATTCTCTTGGTATGCTGTGAAGTGTTAATCTTCTTTGAGGTTACCTTATAGTCCATTAACTTTCTCTCCATTTAGTGCAGTCTATTTTATCCTGAAATTGACCTGAACTTCTCACTATCTGTATCTCTGTTCCTACGTGTTTACCTTCTTTTGCATTGTACTTGTTTTGATCACGTACTGGTCTCCCAGATTCTCTGAGTTTGTTCTTATAGTTTTGTTCTGTTCTCAACTCTTCCTTCTGTTGACTCAGTTCAGGGAGGTGCTGCCACGTATGTCAATGTCTGATTGTTGTCTGTTCTTGTTGGTTCTCAATCCACAGAACTCCATTTACGATGTTTTGTAGCATAGGGTTGGGTTTGGCAAAATCCCTTAGCTTCTGTTTATCCTGGAATGTTTTGATTATACTGTCATATTTGATTGATAGCTTTGCTGGATAAAGGATTCTTGGTTGGCAATTTTTGTCTTTCAGGGTTTTATATATATCTCCCTATTACCTTCTTGCTTGCATGGCTTCTGCTGAGAGATCTGAGCTTAATTTGACTTGCTTGC
>NW_006408519.1:54388292-54390400 GCF_000296735.1 Chrysochloris asiatica
TCCATAGCTTGTCATGATCCACACAATCAAAAGCCTTGTGTAGTCAATAAAGCATAGGTAAACATCTTTCTGATATTCTCTGCTTTCAGCCAATATCCATTGGACATCAGCAATGATATCTCTCATTCCACAGCCTCTTCTGAATCCAGCTTGAACCTCTGGAAGTTCAGTCCATAGTGGGTAATAGAAACAATATTCATAGAAACATAGTCATAGAAACGATAAGACTTGACAGCACTTAACAATAACACCAACATGTTACCAGTGCTCCATTTTCCTTTTAAGGACTCTATATTCTAATCCCTAATATGGAGCTCTGGTAGCATAGTGGTTATGAATTGGGCTTCTAATCTCATGGCCAGCAGTTCGACACTACCAGCTGTTCTGCAGGAGAAAGATGAGGCTTTCTGCTCCTGTAAAGATTTATAGCCTTGGAAACTCTGTACTGGGTCGCTGTGAGTCAGAACTGACTCCACAGCATATTAACAACAATATGGTGCTGTTGAATAAGCGCTGAACTGCTAACCACAAGGTTGGCGGTTCATCCCCATCAGCTGCTGCCTACCTTGACAGGGTCACTATGAGTCTGAAACCACTCTTTTAAGGAATCTCTACTCCAATTCTATCCAGGTTTCTTATGAGTCTGAACTGACTCACAGACACACAACAGTAGCAAATGTTGTTGTTTAGTGCTGTCAGTCGGTTCTGACGCTTAGCAACCCTGTGACTGGATTCCAATTCAGGTTGCTAGGAACAACGTGTGGGGAGAATAATAGTCTTCCCAATCCTTGGGTTTTCATTATGAGGGAATCTTTATATTTGGATGGTTAACCACAAAGTCAGCAAGCAGTAGGAATCTATCTACCAGCCGCTTGGTGGGAGAAAGATGAAGCTTTCTGCTCCTGAAAACATTTAAAGCCTCAAAAACCCTATACAGGGTCGCTATGAGTCAGAATTGACTCCACAGCATACCACCACCAAAACCACCAAAAAGGAAAAAGAACTATTATTATATATTTCTTAAAAGTTTTGAGTTAGGAATTTGAAATAGAGAGGAAAAAATAACTCACAATCATAAAATAAAATAAATCTGCTGAGAACTAGTTGTTGGTAAGTTGCCATCAAGTTGATTCTGACACATAGTAACCCTGTACAAGGTTTCCAGGAGTGGCCGGTAGTTCAAACTGTGACCTTACTGTTCAAATAGACCTTCTGGTCCAGTGCATTATCCTGAAGTGCCTACTGTTTCTAAAAAGAAAAGGAGATTATCAGTTAGTTACATCTTCACTATAACAAAGACACCTCTCTAGTCTAACTCCAGTGATGAGAGTTATGTTTGTCTTTCTCAGAGTGCTTGTGCATTGCAGTGACTCCTTTATAATGGCTACATCAATGGACTTGGATAGCTTAGCAATCATGAGGATAATGTGGGACCAGGCAGTGTTTTGTTCTGTTATGCCTGGGCTCCCCATGAGTTGGAGTTGATAGCAGTGAACAACAATTAAAGAACTTATGTACATATCTAAACCTAAATGCTGTTGTTAAGAGCTGTCAAGTCAGTTCCAACTCATAGAAACCCTGTATAGGATTTTCAAAGAGCAACTGCAGGACTCCATCTATACCTGTATCTGTACCTATATCTATATTGTTGTTATTAAGTGCCGTCGAGTCAGTTCTTATAGCAACACTGTATAGGGTTTCTGAGGCTGTACATCTTTGTGGGAGCAGCTGGTGGTCTCGAACTGCCAAACTTGTGGCTTGCAGTCCAATACTTACACAATCACAGCATTTCATCTACATCTATGTTGGCGGTGATAGTGGTATGCCATGGAGTCAGTTCTCGGAATACATTATGCTTTTCTCCCCAAGAAAGCTTGCCGATTCCTATGACTTCAATTATCTTCTATACTATTAATGTCTCTTTTGAGTTCAGACTTGCATAATTGAAATCTCATTTGTAGGTTTCACAATTACCTCAAATTGAACATGAATAAAGCTAAACTTATCATGTTGTTGTTGTTAAGGTGCCATTGAGTTGATACTAACTCATAGTGATCCTTTGCACAACAGAACAAAACACTGCTCAGTGCTGCACCAACCTCACAATC
>NW_006408519.1:54391544-54421825 GCF_000296735.1 Chrysochloris asiatica
TTTAAGTGATTATAAATTCCTGAGTGTTTTTGTGTACATCAAAACAAAACAAAACAAAAAAACCCACAAAAGCACAGAAGGAATAGTAGCAAATAATTTAAAATTATGATACATAGAGGGGATTGTAATCTATTGCAATGAAACAAAACATGATTTTGAGTGCAAAACTAATGTTCTCCCATATAAACTATTACTCAATTCATAATAAAAAGCTTTAAAAATTAATGAAAACAGGGCTAGAAATATAAAATATTGCTGGTGAAAAGGCTATCTAGTTAAGTTGCTGAGACCTATTTAAAAATTATTCCTTGATCCACCCTTCAGTTCTTGAAAGACACTCTTCCTCATAGTCCAGTTCTCAATCCAGCAGTGGATAGGTATACAGAGGGGACCACAACATGAGCGAACTGTACTTACTATGGAATGGTAAAGCATTCAAGATTACAATGGCATCAATCTAAAAACAAAGTTGAAAAGGGTTGGAAAGGAGTTGGAATAGAAATAGTAGCCACAGGGAGAAAGAGAGATAATTGTTGTTACATGAAGAGGATTGCAGTCATTGAGATGAAACAAATATGTGATGTGCTGAATGTAAAACTGATGATCTTCTCTGCAAACCTTCACTCAACTCACAATAAAAAGTTTCCAAAAAAATAAAACAGATTCCCCAATGACTATACAAATACTTTATACTTATTTGGACCAAAGGGTAGACAGTCCAACAACAGTCTTTGGGGTTTTATTTTTTCTGGGAACTAACATAGTATATATTGGGACTTGCCCTTAAAAAGACATGTTGTTTCTCTCAATGCCAATGGATAGGTCTGCTCTGAATCATCACTTATTATCAAAAATGCATTTGGACGTTAGTGTTCAGAATGCTCTTCTAACTTCAGCCTCTCCTCATACAGAGTGGGTGTACCAACTCTGGGAACAAATTAAAAGGTTTTAGCTTGTTTGTGTTCTTTTCTGGAGAACATGCTTTTCCAAAAGATACATTTTCTATTCTTTATAAACTACAGGATAGTGCATCTGGAGTAACTATCCTAGTACTTTCAAAATTAGTCAGGCAAGCCTTGTTGTTGGCTTAAGAGATTTTTAATTATATAGTTTATTTCAGTAATTGCTTTATTTTATAGTGCACTTCCTGTAAGTGCACTTTGTGTGTGTGGTAACTGTTGTTCCTTTAATTATAAGGTTAAGTATCATATAATTACAGAGTAAATACACAGTTATTTCAGTTCTTTGTGCCAGTGTTTAGATAACTTGGTATTTGTACAAAAGACTCAAATAGTGCTTAGGAGTCTTTCATTTGATTCTCGTATAAATTGACAGCAACAGACAATTTGATCACATATTGTAAATTTTTTTCTTTTAAATCATTTGTGAGTGCCAAGCCAAAGTATATTTCTATGAAATAAGCTAGATGACATTGAGAACTAATATCATAGTTTCTCTCTCTTTCTCTGTGTATATGTGTGTATATTTATATATTGTTGTTGTTAAGTGCTATCAAGTCAATTCCGACTCAAAGACCCTCTATAGGTTTCCAAAGAGTGACTGGTGAGTTTGAACTGCTGACCTGGTTCAAACTGGTGAGTTTCAACCTGAACTTGTGGACCAATGCTTATCCAACAGAGCCACAGCAAGACTTACTTTCATAATTACCAAAGAAAACATTTATTATGGTGTTTTTAATGATTCCCTGTTTCAAGTTTTTTTCATTTGTCATTGCAATATAATTTTAGCTAAAATTTACTTCATTTTTCTGGAAAATAGTAGAACAACAAATAAAGTCACAATTCAAAGTATATCCAAATATGAATAAGTTAAGAAATGAGAATCATAAAAATGAAGAAGTAGGATACTTTCATTTCCGCTCCTTTAATTGTTGCCATAAATATTGATAATTCAATTTATTTTGTTTTCATAGTTAGGAAATTTTAAACTTCGAATCAACTTCCACAACAATTTTAGAATTTAGGTTTGGAGGGTTTTGTTTTGTTTTTTTCAAAATGAAACCCTGGCAGCACAAATGGCTAAGTGCTTTGCTACTAAGAAAAAGAATGGTAGTTCAAAGCTACTTAGTAGTTCCTCAAGGGAAAGACTTGGCGATCTGTTTCTATAATGATTACAGCCAAGAAAATCTTATGAGATAGTTCTACTCTGTCACATGGGATTGCTTGAGTCCAAATCAACTCAGTGGCACCCAACAACAACAAAAGCATATTGTCATTGTTGTTGTTGTTAAGTGCCATCAAGTTGATTCTGACTCATAGTGACCATATATAAGGTTTCCTAGGAGTGGCTGGTGAGTTTGAACTGCCAACCTTATAGTTAAAACTGACCTTTCTGTCTGGTGCTTAACTCGCAGCATTATACAAGGGTTCCAGGAGTCCTGATGTGGCGCCATAGGATAAGCAGTTGACTTCAAGGTCCATTTGAACTGCAAGGTCGCTGGTTCAAATTCACCAGCTACTCCTCGGAAACCCTACACAAGGTCACTGTGAGTTTGAACCAAGTTCATGACACTGAATAACAACCACAAATAAACAAATAGATATGGACCTCTAATCAGTTCACTCTATAGACATTTATTTGTTGTTCTCTGTGTTTTAGGAATGGAATATGATGAATTTTATAGATTCAGTAACTGATAGGAAAGGTAAACTAATAAATATGATTTGTGTAAAAATTTCCCAGTATAGAATACAACTATTGGGCTTTACTTATCCAGACAAAAGAGAAAGCAAGAAAGAAACCAAAGACTAAAAGAAGAAACTAGACTAAAGGTCATATAGTCTACATGACTCATTGCCTCATTTACACTGAGATCAGATGAAATAAATTGTGCCTGACTATCACTACCAATCACTCTAGTGATAATAATAAATGGACCCTGGAAGAATGAAAGAAAAATGTGCAACAGATTCTCAAATTACTATTTAAAAAAATAATAACAAAAGAAAACACAGACTTGGACTGGTTAAGACTAGAAGGCTCTCTGAGACTATTGCCCTGAGATACTTTACAAATCTTGAACCAAAACTAACTCCTCAGATCACCTTGTAGCTAAATAATAGATTGATTCACAAAATAATGACTATCACCCATAAAATAATGAATGTCATCCACAAGTTCTGGGCTTCTTTAAAAAAATACCCAACAGTCAACAATCCCTTTAAAACAAATAAGAACATGTAAATGTGCAAGGAAAGTACATTAAAGAAAACGAAACAATGAAAAAGGAAATATGGAAAATGTTTGTGCATTGTGAAGAATGTAACTAACATCTCTGAACAATTTGTATAGAATTGCACAAGTTGGGAGACTTTAGCAGAAACAGTTAAGCACTGAACTACTTACCAAAAGTGTTGATGGTTTGGATCCACTCAGAGGTGTCTCAGAAGAAAGACTTGGTGATCTGATTCTGAAATATTAGCCACTCAAAACTTGGTATTTCTACTCTGTCCCATATGAAATTGCCATGCCTAAATAGGAATCAATTTTATATCTACTGTTTTATTTTCATTTTAAAATACTTTTTATTATTGTGAATTGAGTGAAGGTTTACACAGCTGATCAGTTTTCCATTCAACAATTCATAGACATTTTGCTTCTTCTCATTCATTGCAATCCCCACAATGTAACAACAGCCATCTTAGTTGCTCTCTAGGATTTCTGTTTCAATTCTTTCTTCTTCCCTAACCCATTTGAACTTTGTCATTGGGTAACTGCTGTCCTTTGGATATCAAATGATTGATTATTTTAAACTGTGCATATTTCATTAGCACTGTTGTTCCCTTTATAGACTTGTCTATTGTGTACTTTTGGAGTCCTGATGTGGTGCTGTAGGTTAAACACGCTGGACTGCAAAGTCAGTTTAAACCACAAGATTAGTGGTTCAAGCTCACCAGCTGCTCCTTGTAAACCCTAGACAGGGTCACTATGGGTCAGAACTGAATCGATGGCACTTATCAACAATGGGTTGGTTTATGGATAACGTTGTGAAGAATGGTTATTCCAGAACACTTAATTTTGCTCATGAGGAACCTTTACACAGACAAAGAGGCAGTTGTTACAACAGAACAAGGGGAGACTGAATGGTTTAAAATCAGGAAAGGTGTGCACCAGAGCTGAATCCTTCACCATACTTTTTTCATTCTGTATGCTGATCAAATAATCAGAGAAGCTGTATGATATGAAAAAGAACATGGCATCAGGATTGGAGGAAAACTCATTAACAACCTGCAGCATGCAGATAATACAACATTGCTTTCTAGAAGCAAAGAGATCTTAAAATATTTACTGATGAAGATCAAAGATTACAGTTTTCAGTATAGATTGCATCTCAGTATAAACAAAATAAAAATCTTCACAACTGAACCAATAAATAACATCATAATAAATAGAGAAAATTTAATTGAAGTTGTCAAAATTTTCATTTTGCTTGAAGCCACAATCAGCACTCAGGGAAACAGCAGTCTAATGTGTTGCATTCAGAAAATCTGCTGCAAAAGACCCGTTTAAAAGTGTTAAAGAGCAAAGAGATGAGTCTGAGGACTAATGTGTGCCTAACCCAAACCTTGGTATTTTCAATTGCCACATATGTTGTGAGAGTTATACAATGTAGAAGAATCAATGTATTTGAAGTATGGTGTTAAAGAAGAATATTCAAAATATCATGAGCTTCTAGAAAAACAACCAAATCTGTATGGGAAGAAGGGCAATCAGAGTGCTCCTTAGAAGCCAGCATGTCCAGGCTCCATCTTTCAGACATTTTATCAGGACTGACCAGTGCCAGGAGAAGGACATCATGCTTGGTAAAGTGGAGGGTTAGCTAAAGAAGAAGAACCCCAAAGTGATGAATTGACACTGTGGCAGCAGCAATAGACTTAAGCACAACAGCTCTGAGTATGGTTTAGGACTTGGCAGTGTTGGTTTCTGATGCACAGAGGATCACTATGAGTCAGAACAGACTCAATGACACTTAGTAACATTGCTTGGCTGAAAACTGTCATGGGAGTGAGTTCATTTCCAAACCTTAAGGGTGACCAAGGGCCATAGTCTCGGGGGTTCGACCCATCTTAGTCTGGCCAGTAACCCAGGTATTTTTTAAGATTTTGAATTTTTTTCCATATTTCCCCTCAACTCTATCCAGGACCTTCTAATATAATCCCTTTCAGAGCAGTTGGTAGCAGTAGCCATCTAGTTTTTCGGGTCTCGATGTCTTGGAGCCTGATGTTTGTATTGTCCATTAGTAGATTGGACTAATTGTTTCCACGGGATTTAAGTTTTCATAACTCTTCTTTACTCTACAGGGAAAGATCAATAGTTGCACCTTTGATGGCCACTTATGAGCATTTAAGACACTGTAGATATTCAACAAAGTAGTACATAGTAGATTGTCTTTGTGGACTGTGATGCCAGTACACCTTGGTGTCCCCTAAGACTACAGTCCTAAGTACACATGACCAGAAACTTGTTCTTCAAAGTGTTTGGTAATGTCTAAAATGTTTTTATAACTTTGTCCCCTGTATGCTTCACCGTATTCATAAATATATTTGCAGCAAAAGTAAATACCACTCTACAAATATCTTCTGTTAAGCCTATATTTATTTGTGAGTATTCTCCAGCTCTATTTTCCAGACACTTTCAGAGAACACACCTTGGTGGCAAAATAGTCAAGCACTTTGTTGTGAATGTAAAGATTGGTGGTTCAAACCCACCAGTCACTGTGGGAGAAAATACCTGGCAATCTGTTACTGTAAAACTTTCAGCCTGGGAATCTCTACGAAGCTGATCTACTCCATTCTACCTATCGGCTCACTATTAGTCAGAACTGCTCTCACAGCACACAACAGCAATATAAATTAGAAAAGAAAAACCAAATTAAAAACAAAGAATAAAAAATAAATAAGCAAATTAAACTGATGACATATAAAATTCCAAAGTAATTGAATATGACTGAGATTATGACTTTGTACTGACAAGTTTACTTTAGTAAAACTGCTGTATTTTCTCAAAGTCTCCTTTTATTATAAAACTTCATTTACAATCCTTTAGGTAGTCTCTTAGGAACATATTATAAGAATACATAACATAACTGTTGTTATTGTTGTTAAGTGTGGGGAAGTTGATTCTGACTCATGGTGAGCCTGTATAGGGTTTCTGAAGCTTCAAATCTTTGCAGAAGCCGAAAGGCTCATCTTTTCCCTACACAGTGGCTGGTGGGTTCAAACCACTGACCTGGTGGTTTTCAGTCCAGTGCTTAGCCTATGGAACCACCACTCTCCCACATACCATGAATAGCATATCTAAGGAACTAGCCCTTATCATTATTAGTTAATTTAGAGTACCACTTAATTGATTTTGTTTTCAAAACAAAACTAATTTTATTTAAAATTTAGTTTGGATAACACTAAACATTACTCATTAATGCACACTATCAGAAAACACCCTCTTCAAAATCAGTTTATAATGGTTCACAACTTTTTAATTGTCCTTTCCATTTGTCCAAGTGACACCTCTAAAAGGCACAATCACAACAGCCTATACCCAGAGGTGGATCTACAGAAATCGAGCAATGGCAAGCACTGAAATTCTGTCCAGTTCCGAATATCAGACAGCTTTATTTTGTTATTTTTATTTATTTACTTACATTTGAAATTTTTTATTATGAATTGAGTGAAGTTTTACAAAGTAGATAATCAGTCTTACATTCAACAAGTCATACACTTTGTTTCATCTCAATGATTTCAATTTCCTCCAAGTAAAAACAGTTACCCCACTTACTTCCTATGGTCTTTATTTCCATTTCACCTTATGTCCCAACCCTTCTCAACTTTGTCCTTAGATTGTTGTTGTTGTTGTTAGGTGCCATCGAGTTAGTACTGACTCATAACGACCTTATACATAGCATAACGAAACACTGCCTGATCCTGGGCCAACCTCACTACTGTTGCTACTCTTGAGTCTATCAATGCTGCCACTTGGCCAATCCATCTCATTGGGGGTCTTCCTCTTTTTCTCTGACTCTCCACCTTACCAAATATAATATCCTTCTCCAGCGACTGGTCCCTTCTGATAATATGGTTGAAGTATGAGAGAAGAAGTTTGGCTACCCTGGCGTCCAAGGAGCCTCTGCCTGCATTTCTTCCAAAATGGATTTATTGGTTCTTTTGGCAACCCATGGTACTTTCAACATTCTTCTCCAACACCATAACTCAAAAACATCAATTCTTCTATGGTCTTCCTTATTCACTGTCCAGCTTTTGCATGCATATGAGGTTATTGAAAATACCCTGGCTTGGATCAGGTGCACCTTAGTCCTCAAGCTGACATCTTAGCTCTTCAACACTTTAAAAAGGTCTTGTGCAGCAGATTTGCCTAATGCAATAAGTCATTTGATTTCTTGACTGCTGCTTCCATGAGTGTTGATAGTTGACCCAAGAAGAATGAAGTCCTTGACAACTTCAATATTTTCTCCATTGATAAGAATGTTGTATATTGGTCCAGTGGTGAGGATTTTTGTTTTCGATACTTTGAAATGTAATCCATACTGAAGGCTGTACTCTTTGATCTTCACCAGTAAATGTTTTAAGTCCTGTTCACTTTCAGCAAGCAAATAATCCGAGAAGCTGGGTTCTATGAAGAAAAACGTGGCATTAGGATTAGAGGAAGACTCATTAACAACCTGCAACATGCAGATGATACAACCTTGTCCTTAGATAAATGGTGCTTTTTTTTTAAATCTTGAATGGTTGATCATTCCATGATGAGCATACGATACTAATATTGTTGTTACTCTTATGTAACTATCTACCACATGGCTGAAATTTTGGTCATGAGAGAGAATTATATGCCAAATCTGAAGTGTGTTTCAGGACCATAGTCTTGGTTCCCTCCAGTCTCTTTCTCACAAGTAAGACTGGATTTTTTTTTTAATAATTTTGAGTTTTGTTCCACGTTTTGTCCCTTTTTTTATCTGGCACCTCCTTCTAATGTGGTCCCTTTCAGAGTGGTTGGTATTGGTTGTCAGGCACTATCTAGTTCTTCTGATATCAGAGTCATGACAATGATGTCCATGTGTTCCATTAATCTATTGGACTAATTGATTATAAGTGTCTTTAATTTTTATTACTCTTCTTTCCTCTGCATGTGGAGAGACTAACCGTTGTACCTTTAGGTGGCTGCTCATGAATTTTTAAGATCTCAGTCCCTATTCACAAAAGTAGGATGTTGAACATTGTCTTGGGGAACTATGTTATGCCAATTGACCATATTATCCCCTGGGACTATGGTTCTGAGCCTGCAGTCTCAGCAACTTTTTTCCCTCAAGGTGTATGATAATGGCTAATAAGTTTCATCATGCCCATTGTATACTTTACCACATTCATAGGGTGTTTGCATCAAGCACAAATAGTCTCTTTCAAACACTAATATATTTGTGTATATACTCTTAAAATAAAAAATACCCATTCAGCCTGTATATCTGTTTATATATCTGCCCATAGAACAGTGTTGTTGCAGAGTTGAGTATTTAACGTTTTTTGCCTCTATCCCTTTAACACTTGCATTCTTTTCTGTGTCTTCACCTGTCTTCATCATTCTTCTGCTAACCTCCCTCTTGTTGCATAGTGCCTTCCCTGTCAGTTCAATTAACATGAATCTATCCTCTAACTAATGAATTATTCTCCATTCCCTCCTACCCTCGTAACCATCAAAGAACATTTCCTTTAGCATGACACATTTTCTTGTATTTTCACAATTGTGGTCTCCTACAGTATTTGTCCCTTTACAATTGACTAATTTCACTCAACATAATATACTCTAGGTTCATCCATATTATGAGGTGTTTCAAAGATTTTTCATTCTTCAACATTGCATAGTATTCCACTGTGTGTATGTTTCAAAGTTTGTTTATCCATTTTTCCATTGATGGGCATTGATGCTGTCTCCCTCTTCTTGATATTGTAAATAGTGCCAGAGTGAATGTGTGTGTGCATATATCTACTTGTGTTTTGCTTGGGAATCTATGCCAAATAGAATGGCACCCTTCTTTTAGATAACTGTATCATAATATCAGCTCAAAAATATAAGTGGAGCTCATTAATTTTTTACTTAACACATTAACACATTTCACTACATGAAAATGACAATGTCTACTTCCTTGCTTTCACTAATGAAAATTGATCTAGGTATGCTCAAAGTTATTGTTTTTTAAAAGTTGTTTCTTTTAATAATATTATAATGTTTATAATAATGTTCCCTTATTATTACTGGTTTCTAACTTTGCCTAGTTACTACAATATTTAATTTTAAGAATAATTGGTAAACATGTGTTTTGTATGATAGAGGGAATATGACCATTGTTTAGATGAATATATTAATTCTGTGTCCTTATTGTTGTTGCTGTTAAGTGCCATTGAGTCAGTTCTGACTCATAGTGACCCTGTATAGAATTTCAGAGAATTGGTTGGTAAGTTTGAACTGCCACCCCTGTAGTTCAAACTGACTGTGTGGTCAAGTGCTTATTCTGCAGCATGACAGCAGGAGTCATTATCCATGATGTTTGGGTTATGACATAGAGGGATCCGGAGATCTCAGATTTCCTTGGACAGCTGTCAGTACTCTCTAGATTTCTTTTGTTTATTTACTGTGTTATCAACATTAGTTCTTTATAATAGCATTGATGAAGAGAAGAATCTTCAAATATGTACACTGATTTATTTTTATTTTCCTATTCATGTTTTTCCACATCATATCTCACATTTCATTCTATGAGTGCATATGTGTATCCTCAAGAATATTTTTTTGTGTGTATGAGATGGAATTTATATAAATTCCTGGAATAGGACATACATGAGTTTATTTTGCTCCTAATCAAAGATAATTCAACATAGTAAAAAGTTCTTTTACTTCCCCCAAATATTTTTATTCTTCTGCTTCTATCAGAGGTAGTGGTAGTGGTGGTATGCCGTGGAGTTTGTTCACTTCTGGAGATCCTGTATAGATAGAGTTTCTGATGCTGTAAATCTTTATGGAGGCAGAAAGCCTCACCTTTCTCCAGAGAATCAGATGATAGTTTGGAACTACTGACCTTATGGTTAGCAGCCCAGCTTGTAACCCACTCTGAGCTTAAATCTTTAACCTCTTTTTTAACACAAAGGAAAACTATTGGGTCTTGGTGTGGCACTGTGGAATAATGCAACGAACCACAAATTCGGTAGTTCTAATTCACTAGCCACTACTTGAAAATGCTATACAGGGTTGCTATGAATCAGAACTGACTTGACGGCACTTACTAACAACAATACTGAGAAGTTAGAATCCACCAGCTGTTCCTTAGAAGAAAGATGAGGCTTTTTGCTCCCATAAAGATTTACAGCCTGGAAAACCTATACAGGGTCACTATGAATCGAAATCGACTGGAAAGCACACAGACATTACCATCACCATCACCACCTTTAACAAAGAGTTTGTGTTCCCAGCCCAGGTCCATTTATATGACTACAGCAGCCAAGAGGCTTCAAGAAGTGTGACTGCAGCCACCCAGAGGAACATCAATCAATCTAGTACTTGTCATGTTGATAATTAGTACTAAAAACTAGGAATCCTGAATCCACAAACCTGGAGGGTTCCCAGTCTTATATTCTGACTGTGTGACTGTACTCTTCCTTTCATATGAATTTCCTGAAGGACTAAACAAACAAGATTTTAGCTTTAGAAAATTTTGTATGAAACGCAAAGCAGGCAAGCATTCTTATTGTCTGCATAGATTCCCATGGGAATGTGAATGTTTCTCAGAGAATAGCAAGTATTTTTGCTGTCACAAATCAACTAGATGCATGCATTTCTCTACATATATGACAGAAAGTGTAGAAAATAATTACAAAATAGCACCTGAAAGTGTAGTAAAGATTACTTTACTTCTCCCCTCCATTACTCGTATAGGCATATCCTTGTCCTTAGGACTTCCCCACAAACAGATGGATTTTTCTTGAGATTGCAGGACTTTTTGAATATTTGAATACATCTGAGAATCTCTCAGTTTGTGATAACACTCAGCAGTTTTAGAATGTATGAGACAATTCTTGCTGCCTTGCAGTTCTGGTGTGGTGCTGTAGGATAAGCACTTGACTACAGGGTCTATTTGAACTGCAAGGTGTGGCAGTTCAAATTCACCATTTGCTCCTTGGAAACTCAATATAGGGTCACTATGAATCAGAACTGACTCGACAGCACTTAACTACAACGTTATTTTTGTTGTTGCCAAGGATATTTCTTTGTGAAATACTTACTGACTCTTTTGTGAAGTCAGTAGGATTTGGGAGCATCTAATAGAGAAATAAGTTTAAGAAATTGTTTCCTGCCAATAAGAAACCAACGTTCAATTAATGAAATCACCACAAACCTCTGTCCATTTGTTATGCTGTGAAGACTTACCCTTTACTGTGAGGCTGTGATGGTTTCTCAACAACATAAATGGCAACTATACACATGGACTTCACCTTATAAAATATATAAGGATTAAATCTACCATCAGTGGAAAGAGACAATGGAAATGTTCAATATCATCATCCAGAACAAGGCTAGGAGCCAGCTGTGGAATTGACTATCAATTGCTCACCTACAAGTTCAAGTTGAAACTGAAGAAAAATAAAAGCTCACTAGACTCAAAATACAACATAGAATATATCCCACCTGAATTTAGTGTCAATTTCAAGCATAGATTTGACACAATGAACACTAATAATTAACAAAACCAGAGTAGTTGTGGAATGACATCATACATGAAAAAAAGAAAAAATGATTAGAGACATGAGAGAAAGAAAAGACCAAAATGGATATCAGAAGAGACTATAAAACTTGCTTTTGAGCATTGAGAAACTAAAGCTGTTAGAAGGAACAATGATGCAAAAAAGCTGAATAGAAAAGTTCCAAGAGTATCTTGAGAAGACAAAGTAAAGTATTATAACGAAATGTGCAAAGTAAAGTATTATAACGAAATGTGCAAAGACCTGGAGTTAGAAAACCCAAAAGGAAGAACAAAATCAGCATTTCTCAAGCTGAAAGAACTGAAGAAGCAATTGAAGGTTTGAGCCTCTGAGCTGCAATGTTGAAGGATTCATTAGTAAAAATATTGAACAATATAGTAAACATCAAAAGAAGATGGGATACTCACCCTAGCATTCGTATTAAAAATTTAAAAACCAGAAAACAACAAATGCTGTCAAGGTTTTAGAGAGATTGGGACCCTCCTACATTGCTTGTGGGACTGTAAAATGGTCCAACCACTATGGAAAATGGTATGATGTTTCCTCAAAATTTGGAAATAGAAATACCATATAGCCCAGCAATCCCTCTACTTGGTATGTATCCACAAGAAATAAGAGCCATGACAAGATATATGCTTACTGATGTCCATTGCAGCACTATTCACCATAGCATAAAGATGGAGACAGCCCAAATACCCATCAATAGAAAAATGAATAAGCAAACTATGGAACATACACATAGCAGAATACTATGTAATGTTGAAGAATAACAACGAATCTGTGAATCAGCAAATGTGGATGAAACCAGAGGATATTATCTTGAACAAAATAAGTAAACTGCAAAAGGACAAATATTGTATGAGGCCACTATCGTAAAAACTCAAGCAAAAGTTTTCATGCTAAAGCAAATATTCTTTGGTGGTTTCCAGGGGTGGGAGGGAAGGGAGAGTAATTTACTGCCTGTAAAATAGACATGCTAGCTTGGATGACAGGCAGGGGAAAACATAAAAGAGAGATTTGCTGAAAAATGTTGAAGACGAAGACACAGGGAAGTAGGCAGAGGTTAAAGAGGGTAGAGATAAATAGTGTTATATACACAACCTAGAACAACAGGGATATGCAGGTAGATACATGAACAGATACAGAGGCTGAATGGGTATGGGAAGGAGAGTGGGAATATACCAAAAAAATATATAAGGACTTGGCAGTATATTTATACATGGGTGTTTACCTTTGCTGGTTGGGAAATGATGAGAGTTTCTTAGATATTATCAGACTTTTAAGATAGTAAGTTCTTGGTAATAGAGAATCAGGACCATAGTCTCAGAGCACAGCATGTTCAATTTGCATAATATAGTCCCCAAAGACAATGTTCTACATCCTGCTTTGGTGTGTGGCAACTGGGATGTTAATAACTCATGAGCAGCCATCTAAGGTGCAACTATTGGTCTTTCTATGAGCTGATGAAAGAAGAGTAATGAAAATTGAAGATTCTTGGAATCAACTAGTTCAATGGACCAGTGGAGCAGGTGAACATCAGTTATCATGACTCTGAGATCAGAAGAACTAAATGGTGGCTGACTGTGACCCAACTGCTCTAAAATGGATCATATCAGAAGGTCTCAGATAAAGTGGGAAAAAATATGGAACAACACTCAAAATTACAAAAGAAAGAAAGAAAAAAAGTGGATTTACTTGTCAGAAATGGGAGCACAGGAGCTCCATACAGTAAGCACTGGACTACAAACTACAAGATTCGTGGTTTGAGGCCACCAGACACTCATGGGGGAAAGATGAGGCTTTCTGATTCTGCCAAGTTCAAAGCCTCAGAAACTCTATACAGGTTTGCTATGAGTTAGAACCAACCCAATGGCACATAACAACAATAACTGATCAGAAAAGAAATGGAAGAACCCAAGAATATGTCCTTGACTACCCTTCAAGTCTGGAATGGAACTCAACTTCATGGTCCAGTTTGCAGTTAAACAGTAAATAGGTACATAGCAGGGACAGCAATACTGTTAAAGTTTATTCACCCTGGAATGGTCAATCTTTCAAGATAAAAAGGACAGCGTTTAGATAAGGACAAAATTGAGAAGGAATGAGAAAGGGATGGAATGGAAATAGGAACTATAAGGAGGAAGTCAGATAACTGTTGTTGCATAAAGGGGATTGCAATCATTGAAATGAAACAAAGTGTTTTATTGAATGTAAAACTGATGTTCTTGTCTGGAAACTTTCACTCAACTCACAATAAAAACTTTAAAGTAAAAGAAGATGAAACATAGACTCTATTGACCTGGAGATGAGAGAGAGAAGAAGGGCTGGTTGGTCTAAAATGTGGACCTGGGGACTCCTGAGCCCATGGACAAGGACATAGCCATGGAGGGCCAGAGCTGAAAGTGACACATCCAGTTGATATGAAGTGAGGGGAGATGCACAAGAACACCCAAACTTGCAGATAGTACTCATTTGAACTAGTCTCGATGGCTTGATAATCAGAACTTGACTAGAGGAAGATTTTTTTTTTAAATTGATAAAGGAAACAAGTATAAATTGCTACAATTTGATGATGTTGACCTATAGTTATGGATGTAGTACCTCAAAATACCAACTGAGAGGGAAGTAGTCTTCACATCAAGTATCAGTCCTATCCCCTCTGTATATAGGGTAGATAGGGACAGGCAATTTAGACACTGGCTACTTAAAATGAGGAAGTGTTACAGGTATGAAGTGACTGGCTTACAAGTTTTCAAGAGGGAGATTAGTTTAAGAGTGTGCAGGGGAAGGTAGAGTCCCCACTGAATAGTTTTCATCTTATCTAGATGTGTCTGGTGAAAATAGATAGGGATAAGATTCTTATGATTCAATAGTGAGTATTTGTTATCATGACTAATCACAACTGTCACAACTGTAAAGACAGAAGCTTTGTAACAAAAACTGGGGAGTAATTAATCTCACATTCTAGGAACAGAGAACCCTAGGACCATCAAAGGGGAAGAGTACAAGTGTAATGGGTGACCCTATCCAGAGAAGCAGTGACACCAGAGATGGAGGCAGAGATGAGAACATGTAACAGTGGAGCAGCTGAGCAGAAGGACTAGGTGTGGGTGGCCAGGAGGCAGGCTTATAGAATGTACTCTTTGGTGGTTGTTTAAATTATTATATATTCCCACCCCTCAAAAAAAGAGGGAATGGACGCAAATACTGTTGAATGCACAGAGGAGATTTTAATCATTGCAATGCAACAATGATATAAGCCAATGGTCTTCCATGTAAACTATCACTCAGTTCACAATAAAAGCTTAAAACAAAAAACAAACAAACAAAAAAAAAAACCACAAGAATAAGATAGAAGAAATACACCATCACTGTACCAAAAAAAAAAAAAGGTCGTTGTTCAATTATTTCAGAATATCCTCAAGAACTGAAAGTACTGAAGAAGTCCAAGCAGCATTAAATACATTGGTGAAAAAACAGACACCAGGAATTGACAGAAGACCAATTGAAGTTTTTCAACAAACTGATTCAACTCTGGACGCACTCTCTAATCTATGGTAAGAAATTTGGAAGACAATGGATTGGAAAGGGTCAAACTGCAGAAATTATCACACTATATAATTAATATCAAATGAACGCAAATTTTGCAAGCAAAATTTTTTGAAGACAATTTGGAAAGCGGTACAGCCACAGGAGGCTGCCAAAAATTCAAGATGCCTGATCCAGAGGAGGATATAGAATGTGTGATATCATTGTTGACATCAGATGAATCTTGGTTGAAAGCAGAGAATACTAGAAAGATATTTACCTGTGCTTTATTAACTATGCAAAAGTATTCAACTATTTGAATCATAACACATTATGCATAACATTGTGAAGAATAGAAATTCCAAAGCCCTTAACTATACTTTTAAGGACCAATACATAGATGATGAATCAGTTATTTGAACAAAACTAGGTAATACTGAATGGTTTAAAATCAGGAATGGTGTGGGTCAGTGCTGTATCCATCCAATATACTTATTCAATCTGTATGCTGAATAAATAATCTGAGAAACTATACTATATGAAGAGGAATATATCTTCAGAATTAGAAGAAAGCTCATGAACAACCTGAAATATGCAGGTGATAAATCTTTGCAAGTAAAGAGGACTTGAAGTACTTGCTGATGAACAACACAGAATAGAGCATCCAGCTTGGATTGCACTTCTGTGTAAAGAAAACAAAAATCCTCACAACTAGACCAGTAAATAACCTCATGATAAATAGAGAAAAGATTGAAGTTGTCAAGGATTTCATTGTATTTGGATCCACATTCAAAGCTCATGGAAACAGCAGTCATGAAGTCAAAGGAAGTACTGCAACTGGCAAATTTACTGCAAAAGTCCTCTGTAAAGTATTAAAGAGCAAAGAAGTCACTTTGAGAACAATGTTTTTTTCAATAACCATATATATGTGTGAAAGTTGAATAAGAAAGACCAGGGAAGAATTGATGCATTTGAATTATGGTCTTGGCAAAGAGTAATAAATGTGCCATTGACAGTCAGAAGAATAAGCAAATGAGTGTTGGAAGAAATTCTGAGCCAGAATACTCCTTAGGATCTCTATGGTAAAAATTCACTTAATTCTCTTTGGGCATGTATTCAGGAGGGACCTGGGAAAGGATATCATACTTGGTAAAGTTAAGGGTCAATGAAATAGTGGAAGACCCTCAGTAAGGTGGATTGACACAGTGGCTGCAGTAATGAAAGAAAATAATTTGTCTCCAGCATCCAGAACTAATACTACTTCACTATATATTTAGCATACAAATGTATAATTTGAGAGGAATAAAACATATGTGTATGATAGTGAATGTCTCAGACATGTGAAACATTATCCCATTTCACTTATGAAATAACTGAAATGTTAAGTATTGTCTACTCAGTCCTGACTCATAGTGACCCTGTGTAGGGTTTATGAGGTTTGACTGGTGGGTTTGAAGCACCATCCTTGTGGTTAGCAGTCCAGTGCTTATACTATAGTGCCACATCAGGATTCCAGGATTAAACGTGACTTTTAATAACTTGCACAAGGTATGTATTTGCTAAATATCATCAAAACTCCTGTATAAGCTCTTTAAGTGGACAAAAAGGAAGTAAACTAAGAATCCTACAGACACTCTTTGGTCAAATGATGGTAGTGTTTCCTACTGAGTCTTTCTAGTTGGCATTTAGGATTCTGGAGCCAATGAGTAATTAATTACCTGGTTTACTATGTGTGTGTAATTAATTACCTGGTTCACTATATACTATAAATATATAGTGAAGTAGTATTAGTTCTGGATGCTGGAGACAAATTATTTTCAGCAGCTTTCATCTTCAGGATCTTCATCTGTAGCTCAGGGAACGGAGTGTCCAGAGCATCCATTAAGTGGTTATAAACAACAAAAACATAACGTACATAAGAGTTTTTCTTTTTTAATAAATTTAGCCTTATAAAATAATTACAAATATATAACTCATTGTCCTGGACAATGAACAACATTTTAGTACAGAGTAGTACTTTTGGTTTTTTAAAATTATTATTATTGTAGTTCAAGTGACCACCATTCACTCACCTGTTAGTTTGTTGTACTAGGGTGCCTTGTGTGTTGCTGGAAGCTATGCCACTTATATTTTAAATACCAGCAGGGTCATTCATGATGGATGGTTTTCAGCAGAATTTTCAGAGTAAAACAGACTAGGAAGAAAGAGAGGTAGACCACTTCTTAAGTGTTAGCCACTAAAAATCTTATAAATAGCAGTCAACTTATCTGATATAGTACCAGAAGATGGGCTCTTCAGTTTGGAAGGCACTTAAAATATGACTGGGGAAGAGATACCTTTTCAAAATAGAATTGGTCTTCTTTTTGTGATGGGGCACATTCAACATGAGAAGAAAGAACTGCAAACATCCATTGACAATCAGAATGTAGAATATATTAAGTACATATCTAGGAAAATTGGAAGTAGTAAAAAATAAAATGGAATGCATAATGATCAATCACCTAGGCACTAGTGAGCTGAGACAAGACACTTAGTCTCATTCGAGTGTCTTAAAAAAAATGAAAATAAAAAGATTTAATCAAAACAGAATCTTTGGAGATTTAATTTAATTTAATCTACTTGAGGATTTGAAGTCAGCTCAGAATATTATGGGGAATGACTTTTTTTGGAATTCCCAAGGTATAGCATGCTTTGTAGAGTCCTGGTATGGTGTGTGGGTTAATGCACAGGACTGCAAAGTTGGTCTGAACCAACATTGGAAGGTTGGAAGGTCGGCAGTTCAAACTCCCCAGCCACTCCTTGGAAACCCTATATAGGGTCGCTGGAGTCCTGCTGTGGCGCTGTGGATTAATGCACCAGACTGCAAAGCCATTTGAACTGCAAGGTAGGCGGTTCAAACTCACCGGCTGCTCCTCAGATACCCTAAACAGGGTCACTGTGGGTCAGAATCGACTCGATGGCACTTAACAACAACAACATGGGTAGAAACCTACTCTAAGGCACTTAACAACAGCATGTTTTGTAAATTGGAGGATCAGCCAAAAAGAGGAACTAATTCTCTTTGGGCATGTATTCAGGAGGGACCTGGGAAAGGATATCATACTTGGTAAAGTTAAGGGTCAATGAAATAGTGGAAGACCCTCAGTAAGGTGGATTGACACAGTGGCTGCAATAGTGGGCTAGTGGCAGCAGCAATGGGTTCAAGTATAACAACATTTGTGAGGATGGTGCAGGACCAGATTTGGTTTGTTCTGTAGTGCATAGAATTGCTGAGTCAGAACGACATGACAACACCTAACTAGTCCTGGCGTAGTGCTATAGGATAAGGCTTCAATCCCGAGCTCAGTTTGAACTGCAAGGTTGATGGTTCAAAGTCACCAGCAGCTCCTAAAAAACCCTACACAGGGTTACTATGTGTTGCAAGAACTCGACAACACTTAACAACAAAAAGTGAGCTGAAATAGATCAGTATTGGTCATTTTGAATGGACAGTCATATGATTTACTATGTGCAAATGATAAATTGAAGAGGAATAGTATCACATTCATCATCAAAAAGAGGATTTCAAGATCTATCTTGAAGTACAATACTGTTTGTGATAGCATAATATCCATATGCCTACAAGGAAGACCACAAGTCCTGGGGTGGCTCTGTAGGATAAGCATGGGCCTGTGAGGTTGGTTTGAACCACAAGGTTGGTAGTTTGAATCCACCAGCCACTCCTCAGAAACCCTATACAGGATCGCTAAGAGTCTTAACTGACTCGAAAACACTTAACAAAAACAAAAAAGACCAGTGAATACCATTAATAATCAAATCTATGTACCAAAAAGTAAAGTCAATAATGATGAAACTGAAGAACGCTACCAACTTCTTCAGAGACCTGGTATGTCGCTGCAGGTTAATTCGCTGGACTGCAAGGTCCATGATTTAAACTCACCAGCCACTCCTTGGAAACCCCATACAGGGTCTCTATGGGTAAGAAGTGACTCAACAGCACTTAATAATAACAACCAGCATCTTCAGTCTGAAATTGATCAATCATGCAATCAAGATTCATTGGTAATTACTTGTGATTAGAATTAGAAAGTGAAAAAAAGACAAAACAGGAAAACTCAGTAGTTGGAAAATATAGCCTTGGTTATAGAAAGGATCACATGCTTTTGCAAGAGCAATAACTTAATTATTGCAAATACCTTTTTCAACAACATAAATGGCAACTATATACATTATATATTACATAAAAATTATGTAACTATATCATTGCCTCATAGACTACACAGGAATCAAATTGACAACACCTGTGAGAAGAGATGATGGAGAAACTTAGTATCATCAGCCAAAACAAGGCCAGGGGCTGGAATAGGCCATAAATTGCTCACATGCAAACTCAGATGAAACTGAAGAAGATTAAAAGCAATGTATGAGAGCCAAAATATGTCTTTGAGTATATCCCAACTGAATTTAGAAAGCATCTCAAGAACATATTTCATGCATTAGATACTAATGAGCTAACCAGAGGAGTTGTGGAATGACATCAATAATAACTGGAAAAAAAATATGAAATAAAAGAACAGATAAAAACAATTCAAAGTACAGTTCAAGAAGACAAAGTCTAGTACTGTGTTGAAGCTAGAATATTTGGAGCTAGAAAACCAAAAGGGAAGGACACACTCAGTTTTTCTCAAGCTGAAAGAACTGAAGAGAAAAGTCATGCCTCAAATTGAAATACTGAAGGATTCTGTGGAAAAAATATTGACTGACACAGGAAACCTCAAAAGAAGAATGAAGAAATACACATAGTTACTGTCCCAAAAACAATTTGTCAATGTTCAACACTTTCAAGACATAGTACATAATCTGTAATCAAGAACCAATGGTAATTGAGAGAAGATATCCAAGAAATACTGAAGGCATTGGCAAAAAACAAGGCTCAAGAATTGAAGGGATTATAAATTGAAATCTGTCAACAAACTGGTGCAGTGCTGAAGAATGGAGATGCTCACTTAACAATGCTAAGAAATGTGGAAGATAGCTAAATGGATAATCAATTGAAAGAGATCCATATTTATATCCATTCCAAAGAAAGGTGACCCAACAGAATGTGGAAGTCATCTAACAATATCATTAATACTGCATGAAAGTCAAATTTTGCTTAAGATAGTTAAAAAAATGAATGCAATATTACATCAACAGAGAGCTTCGAAAAATTCAAATCAGATTCAAAAGAGGACATGGAACTAGAGATATCATTGCTAATGTCAAATAGAGCTTGGCTGAAAGCACAGAATACAAGAATGATGTTTGCTTGTGCTTTACTGACTATACATTTGATTGTGTGGATCACGACAAACTCTAGATAATGTTGGGAAGAACAGGTATTCCAGAGGAACTTTTACATTAAACAGGAGGCAGTTTTTCTAATAGAACAAATGTCTACTGAATGATACAAAATCAGGTAAGATATGTGCCAGGGTTGTATCCTTTCACCATATTTATTCAATCTGTATGCTGAGCAAATAGTATGAGAATCTAGATTCTATGAAGAAGAACATGGCATCAGGACTAGAGGAAGACTCATTAGCATGAGCTATGCAGATGGCATAACCTTCCTTGCTGCAAGTGAAGAAGACTTGAAGTACTTAATGATGGAAGTCTGAGCACACAGCTTTCAGTATGGATTGTACCTCAATATAAATAAAACGAAGAAAATATTGAGTTTGTCAAATATTTGATTTTGCTTGGCTCCATAATCAACACTCTTGAAAACTGTAATTAATAATTCAAATGATGTATTAAATTAGGCAATTCTGCTGTAAAAGGCCTCTTTAAAGTATCAAGAACAAGGATGTCAGCCTGAAAACTAAAATGTGCCTGACTCAAGCCATAGTATTTTTAATCACCTCATATGCATGTGAAAGCTGGACAATGAATAAGGAAGACCATAGGAGCATCAACATAATTGAATTACGATATAGAAGGAGAATATTGAAAATACTGTGGACTTCCAGAAGAACAAACCTGTTTTGGAAGTACAGCCAGAATATACTTTAGAAGAAAGGGTGATGAGACTTTGCTTCATATGCTTTGGACTTGCTGGCAGGAGGCACCAGTCCCTGGAGAAGGACTTCATGCTTAGTAAAGTAGAGAGAGGGTCAGTGAAAATGGAAACCCCCAACAAGATGGAGTGACACAGTGGCTGCAATAGTGGGCTCCAAAATAACAACACTAATGTGGATAGCACAGGGCAAGCAGTTTCCTTCTGGTCTACATAGGGTTACTATGAATTGGAAGGACTCTAAGTCACCTAACAACAACAACAGTTGGGTAAAAGTTTACAGAGCAAATGCGTTTTTCATTGAAAAATTTGTACACATTTTATATCATGACATTGATTGCAAGCTCCTCAATGAAACAGTAGTCTTCCCATTTCTTTCTGGCTTCCCCATGGTTTCAAAGCATTTCCAAGGCTTTACAGGGGAGTCCGAATGTGATGCTGTAAGATAAAAACTTAACTGCTAACTTCAAGGTCAGTAGCTCAAATCCATCAGTCACTCCTTGGAAACCCTATACAGGGTCACTCTGAATCGGAACTGACCAGATGGCACTGAACAAAACAGCAATCTTTACAGGAGCTGACTATCACATCTTCCATCATCAATTGCAAATATAGTCAAAATAAATTCTGTATATCCTCCACATAACTATAACAAAATAAATTTTGTATATCCTTCACATAACTATAACATCTCACATAATCATGATTCATTGCTTCGTTAGGTACCATCCAGTTGGATCCAACTCATAGCAACTTTATGCCTAACAGAACAAAACACTTGCAGGTCCTGCACCAACCTTATGATCCTTGTTAAGTTTGAGTCAATTTCTGCTGCCACTGTGCCAATCCACATCATTGGGGGTCTTTCTCTTTTTCACTGATCCTCCACTTTACCAAGCATGATATCCTTCTCCAGAGACTGGTCTCTCGTTGTAATATTTCTGAAATTTGAGAGACTTCCAAAGAATCTTTTCCTGGTTTCCGAAGCGCATTCTGGCTGTACTTGTTCATTCACAGATTTGTTTATTCTTCTGGCAGTCCATGGTACTTTTAATATTCTTCTCTAACACCATAATTCAAATGCATTGAGTCTTCTGTTGTTGTTTAGTGCCATCAAGTCATTTCTGACTCTTAATAACCCTGTGTAGGGTTCCCAAGGATCTGCTGGTGAATTTGAACCTCCGACCTTGATATTCAAACCAATCATTCCGTTCAGTGCTTATCCCATGGCCACACCAGGATTCAATTCTTCTGTGGTCTTCCTTATTCAGTATCCAACTTCCACATGCAAAGATTATTGAAAACACCATGGCTTCAGTCAGGCATACCTTAGCACTGAAATTGACATCTTTGCTACTCAGCACTTTAAATACATCTTGTGCAGCAGGTTTGCTTAATTTAATAGCCATGATTGGTTTATTAAAACTAAAAAAACTGACTTATGTTTGAAACTTACAAAATTTTACTGAGCATCAAAGTCAGTGTGAAACTCAAGGTGGGTGGTTCAAATTCACCAGTCGCTCCTTGGGGGATAAAAAAAAAAAAGGTTGCTATGAGTCAGAACTGACTAGACCAGGTGGCACTTAATAAAACAACAACAACAACAAAAATGTATCATTTAGCAAATTGGGGAAGGATTAATTTAAAAACAAAAATTGTAACTATAGCCATAGTTTGCTTTTTGTGAATGTTTTATTGTGTTTTAGTTGAAATTTTACACAGAGAATTAGATTCCCATTCAGTAATTCATACACAATATTTCAGCACTCTCACCATTTCTAAACCACCTACACCATTTCCATCCATTCAGTTTCCTGGTATCTACTTGCTTTCTCATCTTTGCTTTTAAGTAACTGTTGACAATTTAGTATTGTATAGTTGATTGCTTAAAGAAGCACATTCCTCATGGATTTTACTGTTTATTTTATAGGCCAGTCTATTAGTTGACTGAAATATGACCTCTGTGGCTTCAATTACATATTAAAAGAGTTACTTAGGGCAATAGTCTCCAAGGTCCCTTTAGATAGCCAATGTAATCTTGATACAAGGGGATTGTGGAAAATCAATTAAAAGAATCTTTCTATGAATCAATTTGGCATATGTAAATTCTGAAATTCCACATTAATAATCTATTACTTCATAAGAGTTAAATTTAGAATGAATATTTAACCAAAAAAGATATTAATTGATGCATTCGTTAGTAAATAAAATTATAACTAATCTAAAAATTCTATTAAAGGATTATGGAGTCCTAGTGTGGCACTGCAAGATAATGCACTGGGTCAAAAGATCAGTTTGAACTGCAAGGTCAGCAGTTCAAACCTACCAGGTGCTTCTTGGAAACCCTACACAGGGTCACTATGAGTCGGAACTGACTTGATGACACTTAACAACAGCAACTACAGATTACTTATAATTGTGCTTCATTTGCTTGTGTTGTTGTTGTTAAATGCTGTCAAGTTGGTTCTGACTCATAGCTACCATATACAGAGTTTCTAAGGAACTGGAGAGTTTGAAATGCCAACCTTGAGGTTAACAGTCCAGTGTTTGTTCTACAGAGCCATATCAATATATAAAAATGATTCTGAAGAAATACATTTATTGATTTGGAAAATGATCACAACACATTATCAAGTAAGAAAATATAAAATATCTTCATTAGATACACATATGAAAATATAAATGCTTACATACAGAAATGTATATTCTAGCATGTAAATGATGTTACTCCTGATAATTACTTGCTTTTATTAATAATTTAATAATGTTGCTTGTGCTTACTTGTTTTATTCTTCTTTGTTTATAAATTTTATATACATTTTAATATTTGATGCTAAAATAAAAGAAAATAAGTCCTAATCATCATCAGGTAAATTAACCAGGCAAATAGCTATCACAAAAGTTTTCTTTGTATTAAAAAGTACCACCAGTAACTACTTAGAAATCTTTTCCCAAAGCAATGGTATGAAAGGGTTCTAAAAAATTTACAGGAAATGAGAATGTGTTCCATCATTAATATCATTAGAATTAAGTTAAAAACTGAGATAAGGCTCTAAGGTCACGTGGAGTCTTTAATGGAGCATATGCTTGATTCAATAGAAATGTTAGGGCAAAAACATTTGCATCAATGAACTACACATGAATTAAAGATAAGTGAATAAAAAACCTTAATGTACTGATTTGAAGTCACAAAATCTGTATAATTGTTAAATGTTTCATTAATTTACCAAATGGTTCCTAGTGCATGTCTTTTCCTATTTGCAAATTAGAGATAGTACAAAATACATTCAGTCTCTGCACCATGCAGAATGTTAAGCTAATACTTACAGTACACAAGACATCTTTGGAAGAAACTACAATGAGTATCAATAGAAAGTATATCTAAAAAGAGATGGGTTTGTGACTACAGATCATTTTTGAAATACTACTGAACTTCAAATGTGCTTGCTCTAATAATATTAATAATGGTACAGATAGTAGAGTATTATATAGTTAAAATTGTTAAGGCACATGATCTTTCTCTTGATAGTCACACAAATCTGTGAAATAGATAAGCAAATTTGTCCATATATGGAAGACTGAAATCTAGAGATGCTAAAACGTGTTTCTAGATTGGTCAGACAGGAGCAGTCAGTTACTGACATTTCTCTTTAAAATAGTTCTTGACACAATTTCACAAGGAGTCAGTAAGGCTTGTGAAAAAGACATTATTTCATATAACATCAGTCGGCAAGACTAAAGAAATTTCGCTTACCGAGGAAACGATGCTGTATAAAGATGAGAACTGTGCTCCAATGTTGACATGCTGGCTTGGATAACAGGAAATCTTGCATTTACTTTTGCTTTCTTTTGTTTGAATTAAAAAGAAACCTGGGTTTACAGCTTGGTTTATCTCTCTTAGTGACTATGGGATTTGAGGAGCTTTGGTTTCTTCAACTTTAAAATGAGAATATTGATACTCTTCTCCAAATGAAGGAATAAAGTATAAATTTGATTCTGAACCTGAGAAAGAAATACAGAAAATCTCCCATTCCAAACTAGACAGTGCTTTGAAACAATAACAGCCCATTTACCAAAATTAATTGCATCAATTGTTGTTGTTTTTTTAAAGTTTTTATTGTGGATTGAGTGAAAGTTTACAGGGCAGATCATCAGTTTTACATTCACCAAATCATACACCTTTTTTCATTACAATGATTATATCCCCTCCATGTACCATCAGTTAACAGTATTTCTATCTATCCACTTTAGCTTTAAAACAAAACAAAACAACAAAAAAAAAAACAACACTTAGGCATATACAATAATTTACTTCTCCAAAGGACACATTCTGTAAGTCTGTCTCCTGGCCACCAGCTCTTAGTCGCTCTCTTCCCATAAATCTAGAGCCTTCAGCCGCTACCCCTCTCCAAGACTCCTTCTCTGCCTTCGTCTCTGGCGTCACTGCTTCTCTGGCTAATGTCCTGTGTTTTGCTTCTGCACTTTGCCCTTGATGGTCCTAGGGTCCTCTGTTTCTGGTGTAAGATTAACCACTCCCCTGTTTTTGTTACAAAACTTCACCTTTACAATTGCCAAAGTTGCAATTAGTCATGATAAGAATTATTCACTATTGAGTCATACAAATCTTAGCCCCACCTCTTTTCACATGACCCATCTAGACAAGATGAAATCTATTCAGTGGGGACTCTTTCTTTCCCCCCATACACTTAAATTAAACTCACTCTTGGAACCTTGTAAGCCAGTCACTTCATGCCTTTATTGCCCCTTCTGTTTAGGTAGCCAATGTCTAAGTTGCCGGTCCCTATCTACCCTGTGTACAGAGGGGATAGAATTGATACTTGATGTGAAGACTCCTTCCCTATCTGTTGGTATTTAGAATAACTACCTCTCTGAGTATAGGTCAAGATCATCAAATTATAGCAATTTACCCTTGTTTCCTTTATCAAAAAAAAAAGTTTCATATTTTTTTGTTATCTTCCTCCAGTTGAGTTCTGAGTATCCAGTCACTGAGGCTAGGTCAAATGGGCACTGTCTGCAAGTTTGGGTGTTCTTGTGTCTTGTGCATCTCCCCTCACTTCATATAAGCTGGATGCTTCACTCTCAGCTCTAGCCCTCTGTGGCTATGTCCATGTTCATGGGCTCAAGTGTCCTCAGGTCTCCCCACACTTTGGACCAACCAGCCCTTCCTCTTCTCGCTCTCATCTCCATGTCAACAGGAGTCGATGGACTATGGTTGCACTCAGCCCATTTCTTCATTGCTGCCTTTCCCCCTCCTTCACTCACCAGTAAACCAATGTAGTCACCAGCAAGCTTACATGCTTGTTTGTGTGTTCCCTTTGAGTTTCAGTCTTAGAGGGGAGTTTGTCCTGAAGGAACTTGATTGCTTACCTTGATGGCTTCTTGGCGAACAACTTGCTTATTCTTGTAGTAGCCAATCATACTGACATTTTTATTTTGGGTTTTTCCTGATGATCTTTCTTTGAAGATGTATCTTCTGTCACTCGAGCTGTTCCAGGCTGGTCTGTTTGTCCTTTCTAGTGGGAATGTCCCACCTTATACAGTTCTGGATGGGACTCAGGATTCCACCTAGGGTCCTATTCTCTATAAAGGCTTTGCAAGAGGCCTATTTCACTGGGCAAGTTCTAGAGCCCCTTTTAAGTATTCCAATCAGTTATAGGCTGAAGACAGGCTTACAAGTTTTCTCTAAACATGTGTCCCAACTTCCTTTCTATCCCACTCAAGTGTCTATTTTACAATAGTAGGAAAAGGAAACTAATATTCATAAGACAGTCAAGCATTTTAGTATTATTTCCCCTCTTCTAAAGCTATACCTAGATGCCTGTATCCCAGAGCCCCGTTGTTCCAAGGTTGAGCATACATCACTATTTACTTCTGTCCCACTTAGGACATGGACACCTGTTTCAGTGTTTCCCTATTTATTTTGTTCTTCCACCTCCTCCCACTTCTTGTAGTACCCTCCCCAACATCTGACCTAAACCCCCCACCCAACCCCATTGTTGTGGTTACCTTATATTCCATTAATTCTTCCCTCCATTTAAGACAGTCTATTTTTATCCTGTAATCTAGCTGACCTTCCCACACATCAATCATTTTTAAGAATTTTAAGCATAATTTAAGTGCTTGAGACAATACCTTGCATATAGTATCCAGAAGTTATAGTTAACATTAAAGTCATTTTGGTGCTTTTTATGTCCTATAAAAGTAGCCTTCACTGTTGAGCTTAATTTTGATAAATTGATTTTTATTTCAAAGCCAATTTCTCAGGTTAAATACCCAACATATTGGTTCTTAGGTGACTGGTCATCTATATTATGACCAAATTTGAGAACAAATATTACCTGTGCTGGTTAATTTAGGATTCCTGATGTGGCACTGTAGGATAAGTAATGGACTGCTGCCTGCAGTTGGCAGTTCAAACTCACCAGTAGGTTTAAACTCAAAAACCATAAAGAGGATCACTGTACGTCGAAACTGACTCAATGGCACTTAGCAACAATAATTGTTTAATTTAGGAGAGCTACCAGTTTCCACCAGCTCCAGCGCTACTACTGTAGTAAATCAGTAGTCAGACCAGCTCTTGTAGTCGATTAACATATCCTCAGAAAGTTTATATGGGTGATGGACAAAGTTACCTTCAGCTTTCAAGGAGACACAGATGAAACAACAAGTTGCTCAGACAATCCCTTGCAAAGCTGCACTGTGACTATTGTTAAATGCTGTCAAGTCAGTTATAATTCAACACTGTACAGGAAACAGAACAAAACACTGCCTAATCCTGGGATATCCTCAAAACTGCTGCTGGATTTGAGCCAATTACTGTAGTGACTGTTTTATTGAGAATTTCCTCCTTTCTGTTGACCCTCTACTTTATCAAGCATGATGTCTGTCTCCAGGGACTGGCTCCTCTTGATAACATGTTCAAAGTATATGAGAGAAAGTCTTGTCATATTCACTTCTCAGGAGCAAACTGGCTATATTTCCAAGATAGATCTGTTTCTCTAACTGACAGTCCGTGGTATATGCAAGATTCTTTGCCAGCACCATAATTCAAAGACAACGGTTCTACACTCTTCCTTATTTGTTGTTTAGCTTTCATATGCATATGAGGTGACTGAAAATACCATGGGTTGGTCAGGTGCACCTTAGTCCTCAAAATGACATTTTTGATTTTTAAAACATTAAAGAGGTCTTTTGAAGCAGATTTGCCAAATCCAACACTTCATTTGATTTCTTGACTGCTGCTTTTATGGACTTTGGTTGCTAAATCAAGTAAAATGAAACCCTTAACAATTTTAGTCTTTTCTCCTTTTATCATGATGTTACTTAGTGGTCTAGTTTGGAGAATTTTTTTTTTTTTTTAAATGTTGAGATGTGATTAATAGTGTAGGATTTTTAGTCTTTGATCTTCATAAAAAAAATGCTTCAAGTTCTCTTGGCTTTCAGCAAGCAAAGTTGTGTCATCTGCATATCGTAGATTGTTAATACGTTTCCTTCCAGTATGCCAGGTTCTAAAGATGCAAAAATGCCCTTAACAGAAAGGCTGTGCATTCAGCTTAACCTACTTTCCATACCTGATTATATGGGGATGGGGTGAGATGGCCTGAGGATCTCAATACACAGCCAGCATCTGCCATCTGGCAGGATGGGTCACCTGAGCCCCTAGGCATTGAGGTGGTCTCACATCACCATTCTTGGGGAGATGATTCAGTGGTAAAATGCTCACCTTCCATGAAGATTGTATCATTGGATTAGAGTCCAAAGCACTTCATGTGCAGTTACCAGCTGCCTGTCAGTGAAGACTTGCATGTTGTTGTTATTGTTATGGTAGGGAACAGGCTTTAGCACGGGTTCCAGATTCAGCTGGTGAAAAAAAAAGACTTGACAAGTTACTTCTGAAAACTGGTCAAAGGAAACTTTGAATCACAACATTCAAACTTGAAACCAGTCCTGGGGATAATACAGAATCAGACGGTGTTTTGTTCAGCTGTGTATGGGGTCACCAAGAGTTGGGTCTCCATGAGTCAGTTTCAGCTTTTCAGCTGTTAACAGCAACATTTAGAATACATATTTTATGGTCCTTACTAGTGTTCTCTCCAATTATTCCTTCTCATTAAATCCCCAGATATCTCTCTGAATGAAAACCCTGGCAAGGGATGCTTCCGTTTTAGGGGGAGACTATAGATTTCCCTCCTGCAGACTTCCCAACTTTTTCCTTCCACTGTTTTCCACAGGCCTGGATTCCCTAGAAAAGAAGTTAAAGATGGGGGGCTAGGTCAGCCAGTAAGACCAGGGAGTCTCCTACCTCAACATCTTCTTTCCCTACCAACATACACCCATCCCTTCTCTACTGCCAGGTTTAGTTGATGAGAGATTTGGGGATAAGGAGTAGCTAAAGGAGATGATTCTGGTGTGCCTCTCTTTATAGGATCAGCACTGGACTGCTAACCACAAGGTTGGCAGTTCAAACCAGCTGCTACTTGGAATCCCTATATAGGATTGCTTTGAGCCAGAACAGACTCAATGGCACTTAGTTTACATTTCAGATCTATTGACTTACTAGCCTATTTGATCTTGAGCAGCTCATCTGTCATGGTCCCGTTATAGAGAGTATACATATATAGTTGTTGTTCAGGGCCGTAAAGTTGGTTCCAATTTATAGAGACCCTGCACAGGGTTTTCAAGGAGAAGCTTGTGTGTTTGAACCACCAATTTTATGGTTAGCAGTACTAATCCTACAGTGCCACTTCCTGAAAACCCTGCACAGGATCTCCATGAGCCAAACTGACTCGACAACACTTAACAATGACAACAGAAATGGAGTCTTGATGTGGTGCTGTAGGACAAGCACTAGACTGCTAACCATGAACTGGAAGATGTAGCTTAACAATAACAAC
>NW_006408519.1:54431730-54434522 GCF_000296735.1 Chrysochloris asiatica
CAGAGAAAAAGAGGAAGACCCCCAACGAGATGGATCAGCCAGGTGGCATCATTGATGGCGTCAAGTGTGGCGGCAGTAGTGAGGTTGGCCCAGGACAGGCCATTGTTTCGTTCTGCTGTGCATGGGGTCGCTATGAGTCGGTTCCAACTCAATGGCACCTGACAACAACAACATATAGTGTTACTGCCTAGTTTGCCTTCTTGCCCGACATACATTTTTAAAAATATATATACTTTGAAATATTTTATCTCTAGTACTTATGAATTTGAAATAACCTACAAGACACCTCCAAGTACAAACTTATGGTTCTATTTTGATCAAAAGTTTAAGCCCAGGATGGGATATTGTAATGTATTCCATATTCTTTGCCATTATTTTTATGATTCTTTGGGAAAGATACTACATCAGGATATGATATAACTTTGATATCTACATCATATTTAGACTAGGGTGGCCAGATGAAATACAATTGTATTTAAATTTCAGATGAGTTTTTAAACGAGGCGGGCAATTCTGAGAGCTGTTTACAAGGGGAAAATGAAAGAAACTAAAGAAATGAAAAATGTAGGATGAAAATGATAAGGATAGTGAAAGAAATAAGGAAATTGATAAAACTGGAAAATAGGACTCATTTTAGGCAAGCTTCATTCCAGAAATACAGTAATGTTTTCTTTATAACTACATTTAAAAAACAGAAAAACAATTATAGCTATGCTAGATGTTTAGTTTCTTAAAATTTAGGTTACATTTATTTCCAGTAGAGATAATCAAGTACAGGAATATGTTATGTGGCAGAGCTAGAAAATCAGGCACAAATAAACGAAAATGTCCTAACTGGGTATCTGTAAACCATATATAAATTATCCATTTTATAGAATTGTAATGTAATGGAATATACTTAGATAGAAGAATTACATAAAAATACTCTAATTCATTTTATTATGTATTTTTGGTATCTATTAATTTTAATAATATTATATCAATATGGACATATTAGATAATAGCATTATAGGATCAAGCATTCCAAATACACAATTTTTATGTCTTTTTTCCTTTTTTTAAAAAAATTTGGTCTTAATTACTTTTCTTAGATTTTCACACATTATTGTTAAGTGCCATTGAGATGGCTCTAACGCATAGCCACCCTATATAGGGTTTACAAGGAACAACTGGTGGGTATAAACAGCTAACCCTATGGTAAATAGTCCAGTGTTTACCCTACAGCACCACACCATGACTCCATTAGTACATTAAAAAATGTTATATATTTAAGGAATTTTTTTTGTTACAGAAAGTCAAATAATGAGGTAAAAAGTGGGAAAGATCGTCAACCAGGTATTTTTGACCGTCTATTGGTTTCAGGCAATATCTATCTATCAGTCATCTGAATATTTTTTTCTATCTCTAAACTTTTATTTAAGATACTTAAAATGTTTTCCTTTACGTCTTTCAAAACATAATAGAGTCATAAGGAAATGATACGATGTTTATCCCAAGAACTATTTGTGTCTTTGAGCTACTTACCACCCAGTAATTTAAAAATTAAAATGAAATAATGTTACATACTCTTTTACAATAATAAATATAAAAAATGTTAAAGCATGTCAATGAGTTTCTCTCTTTTATAAATGAGAAGATCCTGATTAAATGAAGCAAATGCAAGAGAATAGAAAAAAAGGTTACAAAACGAACTTTCAAGATACTATGTGATTTTCCATTGACAATTACCATCTGCATGTGAATTTAGGATGAATTTATTTCTCACCTCCCTTTCAGTTAAAATAATAATATCAAGGAAAGAGAAAATCGGTGTATCATTTTAAAGTATGAATATATATTTTAAAAGTTCTATGATGGAGAAGGTGAAGCTTCATGGCAGACTAGGCAGAAAGGCTATGTAAGCCCCTGTTAATAAAAACAGAAAACTAGGCAAAACAGATTCAGGAGATGGCCCAGAACTCTAAACTTCAGATAAAGTGATAAATAAGTGGTTTGAATGCTTACCGGGAATAAGATTTGGAATAGGAACAAGAACGTAGGTGACTTCTGATCTGGAGTGGCCAACGTGTTCTGTCACAGCCATTGTGAATGAGAATGAATGGAAAAGGGACCGAGAGATCACTCCCAGTGCAGAAATCAGACACTGATCTTCAGAAACAGCAATGCAAGTGGTTTTTTGTTTTCATCTTACCATGTCTTTTCTTTTGCTGTCCACTCATCTGTAGTTGATAACCAAAAGGTACACCTGCATATGTTCATGCCCCCAGGGAATGTCATATGGTGCACAAAGTTTTGCAATGCACATAATGATTGGCACTGTGTTGAGCTGACAGGGGAATGATTTGCACAAGGTACAGTTGGTGACAGAAGGAAGAAACTGATCCAAGTGTCTCTTCCAAAGTAGATCTGGCCAGCCCTGGGCTGGCTCTCACTAGGAGATAGTAATAAATGAACTTGTGGGGGGTGGGGAGTGTAAAAAGGATGGCCTGATTCAGATCACATTGTTGTTGTTCTGTGCCTTGGAGTTGGTTCTGACTCATAGCAACCCTATACAAAGTTTCTGAGGCTGCAAATCTTTACAGGAGCAGAAAGCCTCATCTTTCTTCTGCAGAACAGCTGGTAGTTTCTAACTGCTGACCTTGAGCTCCTCAGCCTTATTTTTATCCATTATCACAGTGGAAACATTATGGAATTTCTCTGTTGGCTTTGAAGGCAAAGAGTCCATTAGATGGCGCTAAAGATTTACTCATACTTTAAAGAATTACTCATACTTTCCCATATTTTTTCTTTTT
>NW_006408519.1:54434622-54441010 GCF_000296735.1 Chrysochloris asiatica
TCGGAAACCCTGTACAGGGTTGCTATGGGTCGGAACCGACTCGACGGCACTTAACAACAACAACAATGTTAATATGCTATTCAATAAAGAAATGCAAATTAGAACATCAAATGGGAAAGCTTTAGTTAAATCAGTTTGCATTTGTCCTAATCATGGAAGACAGACATATTTGTCATAACACCCAAGTATGTATCGCTTTAAAGTACCTACTGCTGCTGATGTTCAATTGATTTTTGTATGTTGATTTTGTACCCTGTTATTTTCATTTTTCTGACTCAATGAGTTCTAATAATTTTCTTGATGAGATTTTCTATGTATAGGATCATGTTATTTGCAAATAGAGTTTTACTTCTTCTTTGCACTATGAATAACTTTTAATTTCTATTTCTTGCCTTGTTTCTCTGGCAAAATATTGAATAAGAATGGTGATAAAGGCATCTTGGTCTGATTCCTGTTCACAGATGGGATTTAAGTTTCTCTCCATTGAGAGTAATGTTGGATGCTGCATGGTTGTTGTGGTTGTGTACAATGGAGTCTGTAGTGGCCCATAGCTACCCTGTATAGTGTTCCCAATGCTGCAAATCTTTACAGGATCAGAAAGTCTAATCTTTCTTCCTTACAGTGGTTGGAGGATTAGAACTGCTGACCTTGCAGTTTGAGCACAACTCATAACCTACTATGCTACCAAAAGTCCTTGTTGGATTTTTATATATGCCCTTAATTATGTTGAAGAATTTCCTTTTTATTCTGATTTTGCTGAATGATTTTTATCAGGACTGGATGTTGGCTTTTGTCAAATGCCTTTTCTGCATCTATTGATATGGTCCTGTGGTTTATTTTATTTGTATGGTGGATTCCAGTGATTTTTTTTTCTATTAATGAACCTTCCTTGCATACCTTGCATGGATCTCACTTGGTCATGATGAGTTTTCTGTTTGTTTGTTTTTGATATGTTGTTGAATTCTATTGGCTAGGATATTGTTAAGAATTTTTGCATCTATTTTCATAAGGGATATTGGTGTGTGTATATATATATTAATTTTTTATTTTAATTTTTTTTCCATGACGTCTTTGTCTGGATTTAGCATGAGAGTTTTACTTACTCAATAAAATAATACTCAGAAATTTTTACACCATATTCTATGTTCTGGGATAGTTTGAGTAGGATGGGTGTCAGCTTTTCTTTGAATGTTTGGTAGAATTCACCAGTAAAGCCATCTGAGTCTGGATTTTGTTGTTGTTGGGAGTTTTTTTTTATTGACCTGATCAATTTCTTGTTTTGTTATAGTTCTGTTCAAGTTTTCTACTTCCTTCTGTTTTAGTTTAAATAGGTTGTATTTTTCTAAGAAATTATTCATTTCTTTTAGATTTCCAAATTTGTACAAGCCTTCATAGTACTGTCTTAATAGCCTTTTTTTTCCCCCTGTTGGTTCTATTGTGATGTCACTCATATAATTTCTATGCATGTTATTTACATGTTCTTCTTTTGTTAGATTTGTCAATCTTTTGATGATTTTATTAGTGCTTTCAAAGAACTAACTTGTAGTCTTTTTGATTCTTTCTGTTTTCTATATCATTTATTTCTGCTCTTATCTTTATTATTTCTTTTATTCTGGTGACTGTAGGCTTACTTTATAACTCTCTTTTTTAATTGTTGCAGATGTTGTGTTAATGTGTTGATTTTGGTTCTTTCCTCCTTTGGGTTGTTTTAGTTCTGCTTTTGCTGTGTCCCAAAGATTTTGGATTTTTGTTTGTGTTTTCATTTTCATTTGATTCTAGAAATAATCTTTATTTCATTTTTTAATTTGTTCTATTACCTAGTAGTTTTTAAGCAGGATGTTACTCAATTTCCATGTAATTGATTTTGTTTCCTTGATCTTCCTATTATTGATTTCTAATTTTATAGCATTGTGACCTGAAAAATTACTTTGTAATATTTGATGTTTTTATTAAGGCTTGTTTTGTGACCTACCATACAGTTTATTCTGGAGAATGCTCTGTCTGCACTGGAAAAAAAAAAAAAGTACTGTGCTATTGTTGGATTGAGTGTATTGCAGAATATTTTTGTTTAGTTGTTCCAAGTCTTTTTAAATTTTCTCTATAAATGTTCTGTCTTTCATTGAAACTGGTATATTAAAATTGGCTATAATTATTGCATAATTATCTAATAATTTCTTCAATCCTGTGAGTATGATTTGTATGTTTTAAGGATCTTTCTTTCAGAACATAGATATTTGTTATGGTTGTGTCTCCTGTTCAATTGACTCTTTAATCAAGATATAATGTCCTCTGTGTCTTACGCTTGTTCTTGCCATAAAGTCTATTTTATTAGAAATTAATATTGCCCCTCCTGCTTGTTTTTGATTGTTGTTGTTGTTAAGTATCATTGTGTTGGTTCTGACTCATACTGATCTTATGTAGCGTTCCGAAGGAACAACTGGTGGATTTGTACTATTGACCTTGCAGTTAGCAGTCCCATACTTATCCTATAGTACCATGTCAAGATTGTCATTAACTTGATATATTTTATCCATCCTTTAATTTTTAAACTATTTTTATCTTAGTGTATAAGGCATGTCTCTTGTAGGCAACATAATGAAGGATCCTGCTTCTTTGTTGTTGTTTTTTAATCCATTCTGCTACTTTCTGTCTCTTGATTCTTGATGTTTAGTCTGATTATCAATAAGTATGAAATGATTGCAGTCATTTCTCTGTGTGCTTTTTTTGAGTGTAGTGCTACTTGTTTCTTTGTTACACATAATTTTCTGTGGTGAGTTATCTGTGTTTGTGGGTTATCTTGTCAATTTTGTCATTGTTATTGTTTAATTTATTTTGTTTACTATGTATTTATGGGGGAGTGTGTTAGCTCCATATGGTAAACATTGGATTGCAAACCGCAAGGTTAAAGATTTGAGTCCACCAGCAGCTCCACAGGAGAAAAATGAGGCTTTCTGGTCCCACCGAAACCCTAAGCAGAGTAACTATGAGATGTAACCTATAGGATGGCATTTAACAACAACAAGAATGACATCTTTATAGTTTTCCTTTTTCTTGATTTGATGTGAAGTTCTTTAATTTTCTTTTAGGTTACCCTGTAATCTATTAATTTATCCCCCAGTTTAAAAAAGTCCATGTCTATGTGACGTTCTCACCATTTATAAGTTCAGAAACTCTTTTTGTATTGTAGTTGTCTTCATTATAAATTTATATCTCTGGTTCCCTATTTTCAGTCTTATAAGTTTGTTTTACTTTGGGTACTCCTTTATTTGGATTGAATTCTGGATGGCATTGCTATGTATATCAATCTAGGGTTGTTATCTGCTGTTGTTTCTTAGTCCAAAGGACTCCCTTTAGAATTTTTTTAAATAAAAATTTGATTGGTTATCACAAATTTTTTGAACTTAGGGTTATCAGAAAATGTTCTAATTTTCCCATTGTATTTGAGGGACAGTTTTTCTAGGTGTAATATTCATGTTTGGAAATTCTGTTCTTTAATAGGTTTGTATATGACTTTCCATTGCCTTCTTATATGAATGATTTTTGTCAGGAAATCAGAGTTCAATCTTACTGGCTCTCCCTTGTTGGTAAGTTTTCATTTTTTTCAAGCTGCTCTCAGGATTCATTCCTTGTCTTTGATTTTGGATACTTTGATTATGATGTGTGTTTCTGCAATTTTTCTTTTGGGGTCTATCATATTCAGAACTCATTCAGTTTCCTGAATGCTTATCTTCTCATCTTTCATAATGCTAGGGAAGTTTTCTTCCAACCAAGCTTTGACTATGTTTTCTGTGTTTGGTTTAAAAAAAAATTTTTTTTTAGGTTCATTTCCTGCTCTGGAATTTTGATTACCTGTAAGTTATCCCTCTTTATGATGTACCCACAAATCATTGGCTTTCTTCACATTATTTCATTCTTGTTTTGATTGTTCTTCTAGCTTACTTGTATTGAGAGATTTATATTAAAGTTCATATTAATCTTCTGGATTTCTGTTTTCAGTTTTTGTATTTTCTCCAATCCTTTATCTATTTTGTTTGTTTATTCTAGTGATATTTTCCTGAAATTTTCCTTGTTTCCCTCAACCTTTCTCTCAGTCATTTATTCTCTTGAATTCTTTTTTGCCTTAAAAATGTTTTCTAGCTCTTCCTCTTGATTGCTTGTTTGGGTCACTTTGTCTTAATTGTGTAAACAGAAATTTTCTGCTGCATTTGAGACATCGTGGTGTTGTTGTATTTGTGTTTAATTGATGATTGTATGTTTCTGTGTTCTTCAGCACTCATCAGGTGTTCCTTAGTGGTATGATTAGAAGAAGGAAGCAGCATTTGTGTTCATAATTTGTGCAGCTAAGTTTAGGATGAGTTTGGCTGCTATTGTTTGCTGTCATTGATCAGGTGTACAGCAGTTGGCACTGACTCTTTCCTATTAGATAGGGTTGTAGAGGGTATGGTTGTGTTTGATATGTAGGGCACAGTTGCTGTCCCCTGCAAAGTGAAGAAAGAAGAGAACATACACACAAAATAGAAGGAAAACAAACAAGCAAACAGCAGTGAAATAGTTGCAAAGAAAAGTAGGCAATAGTTAGAAAAAGGATACAAAAAGAAAAAAGAGGAAGTGTAGAAACAACAGGAGATAAGGACTATAATAAGAGTGGGAAAACGAAGAAAGAAAAAGAAATAAACACAATTAGGGAGAAGGATGAGTAAAAGAGAAAGAGACCAGAGAATAGTAAAGAAAGACCAAGATAATTTTTTTAAAAAGAAAGAAAGAAAAAAGACATTGTAGTTGGGAAAAAGAATGAGAAAAAAAAAGTAGGAAAATGATGTGGATATATAAAGTATAAAGAGCAAAAAGAGAAAGATGTGAGGCTAAAGAGTAAAAACAATTAAAGGAAAAAAAATAGGACAGGTGCCAGATCATAGAAGAGAAAATTTTGACATCTCCTGTTAGCCAGAGACCTGACGAGGTTGATGGGCAATGGATGAGAGACTAAGACACTCCTGGCCCTAGATGGAATTCCTATAGACCTAGACATTTTCTGTTCTGTGTATTCAATATGGCAGTACTGGAAGATCAGGATATTTCCATCCTAGAGAATAGCTAAGGATGAGAGGTCCTGCAAGTCCAGGACTAGTGAGGCCCAGCTCTGTAAGTCTGGAGCAGGCTACACCTGATTTCATATGACTGATTTGATATGATTCTGTCCACCCAGAAAGCAGGATTTTTGCTGGCAATATTAGTAGGTGGGGATTGGACATGCCTCTGGTCACCAGGGTAATGCTGGATACAAGGAAAACTTTCACAGTTTTCTCTCCACCAATAAGCAGTGTCTCTGTACCACCAACCACCATCTGCCTTCAAAGTCAAAGGTAAAAGTTTAAGGTAACTGTATCACACCTGGCTAACTGGCACAGATCACCTATCTATCATGTGTCTGTTCAGCTGCATTTCCTAGTTAGAGCTTGTCCAGAGTTGGCAGATTTGGAGCAGGGCTCACCTGAATCCAGGCACCAGCACTGGTGTGGATAGCTCCCCACTTACTTTCTTGGGGATCACAAATGTGCCACTCACTACCATTTGGCTTGGACCATCAGGAGACTGGGAGTTGCTGGGGTATACACAGATGGGGAACAAGAAAAAAAATTGCACTTTTATCTCCATGAGTCACTGGTGTGTTTCTACAATACCAACATACTGTCTTGGATCTGAAGTTGCTCACAATAGTGTAAGGTGGTCCCATCATGTCTGATTGTTTCCCACAGGTCACTAATCTGTCTCTTGTTTTTTTCTGAGCCTGTTCAACTTCATCTACTAATAAGCTATCCTCTGTATCATTTTGTTTGGTTTTCCACATCTTTATTAGAGTGGATCTATCATGGAGGGCGGCGGTTAAACAATGTGCGAGAACTGTGCAGACTTAGTGGAGGTGTTAAATGAAACCCAGACAACGGAGCGGCGGGGGGAGAGGTGTCTGGAGACCAACCAGGTCAATGGGGAGACGCTGTGTAGCGGGAAGAGACAGCAGGGGCTGGCCAGGCTGTCCTACTTACCCCACTAGCCTAACCGTTGGATCCTGGCTTTGAGGCGGGTCGACCAACTTAGAGACCCACAAGCGCAGCCCAAAGCATCTCACTAAAACCCAGTCACCCCTGCTGAGCTTCGAAATCCCACCTTTGAGCCGAACTTAAGGGCCCTAGTACAAGGAGATTCCTATTTAGCAGCAACCACGCAACCGCCACTCATCTGTCATGCTGTGGTGGTTTGAATTGCTGTGATTCTGAGGGCTATGCCACCGGTATTTTAAATAACCAGCAGGGTCACCCATGGTGGTCAGGTTTCAGATGAGCTTCCAAACAAAGACAGACTAGGAAGAAAGAGTGACAAACTACTTCCG
>NW_006408519.1:54446764-54465529 GCF_000296735.1 Chrysochloris asiatica
ATAGATAGATAGATAGATAGATAGATAGATATTCCATTCCCCCTGGGTCTTTATGACATCTGATTTTGATTTTTAGTCTTGAATTATGGACCTGTTTCTATCTTGTGGAAAGCTTTCACTTTGTATTTCATCAGACAAGAAACAGCAACTGTGGCCATACAGCCACGCTATAATTGCACCCTGTAAAACCCCAATAGGACAAGTGCCAAAACCAGCTGCTATATACCAAGCAGTGTCTACAACCAATATCTGTTAAAAACACTGTTAAGTGACCTGTAAGAGCAGTAAACAAAGAAGCCCATCTGCTGATCACACCTACCAGGAAGTAATTAGAGTGGTCTTAAGAATACAGCAACTTACATTTATCCAATCAATACAAATACAGTGCCACAATACCTAAAAACCAGCAGAAAAATTCTGCTCATGTAGAGAAAGAAGACAGAGTATTTCAAACAAACAACCAATAAGAAGAGCTAGAAATGACACTAAAGGGTGAAGAAGCTTTGAAATTGTCTTAAAGGGAACTTAGGAGAATGATATTGAGATGCATACAAATGTTCCATAGAAAAGTTGAGGAAAATAAGCAAGTAGTCAGAAAAGCACTTCAAGAACAATCAAGCAAAATATATATAACATTAGAAGCAACACAAAACTCACAAAAAGTGATCCAGACAATTAATGCTATAATATTAGAAAAGGACAATATGCTCAAAGGGCAAAGGAGCAGAATTGAAGGAATGGAAGTCAGAATCAGCAAACTTGAAGGTAAGTCTCTCAATACTGCTAAGATAGAAGAACAATCAGAAAAAGAATGAAAAATCTGAAGAAAGCCTAAAATTTATGTGGGACAACATGAAGAGGAATAACCTGAGGTTGATTGGAATTCCAGAATAGGAAGAGACAAAGAAAACCATAGAAAAGATGGTTGAAGAGCTGCTGAAAGAAAATTCCCATTACATCTTGATGGTGAGAAGATAAGCATTTAAGAAACTGAATGAACCCCAGGTAGGATAGACCCCAAGAGAAAATCACCAAGACATATTGTAATTTAAGAGAATTCTGAAAGCAGCTAGGGAGAAATTAATTGTTACCTACAAAGGAAAGCCAATAAGCTTCTATTTCTCAGCAGAAACCTGTAAGCAAGAAGTCACTGGGGAAACATATGTAAAACTCTGGTATCGTAGTGGTTACGAATCGGGCTGTGAACCTTAAGGTCAGCGGTTTGAAACTACCAGCCGCTCCGCGGGAGAAAGATGAGGCTTTCTACTCCCATAAGGATTTACACCCTCGGAAACCCTGTACAGGGTCACTATGGGTCGGAACCGACTCAACGACACTTAACAAGAACAACAATGTAAAACTCTGAAAGAAAAATCTCTGCCAACCAAAACTCATATACCCAGCAATGCTGTCAATTAAATATGACAGCAAAATTTCAGGATAAATAGTATTCATTATAGTATGTGTACATAAAAAAGGGAGGGGATAATAGAGATAAATACTGTAAGCTATGGTGCATGGAAGAGATTGTAAGCATTGCAATGATTCGTTCAATGTAAAAATGATTATCTGCCCTGTAAACCTTCACTCAATTCACAATATATGGTTTAACAACAAGAACGAAAAAGGTCTATGTTGTTGTTTGTTGTTAAGTTCGGTCAGGTTGGTTTAAACATATAGCAACCCTGTGTACAATAGAATGAAACTGTCCTATCCTGTATCATGCTCACAATCACTGCTTTGTTTGAGCCCATTGTGTCAGCCGCTGTATAAATCCATCTCATTGACTGTCTTTCTCTTTCATTGATCCTCTACTTTACGTAGCATGATGTCTTTCTCCAGGGGCTATTCCCTCCTGTTGATATATCCAATGTACATGGGAGGAAGTCTCATGACAATCATTTCTAAGGAAAACTCTGGATGTACTTTTTCCAAGACAGATTTGTTTGTTCTTCTGACAGTCTATAGTATATTCAATATTATTCTCAATCATCATAATTCAAATGTAACAAGTCTTCTTTTCAGTAGGTTTGTCTAATGCAATACATTGTTTGATTTTCTGACTGCTGCTTTCATGGGCATTGTGGATCCAAAACAAAATCTTTAACAACTTCAATGTTTTCTCCATTTACTATGATACTACTTATTGGTCCAGTTGTGAGGATTTTTGTTTTCTTTATGTGGAGGTTCAATTCATACTGAAATCTGTAATCTTTTATTTTTATCAGTAAATACTTCAATCCTTTTTTACTTTCAGCAACAAAGTTTGTGTCATCTGCAATCTCAGGTTTTTAGTAAGTCTTTCTTCCATTCTCACGTCATGTTCTTCCTCATACAGTCCAGCTTCTAGTATCATTTGCTCAACACAGAGATACATACAAATACATAGTTCATATTAAAAGTTAATAGAATTTTACTACTATAATTTTGAAACTGGGATCTAAACAATTTCACCACGAACATACAAAAATCTCTCCCCTTTCATCTCTACCTTAATAATGGAAAGGCAACTTCTCAGAAAGTTTGAATGAAATGAAGAAATGAATATGTACATTCCATTTCCAAAAAAACAGAGAGCTCTAAATAGAAAATCCTGCCATTGAAGTCAACAATATTGACTTGCTCTGGGGTCAGTTTTAGAGCTGTCTACTTTTCAGAGAATATTTAGCTACAGCTAATTGGAAGAATCAAATGTAGTTCAAGTCCAGGGCTACCTGAACTCTTCAGAAACCAGAAAAGAAAAATGAATGGAAAATGTTAATTATAAATTCTAACATTTATTGAATATTTTCTATCTGCCAAGCAATGTGTTGTAAACATTTTCATATTTTAAGTAAAGTAATCCTTACAACCATCTTAGAAAGAACATAGTATTAATTCCCATATATCATAGGGAAAAAAACCCTTAGATATATAGAAATTATTTAGACTTTATAAGTTCAAACAGTGAGAGCCAGCAATAAATTATGATATCAAACAAATTGATCTCAGAATTTACATTTAAATCACTATGGTATACCTTACAAATGATCTGGGTTGATGCTGTAGGGCAAATGCAAATTTTACTACAGAAGCACAAAATTATGAAATACCAGAAAGACCATAAACATTTGACCAAATTCATCTATCTATTCATTTATTTGTTTTATTTCATCACAGTGTGTCCATTGTATTCCTAATAAACTAGTTTTGAAGTAAAATCAACTCAATTTGGAAACACTGTCTCAACTCAAGAAGCTACCGGACAATGCTAACTGAAAATATTTATTTCCCTTTTAGTCTGCTTTCTTTAACTGAAAATTAAGGACTCATTAATTCTGTCTAGAAAATGCTCTCAACTAATTTACTGCTCTGAAATGCACTTAACATATGCTAAAATCCTTGGAGGAAAAAATGAGCAACTCTTGCTGGATCCTTGCTTCAAGAAGCATGCAGCCTGATTTGGTAGACATATACCTAAACAAGCATTTATGATAATCTATTATAATAAGGACTACTTAGTGGAGGAAAGGGAAGCCATGAGACCAAACAATAAGTTTGGTAATGTAGGGAGGTGGGGACTGCACCTGGAAGTGTGGCTTTCAGGCTGTGCAATATTGGTGATCGTAGTTACCCTCAATATCTCTTACTATAGTTGTTAATTGCTGTTGACATGGTTCTGACTCAAACCCTGCATAGGGTTTCTGATAGTAGGCTAGTAGGCTTGAACCATCAATTTTGTGGTTAGTAGTCCAGTGCATACACACTAGGACTCCTCAGAACCTAGTAAAGAATCTCAACTGCCTATAATCATCCTCAAGGCATTCAGTAGTTCTTAAAAAGTTCAAATGAGAAATTGCAAGAACAGTAAAATGCTTTGTAAATGATAGAATCTATCCAAACACAGTATATTATTATTGTTATCATTATTACTGTTAAAATGCTATTAATACAAGATATAACCAGATTAACTCATTGCTGGAAGGTGCTCTCTTAGCTCTCGTGTTATGAACTTTGATGCTTACTGCAAAGACTGTGAGGGGACCATGCTTGATTTCCTTGGGCTGCAAGAGTGGAAAAGAGAAATCAAACTCAAAATCAGTCCGAGGTTGATTCCTATGAATTTAATGTCAGACATGCCTCTATTCTACAACCTTCTTTTCCCTATTCTGACACCAACCATCCCTCTCACAGCACTCTCTCTTTCATATCTGGGTGCTATAATCCATTGCAATGACCATACAAAACTCAAAACAATATTCACAATCGTGAAGTTTATTACGGAAGTGAACAGGTCACAATTCAGGATCAAAAAACAACTCAGGATGCAGCAGTTTTTCAATCAAGAACACCTCTTCTTTGTCTTACCATAGACACATTCCACTCTTGTCCTCAGCTTCTCAGTCATGTGATCCTTGATCTTTGCCCTGCTTTGGCAAGTGTTACAAACCTCTTTTAGCCAGTCTGTGAGTGCACAAAGGGTACAGTCTGAAAGCCAGCTTCCTGTCTGTAGACATTCAGTTTTACTAAGTTCTTGGGCCTAAAGTCTCCAACTGCTCTGTCACTCCTTTGTGCATAAATGACCACACTGAATCATTTGAAGAATGTCTTAAAGTAAATTGAATTTTTAATAGGTGGAAAAAATGTATTCTTTGTCAACTAAAAAAATACAAAATAACAATAAATTCTAATATAAAGCCTGAAGCAAGATATTTTTAAATATCAGAAATATATGTTTCAAATGTATTACATTTGAAATCATTTCATGAAATTTCCTGAAGCTACTATGAATGGAAAACAACAACAACAACAAAAAAAATAGAAGTGGTACAATTTACTTAAGTAGATTCTGGAGTCTATCTTGAAGGCAAAATCTAAACAGTCAATGGGTTGGCTTCTAGAAACTGTTTTCCAATCTAGAAAATTTTAGATAAGTCAGCATCAAGTAATTACATATAGTTACTGTGATTAAAGGATATGACAAAAATTGTATTATGTGATTTTAAAAATTAGTGATATGTTATAACCCACAGTGTATGTTTTACTTGTTTCCATTTTTCCCTCAGGCTTTCTTCATACTTTTGGGTACTTATTTAGTCTTTACTTGGTTTTGCTTAGCCCTCCTTTGGTTCTGTGTAGGCCTTCTTTGACTTGGTGTAGGCCTTCTTGAGTTTCTGTAGGCCTTCTTCAACTTAGTGTAGGTCTTCTTGGGCTTTGCATAGCCCTTTTTAGCTTTTTGTTAAGACCTTCTTCAGCTTTGTTTAGCTCTTTTTCGTGTTTGTTTACCCTCCCTCATTTTTGTTTAGCCCTTCTTTAGCTTTGTTTCTCCCCACCCCTCTTTTTTTTTTTTTAGCCCTTCTTCAGCCTTGTTTTGCCCTTCGTGGCTTTGTGTAGGCTTTCTTTGGATTTGCATAGACCTTTTAGCCTGTTATTTAGCAGGGTCACCCATTGCAGACAGGTTTCAGCTGAGCTTTCAGGCTAAGTCAGACTAGGAAGAAGGAGACACATACTACTTCTGAATGTTTAGCCACTGAAAACTTTATGAAAAGCAATGGGAAATGATCAGATAACAGCAGGATATTAAATATAGAAATGTTATGGATGACCTCAGAGTATTCACAGATATAGTGTCAGAAGATGATCCCCTAAGATTGAAAAGCACTGAAAATATGTTGGGGGGGGCAGTGGCCTCCTCAAAGTAGAGTTGACCTTGATGATATGAATGGAGTAAACCTTTCAGGACTTTCATTTGCTGATGGGGCGTAGCATCCATTAATAATCAGAACATAGAATGTACGAAGTATGAATCTAGAGAAATTAGAGTTGTCAAAAATGAAATGGGATGATTAAATATCACTATCCTGGGCATTTTCATTGTTGTTAAGCACTGTCAAGTCACATCTGACTCATAGCGACCCCGTATAGGTTTTCTGAAGAGCAGTTGGTGAGTTTGAATCAACGATCTTGGTTCAAACTGACCTTGCTGTCCAGTGCTTATCCTATGGCACCATACCAAGAGTGAGCTGAAATTGACCAGTATTGGCCATTTTGAATTTGAAAATCATTTGGTTCACTATGCAGGGAAAGACAAATTGAAGAGGAATGGCATTGCATTCATCATCAAAAAGAATATTTCAAGATCTATCTGTAAGTATAATACTCTCTGTGATAGGATAATAGTCATATGCCTACAAAGACTTCTAATGTGGTGCTGTAGGACCAGCAGTACACTGAGAACCATAAGGTCTGCAGTTCAAACCACCAGCAGCTCCTTGGAAACTCTATGTAGGGTCACTGAGTTGGAACCGACTCAATGACAACAATAATAGCAACAAAAATGGGGAAAATATTAAATGATGGAGAAAGCATGAAAAGAAGATGGAAAGAATATACAGTCACTGTACCAAAAAGAAATGGCCAATGTTCAATCATTTCAAAGGTATCATATGATCAAGAGCCAAAGGAGGAAGTCCAAGATGCATTGGAAGCATTGGCAAAGGACATGGTTTCAGGAATTGGTGGAATGCAAATTAAAAACTTTCAATAAGGCGCTCACTCGTCTATGCCAAGAAATTTGGGAGAAAACTACCTGGTCTACCAATTAGAAGAGATCCATATATGTGCCCTTCCAAAGAGAAGTGACTGAACAGAATTCATTGGACAATATCATTAACATCACAATCAAGTAAAATTTTGCTAAATATAATTCAAAAATAGCTGCAACAGTACATTGACAGGGAACTACCAGAGGTTTAAGGTGTATTCAAATGAGGATGTGGAGTTAGGGAAATAATTGCTGACATCAGATGGATCTTGGCTAAAAGCAGAAAATACGAGAATATTATTTACCTGTCCTTTATTGACTATGCAAAGGCTTTTGACTGTGTGAATCATGACATGCTATAGATAAAGTTGCAAAAAATAGAAATTCCAGAACACTTAATTATGCTCATGAGGAATGTGTACATATTCCAAGAGGCAATCATTTGGAAAGACCAATGGGATACTAAGTATTTTTAAATTAGGAAATACATGTGCCAGTGTTGTAAAGCATTCAAAAGCAGAGATGTAAGTTTAAGGACTAAGGTTCACCTCACCCAAACAATGTTATATTCAATAGATTCATATACATGTGAAAGTTGGACAATGAATAAGGAAGTTCATAGAAGAATTGATGCCTTTGTGTTATGGTGTTTGAGAAGAATATTAAAATTGACAGAAACAAACAAATCTGTGTTAGAAGTACAGTCAGAGTTTTCATTAGAAAAGAGGATGGCCAGACTTTGTCTGTCATACTTCAGACATGTTATGAGGAGGGACCAGTTGCTGGAGAAGGTCATCATGCTTGGCAAAACGTGAAAAAGAGTAAGACTTCCAATAAGATGGATTAGTACATGGTAACTGCAGTTGGCTCAAGTGTAGCAAAGATTGTGAAGATGGGGCAGGACCAGATAGTCTTTCCTCCTGTTGTATATAGTGTTACTATGAGTTGGACCTGACCTGACGGTACCTAACAACAACAAGAAGAAATTGGGGTAAGATTTTGCACTGCTTTTTGCTTTGTTTATGTAATAAAGTAAATTGTTGTTGTTGTTAGGTGTCATTGAGTTGGTACTGATGCATAACAACCCTATGCACAACAGAATAAAACACTGTCCAGTCCTGGATCAATCTCACAATCGTTGCTCTCTGAGCCCATTGCTGCCATGACTGTGCTAATCCATCTTGCTGGTAGTCTTCCTCTTTTCCTCTGACCCTTCACTTCACCAAACGTGATATCATTCTCCAGTGACTTGCCTCTCCTGATAATATATCTGAAGTATGAGAGACAAAGTCTGGCCATCTTGGCTTCTAAGGAAAATTCTGAGTGTACTTCTAGCACAGTTGTAACCCACTACATTACCAGAGCTCCTTGCTCTTGGATGTAGAAAGGCTAATGCAATTGGACAAAATGAAGAAATAAAAGAGCTAAACAAAAAATTTAAAAGGGCAGGTTGAGAAGACAAAGTCAAGTATTATAATGAAATGTACAAACAATAGGAGCTAGAAAACCAAACAGGAAGAGCAAGTTCAGCATATCTCATACTGAAAGCACTGAAGGAAAAATTCAAGGCTCGGGTTGCAACCTTGATGGAATTTAAGAGCAAAAAATTGGATGAAACAGGAAGTGTCGAAAGAATATGGAAGAAATATAGTCATGGTATCAAAAAGAATTGGCTGATGTTCAACCAATTCAAGAAATACCATATGTGAAAAATTGTTACCAGGACTGATTGTGAGGACTGGAAATGTAAAGGCAGATATTTTGTAGCAAGGAGGGGAGTGACTAACCTTTCAGTCTAGGAGCAGAGGGCCCTGGGACCATCAATGGAGAAGAGCGTAGAGCAGGACCCCACCCAGAGAAGCAGTGAGGACTGAGATGGAGACAGAGAGGATGATGTGAAGAGATGGAGTGACTGGGGACTTGAGATCCAGACAGGGAAAGGGGCTGTGTGCTGAGGACCGTGGTGGGGGGTGGGGGCTACAATGTATACCCTTTCATTGGGTTATGATGCGTGGACAGGATGGTAACTATGGCAATGAAATGATGTATGATAGAATGAATGTAAAACTAATGTTTCCCCATGTAAACTATCACACAATACACAATAAAACATTTATTTAAAAGAAAGAAAGAACATATGATCAGAGACCATTGGTATTGGAGGAAGAAGTCCAAGTTGCAATGAATATACTAGCAAAAGTAAAGCTTCAGGAATTTATGGAATACAAATTGAAAAATTTCCACAAACAGATGCTGTATTGGAGGCCCTCTCACATCTATGCCAAGAACTTTGTAAGACAACTACCTGGTGAACCAATTGAAAAAGATGCATATTTTTGCTCATTCCAAAGAAAGGTAACTAAACAGAATGCAGCAATGATTGAGAAATATCCTTACTATCACATGCAAATAAATGTTGTTGAAAATAATTCAAAGTAAGTTGCGACAGTACATCTGCAGGGAACTACCTGAAATTCAAGCCAGATTCAGAAGAAGACCTGGAACAAGACATACAAGGTATCATTGCTGACATCAGATGGATCTTGATTGAAACAAAGAATGTTTACTTGTCCTTTATTGACTATGCAAAGACATTTAACTATGTGGATCATAACAGACTATAGATAACATTGTGAAGAATGGGAATTCCCGAACATTTAATTGTGTTCATGAGGAACCTATACAAAGACTAAGAGGCTATCATTTGAACAGAAAAAGGGGATATGGAATGGTTTAAAATATGTAAAGGTGTGCACTATGGTTGTATTCTTTGACCATGCTTATTCAATCTGTTTATTAAGCAAATAATCCAAGAAGCTGGATTGTATGAAGAATGTGGCATCAACATTTGAGAAAGATTCATTAACAAGCTGTAATATGCAGATGATACAAGCTTGCTTGCTGAAAGTGAAGAGGACTTAAAATACTTACTGATGAAGATCAAAGACTACAGCCTTTGGTATGGGTTGCATCTCAATGTAAAGAAAACAAAAATCCACACCACTGGACCAATAAACAGCATCTATATAAATGGAGAAACTATTGAAGTTGTCAAAGACTTAATTTTGCTCAGATCAACCATCAACACTCATGGGAAGCAGTAGTCAAGAAATCAAACAACGTATTGCATTAGGCAAATCTGCTGCACGAGACCTCAACAAATTATTGAAGCACAAAAATGCTAGTTTGAGAATTAAGGTGTGCCTGATCCAAGTCATGGTATTTTCAGTTACCTCCTATGCCTGTGGAAGTTGGATAGTGAATAAGAAAGACTGTAGAAGAATTGATTCATTTGTGTTATAGCGTTGAAGGAGAATATTGAAAGAACCATGAATTGCCACATGAACAAATAGATCTGTGTTCAAGAAAGTACAGCCAGAGTGCTCCTTGGAAGCCACGGTGACCAGACTTTGTCACTAATACTTTGGACATATTGTCAGGAGAGACCAGTCACTAGAGAAGGCTATCATGTTTAGTAAAGTGGAGGGTTTGAGAACAAGAAGAAGACCACCAGCAAGATGGATTGGCACAGTGTCAGCAGCAATGGGCTAAGGCATAGCAACAATTGTGAGGTTGTCCCAGGACTGGGCAGTGTTTCCTTCTGTTGTGCATATGGTCACTATGAGTTGGTGCTGACTCCATGGCACCTAATAACCACAACTACTACCATGGCTATTATTAAATATTAACTATATATTTAGTCACTATTTTTGTCACTATTATTATTTTTAAAATATCTATGACCTTGGATTTTTCTTCTATAATGTAAAGGTACGTATAATAAAATTGTTGGAAAGTTTGGGCTAGGAAGACTAGTTGTCTTCTAGAATATTTCAGCACTAATATTCATGAGTAAATAAATTTGCAAGCAATTCAGTCTGGGTCTCTTTGCCTCTTAATGAATAAAATACTGTTAATTATTTTTATTTTAGATGATTGATCACAATTGATATTTTTTATTTTTACTAATGATTAGGTGATTCCATGAATTAGATCCCAAGCGTTACTTAATCGAATGTGTTAGCACTATCTCTAGTTGTTCTCTGACTTTAGTTCCATTTAAATGATGTTGGCTTAGACAAATAGCTTGTTGTTGTTGTTATGTGCCGTGGAGTCGGTTCCAACTCATAGAGACCCTGCACAGGGTTTCCGAGGCTGTTAATCTTTATGGGAGCTGAAAGCCTCATCTTTCTCCCGCAGAGCAGCTGGTAGTTTTGAACTGCTGACCTTGAGGTTCGCAGTCTGATTCGTAACTACTATGCTAGACAGATAGCTTAGAGTTGTATAATGTGTTTCTATGAGAATTTTCCTTCTGGATCCATTAGGAAGGAGTGCATTTCTGTTTGTTAGTTCTTTTTATCTTTTTGCACATTTTAAAAATTGTTTTTCCTGCATTAAAGCAACTTGCAGCAAACATTTCTGTCATGAATTCTTTATTTGATATTGGAAAAATTGAAATAGTTCTGCATGTAAACTTTCTTCACACTCATTAGAAACTTTTTTCAGTGTCTCCTGGTTTCTAGTTCTCATTCATGACTGGATAAGAATCTGTCTGTATTCTGCCCATTTCACTTTGGTAGGGTAACATGATCACCTGAAGCTTCTGTGCTAAGATTGTAAAATGTGTCTGACTTAAGGTTTTTTTTTTTTTTATTTTCTCTTCCCTGCCCTTAGTTTTTCTTTGGCAATCAATCTAAAAAATGTTATTAAATATGATATTTGGGTGTTTACCAAGCTCTGTCAAGTGTTGTGGCAGTCTGCTTCTTAAAATAAAAATAAATTTTTCATTTTACACTAAAATTTGTAACTTACTTTATCAAAGCTCAAATTGTTACTTAATGAAGAATCCAGACAGTGTTTATTGTTATTTTAACTGTTTAAGGAATAATATGTTACTTTGGCAATACAATATTTTAGTTTTTGAATCAATGAAAGAGAAATGTATTTACAAATACAGTTAACAACAAAGATAAAATATGTTAGGATATGGAGCAAAAGTGAAGGAAGGTGTGAATAGCAGAGTCATTTTAGGTCTAATGTCAAAAGCTAGTCTTCCTTGTATAATTTAATTCAAAAAGGCAATGACCTGGATGTACTAGAAAGATCTGGGATGTATGGCAAGACATATATGCCAGTTAGAAAAAGAATGAAAATTTTGATGAGTTAATTATAGGATATGCTTCTAATATAAGTTCATTTTGGGAGAAATATATTGAATTTTTAACTTATAAGGTAGCGTATTAGCTACGAGTCCGACTGCTAACCTCAAGGTTGGAAATTTGAAACTACCAGCTGTTCTGCAGGAGAAAGATGAGGCTTTCTACTCCCGTAAAGATTTACAGCCCCAGAAACTCTATACAGGGTCGCTATGAGTGGGAACTGACTCCGCGGCACACCATCATCACCACCACCTAGGTTGAAATATAATATGTATTTGATAATTGCCTTGTTTTGTTTTGTTTTGTTTTTGCCTATTGAAGGTATGTTTCCTCACTTCGTGTTATGCAAAAGAGTAAATAAAATTCATTCGCTTGAAAAACAATGTATTTATTTACTTTTTCCTTATAGTACAAAATTTTCAAAATTAAGTTATACTTTTTTATATGTATAGTAGCAAAATAAAGTTAACTTATAGAAATTATTTTGAAAGCAAAAGACATTTCATTTTCTATCATTCAGAGTACTTTTTCAAATCATTGAAGAGGACTTACATCTTGATGATTTAAAATATTCATAAGCAGCAATAGTATTTCCTTTTTACTTAAAAAGCTCAGATGTTTTACTGGCCTGAGAAGCAGTTTCTAGGTGAGTAGTAATCATTGGCCTAATAAAGCTAGATTGCTGTAAGCCACTTTCCTCCCATTTCCCTACTTGGTGACCTTTATGCTGCCACACTTCTCACGTTCTTCCTACCCGCTACCATAAAATTGTCTAGCCATTTCTCACACTCATTTGTATGATTTTCCTTAATGACCAAATGTGTCATGCTATTCCACATGGTCTCTTAATTCAGCTGAATCTGCTTGAAATTTCATTTTTTATTTCCTTGGTCATTTTTTTGGGTCATCTTTTCCTGTCTTTAGTTTCCTGAATCCTCAGAATACTGTTTTGACATCAAACAAATTAACTTAAATAAGTATCTTGTACCGTTTATGCCAAGATAACAATCTTTCTTTTCTTTATCTGGTTCAAAGTGAATCTTAACAGGACCTTTCTTTATAAGAGAACAATATGCAAACCAAATCAAAGTCTATTAAAGACATGAATACACAGTCAAATGCACACACATATAGAGCCTTGTTCCACAAAAGTTTTGCAAACACAGAATTTTCTAAAAGGTTTTAGGTGCAATGAGTAAAGATTTTGAGTGTCCTAATTTCTGAATTTCTTACCATAAGCCAAATGCTTTAGACTGAAACATTAATTATAAGACAGTTTCTTAAGCAGAGATGCAGGTTTTGTTTTAAAATACAAGTTTATTTTTAATTTTTTTTTAACTTGCAATACTATGTAAATTTTCATATGAGAATATGAGCATATGTGTTTGTCATTTCTTTTTATGTTGCTTACAAAACTTGATTTTATTGTTAGCAAGATAAATTTTCAATGTTATGCTTCTGCTAACTCAAGCATTGATTAAACTCTCTGCTGTTCATGAAGGCTGATAGAGATTCAAAGGAAGAAATGTAAAACTTGAAGGTACAGCAAAATAGTGACATTTCACTCTATAAAGCTGCCAATATTTTAATCTTGCATGTAAATCATTTTTTATCAGCCTAATTCCATATCTTAATATGTATACCAAAGAATATACTCAGTTGCATTACCTTTAATAAATAATGATGTGATTATTAATTGAAATTTCTTTCAAGATCCTTATAAGCAAGTAATTTTTTTGTTACTAGTCCCTGATTTCCTCACTTTCCAATCATTAGATTTTTCCAAGGTGTAGTTTTCATTTTCTTGCAGTGAAAAACCTGCCTTCCATTATTTTGTTATTTAGATCTTTACTCTCTCTGCCTAAGTGATGTCTTTGTCAATGATAACGTTGTATTCATTTAGAGTGATGATTGATATGGTAATAGATACAGTGTGATTGAAAGCAACCTTTGTCAATAAGAAGGCCAAATACTCAAACTGTGTATTGGTCTGAATTTGCTCATTATTGGAGACCTTTCATAGTCATATTGACTTGCTGTCCAAATGTTGTTACTTACCTGAAGCTTCCATTGTTTAAATGATATAGACATTGGTATTGAGCATAGCTTCTTCGAATATCTGACCTAAAATACACATGACTCAATTATGCCATGTTAAATCAAGTTATAAAAGGGTATACAATAGAGATTTTGAGTTAAAAGTGAAATATTTAGGTTTAATAAAAGAAACGTACATATTTATTTTTGAAAAGCTACAGGTACAATGCATTTAAACTCTTAATTCACTATACATTTTTATTTTGGAACAACTTTGCCTTATTAGCAAAAGGGTATAACAGTAGTTGACCTGCAAATATTTTATTACTACTCAGATATTTTATTTTGTTATTTTATCTCTGGGGGCCATGAGCCATTGAGTGATTCTGACTCATAGTGAGCCTGTATAGATTTTGTTGTTGAGTGCCGTTGAGTCGATTCTGAACCATAGCAAACCTGCATAGAGTTTCCAAGGAGCGGCTAGAAAGCTTGAACCACCGATCTTGTGGTTCAAGCTGACCTTACAGTTTAGTGCCTTAACTTACAGGACTACATCAGGACTCCAGGGTTTATGAGGCTGTAAATCTTTACAGGAGCAGAAAGCCTCATCTTTATCCTGGGGAGTAACTAATGGACTCAAACTGCTGACCTTGTGGTTAGCAGCCCAATGCGTAACTCACTATGATCTCTCTAATAGCGCTACAAAAACTACTTTGCTACAAATTTCAAGACAATTTACTGTATACAGAGAGTTAAATATATATTTAAGAGTGACAAATCTCCTTTTAAAGGATTAATTACAGGGACCAATATTGTTGAAGACTGATTTACTGAAAAAGACTCATTTCTTCATATGCTGCCCAAATGAGCATCATCATCTGCTTTACCCTATAGACTTTGCAAAGTCATCTTTTCTTGTTTCTGTTTTATCCCCCACTGCTTTCTAACATGTTGTTGTTGTTAAGTGCTGCCGAGTCGGTTCCGACCCATAGTGACCCTGTACAGGGGTTTACGAGGGTGTAAATCTTTACGGGAATAGAAAGCCTCATCTTTCTCCCGCGGCGCAGCTGGTAGTTTCGAACTGCTGACCTTAAGGTTCGCAGCCCGATTCATAACCACTACGCTGCCAGAGCTCCTTTCTAACATAGTAAGTACTTATAGATTATCTATATATATTCATTGATTTGAAGAATAAAAGTGGTTCAAGGCTTCACAAAGAAAGATAACAGTTTTATTGTTGCTTTCGTATAGCACTTAAAGTAGAAAAAGAGGTGGTTATGTATGCTAAGAACTTGTGAAAACCAGAGAGAATAATGTACATATTTGAGTCCTTGATTGTATAGGTACAGAGAGAAGAATAAGAATAAACTGTCTTAACTATATTGTATTAACTGTTAATTACCAACATCTGTATCCATTCTTGTTCTCAATATTTTGTATATCCTCATTTAAGAAGAAAAACCAATATCCTTTAGTTGTTGTTGTTAAGTGCCCTCAAGTCAGTTCCGACCCATAGCGACCCTGTACAGGGTTTCCGAGGCTGTAAATCTTTACAGGAGCAGAAAGCCTCATCTTTCTCCCGCGGAGCAGCTGGTAATTTCAAACTGCTTACCCTAAGGTTCGCAGCCCGATTCGTAAACACTGTGCTACCAGAGCTCCTTAGTTAATGGCAGTGTAATGCGCTGGACTTCAAGGCTGGTGTGAACCACAAGGTTAGTGTTTCAAACTTACCAGCCACCCCTCAGAAACTCTATATAGGGTCGCTGAATTGGAACTGACTTGACGGCACTTAACAACAATAAACACTGCATTGCACACTTCCTAGTTCCAAGTCTATTGATGGAGTCATCATTGAGTCTTTTAGAACTAATTACTGAATTGTTCAAAATCTTTGCTTTTACTTCTTTTTTACTGAGTCACTTGACAATCACAGTGTTCAAATCATTTCCCCTGGTCTCCTGTACATATCAGTGTTTTATTTGCAGTGCCTTTCAAATTCATTCTTTCATTTAATTTCTTATGTTTTCTCTCTAGACCAGATTCTGACAACTAGTATACCTTTCTACTAACTAGTATTTGTCTTCTTTTCTATTCCCATTTTACCCTGCAGTCTGCTTTTGATCATATTCTTCCAAGGTTCCCTTTTGCTTATATGCTGAAATTCAACCTTACTGTACAAGCAATCATGTAACTCCTTGGTCTGATCCCAACCTCAATCTTAACTTTTTTTTCCCTTGTCTGTTCTACATGAACTCAATCTACACTATATTTAGCACATCTTGCTCTTTTTGATACCTAATCTTATACTCAGTTAGATGTCCTTATTTAAAATAATCTCTTTCTCCATTTTCATTATGCTAAACCAACATATCTCTCAGGATCCTGTTCGTATACTAATCCTTACATAAATCTTTCCTGACACCCCAAGAAAAAAGCAATCATTCAGGTTAGTTTCTAGGTGAGATGTCGCTCAATACACCTTCCTGCACCCTTCCTCATTTCTGCATGAGATAAGAATACCTCATGTTATAGTCATTCTTAACCGTTGTCGAAGAGTTGATTCTGACTCACGACAACACTATATGTGTCAGAGTAGAACTGTGTCCAGATTATTTCAATGGCTGATTTATCATAAGTGGATCATCAGATCTTTTTTTATGAAGCACTTGAACCTCCAAGTTTTCAGCTAACAGCTGAGTGTTTATACCATTTATACCACATAAGAACCATAGTAATTCTTACGTACTCTGTATTATCCAGCAGCAGAGCCAGCTCCTCTGGTAGCGTAGTGGTTATGATTCAGGTTGTGAACCCCAAGGTCAGCAGTTCGAAATTGCCAGATGCTCCGTGGGAGAAAGATGAGGCTTTCTGCTCCCATAAAGATTTATAGCCGCGGAAACCCTGTGCAGGGTCGCTATGGGTCGGAACCGACTCAACAGCACTTAACAACAAGGGCCAGCTTTTCATGGGTATCCAGTTTGTGTACTCACATAGCACCCCGCTCTCAGAGCAGTCTAATGCTTGATTCAATGTTATGATTTCTGTCTTGAAACTCCATAACCTTTGAACAAGTGTCCCAGCATTTTCCTTTTGTGCTTGGTATCATAAACTATCTAGCTGGTTCTGCCTAGCAGTATATTTTGAACAAATTAATTGTTCAATGAATCTGTACTTAATGGAGTATTTCCCACTTTCTTAACTGATTATTTGCAACTATTGAAACAAAGCTAAATATAATAAGCTAAAATATAATTCAGTTCATGACTAATATAAAAGTAATAAATTCATTACTTATTACTTAATTAGAAAGTTTTTAAATATTCAGATAATCTCGGTTGACAAGTAATTACCCTTATTTCAGGTTGTTACTATAAATTGAAAAAGAGAGAGTTGGACGTGTTTCACAGAGCTTATAGTATTTTTATGCTTACATAGAAAATAATATAATTTTCCTCTTAACATTTAGAAAAAATGATGGCTTAGGATTTTTAATGTTGACTTTGAAATTTAAAGGTATAGTTACTATATTTCATCCTATCTTGCTATGATTGAACTAGTTCGACAATTAACAAATCTAGTAGATTGCACGAATCCACTGTACAATCAACTCAGTTGTATTAACTAAGTTACTAGACATTTTGGGGGGATTATGTGATGTTCAAAAGCACATTTGTGTAGCAATTATTTAAAAACAATAATGAAATGAGTTCCTGTAGGATTTTAGAGTTAAAGATTAACATTTCGATCTTGTAACAAGTAGATTATCATATACAGTATTTTACATGTGTCTAGCACAAATTTTCCTGAGTTATTCTGAGGAATGCTGTTCTAGAGATATGTCCATAGTATCCAGTCTTTTTTTATTGTCTATAGATTTTGACTTGAGTACATATTCAAGGCCAATTTCTTCCTATCCAAGATTATTAACAGAAAAGATCCTTCAAGGACATAGAATGTTTTCTCCATGTACTGAATACTCCAACCCTTTACACTAAAATTAGGGGCCCAAACATGGAAGAGAAATGTAAACACCAGTGCACATGCAGTAATATTTTTGTCTTTGTGTTTTGAGAATTACATATTTACATTTAATGATTCAATTTCTTAAAATCTATATCTTATTATTCAAGTGGGTATAATAGAATAATTGATTAACTTGAGTTATGGTGTTAAAGGAGAATATTAAAAGTACCATGGACTGCCAAAAGACCAAACATATCTGTGTTGGAAGTACAGTCAAAATGCTTCTTAGAAGCCAGAATGGTGAGACTTCATCTCTCATACTTCGAATATATTCTATGGAAGGACCAGTGTCTGCAGAAGGAAACTATGCTTGGTAAAGTGGAGGGTCAGCAAAAAAGAAGAAGACACCCAACAAGATGGATGGTCACCGTGGCAGTAGTAAGGGGCTCAAGTGCAGCAATAATTGTGAGGTTGGCAATGGACCAGGCATTGTTTTGTTTTTTGTGCATAGATCAGTTGAGTCAGTACCTACTGGATGGCATCTAAAAATAACAACAACATAATAGCATATAAGTAAAGGTTACTTTTATTTCAAGCCTCTCTGGGAAAATTATTGAATGATGCAGAATGCATCATGAGAAGATGGACGGAATACACAGAATGATTGTATCAAAAGGAAATGGTTAATGTTCAACGATTTCAAGAGGTACCATATGAACAAAAGCCAGTGATACTCAGGGAGGAAGTCCAAAGTGCATTGAAAGAATTGGCAAAAAACAAGGCACCAGGCATTGATGGAATAAAAATTGAAATCTTTCAAGAAAGTGACGCAGCACAAGAGGCACTCACTCATCTCTGCCAAGAAATTTTGAAGACAACTATCTGGCCGACTGATTGGAAGAGATCCATATTTGCACCCATTCCAAAGAGAGGTGACCCAACGGAATGCGGAAATCATCGGACAATCTCTTTGATATCTCAAACGAGTAAAGTTTTGCTCAAGGTAATACAGAAATGGCTACAATCATACATTGACAGAGAACTGCCAGAGGTTCAAGCTGGATTCAGAAGAGGCCGGGGAAC
>NW_006408519.1:54466624-54468456 GCF_000296735.1 Chrysochloris asiatica
CAACAGCAACAACTTTTATTTCACTGCTATGATAGTTAATTTTCAAGGCTCATAACACATAACTTAGAAAAATGGTATAAGCTTCCCCATGAAAAAGTTTTGATGCTTGTCAACTCAAAAATTAGTGTTGGTAAATGATGATGTGATATTCTTTAAGATTTAAAAATTCTGTATGTCTGAAAACTTCAAATTAATTATTTTACCTTTAAATTAATTTATAAGCATACTATTCAACATTTACTAGTATGCAATGAAACTATTAATTTATTTAAACATTAATATTTCCAGTCAAGGGATATTAGTTGCTGTGAAGTGAGCTCTGATTCACATTAATTCTATATACAACAGACTGAAGCTTTGCCTGCTGCTTCATCATCTTCATGATCATTGCTATGCTTGAGACCATTGTTGCAACCACTGTGTATTTTGAGTACCTTCTAACTTAGACTCTTCTTTCAGCACTATATCATTCAGTATTCTATTGTGATGCACAGGGTTTTCACTGGCTGATTTTTTCCAGGTATTCCTTCCCAGTCTGTCTTTGTATGGAAGTTAGTCTGAAACCTGTTTAACATAGGTGACACTGATGGTACTTAAAATATTGGTGATGTAGCTTCTAGTATCATAGTATCAAACAACATTATAGCCAATTCAAGTAACCACAGTACAACAAACTGACAATGAGTAGTGATTCCAATGAATACCAATGCTAAAATAGTCTATTTTTGTATTTTGCATTTATTTGTGTAGATAAATTCAAGGGTTTCTGAGACTCTTAACCAATTATTTTAGCTCCTTATATATACATAATAGAGCATAGAGAAATTGTATTGAAGATGGCCTTGCTTTCTACATGACCGTAAATAAGAATTTACTTGTTTCAAGTACATAATACAAATATCAATAATAATTCTAATTCAGTTTCAGTATTTCAACATTTTAGTATTGTTAAAACAGGATTATTCTACCTGACAAAAATGTACCATTGAAAAATAAGAGAGTAAGACCTATAGAGTCAAATTGCCACAAAATGTGCCAAGTTCTAAACAAAATATAAACCATACTACTGCATAAAATAGATTCTCCCATAATTCTTAATCCTTTGAAAATCTAAGACACTTATTATAAATATTTTCTGCAAGATTGGTGGATGAGAAAGATATGTTCCAATAAAATGCTGGTGAATCAAAAGTTGATGGCTTTTCAAATAGAGCACATATTTAAAGAGTCAATTTGAAACTAGATTCTCTTTTAATATATATGAATAATATATATGAATATTTTAGAGTCAATAGAGAAAGAGCGAAACCTAATAAGAATATAAGAATATGGTTAAGAGCCAATAAAACAATATTTCTTCTATTTTAGATCTATACCCTAAGCTTAGAATGTGACATGATATGATTTAGTTTATATTTAAGATATTCCTATTCAAACTTTGGAAGTATAGAAGAGCCCTTTGAATATTCCAACTGTGAAATATAGGTGGTTGGGGGAAGCATATGGAAGAAGATAACTTTTAACCGAACTGTTATAATCCTGTTCATTGGCCATAAATGCTGTTGTTTTTAGGTGCCATAGAGATGGTACAGACTCATAGCAACCCTATGCTCAGCAGAACAAAACACCACCCGATCCTGGGCCTCCTCACTACCATTTCCATGCTTGAATCCATTGATGCCGCCACTGGCCAATCCACCTTGTTGGGAGTCTCCCTCTTTTTCTCTGACCCTCTACCTTAACAAACATGATATCCTTCTCCAGTGACTGGTCCCTCCTGACAATATGTCTGAAGTATGAGAGACGAAGCCTGGCCATCCTGGCTTCCAAGG
>NW_006408519.1:54469141-54491417 GCF_000296735.1 Chrysochloris asiatica
AGATTCCTCATGAGCTACCTCTTGAAATGGTTGAACATTAACCATTTCCTTTTGGTACAGTGACTCTGTGTATTCCTCCCATCTTCTCTTGATGCTTTCTGCATCATTCAATAATTTGTCCCCCAGCTTGAGAAATGCTAAGCTTGTTCTTGCTTTTTGGTTTTCTGATTCAAGATCTTTGCACATTTTGTTGTAATATTTGGCTTTATCTTCTCGAGCTGATCTTTGTACTTACCAAGAAATTGAAAAAAAGAACAAAAAAAAAATCTCATGTTCTTCTATAAGGATGAACCCAATTTATATGTAGCATTTTCAGCAAGTGTTTAAAAATAAACATCTCACTGGAAATGGTGATTCAACTCCACCTGTATGTTAACAATGTCTGCTAATATCTCTTTTCTTCATGGCATGTGACGAGTAATTCTCTGAACATATCTCTTCTATTTAGTGCTGCCAATGTGTAATGGCATGTAGATATAAATACTAATGGAGAAAGTGCACTGCCTTGGGGAACACTCATCATGACATGTAGCTAATTGCTTTATATACATTAGTACCAAGTGAAGTGATTTACATCTTCTGAAAGGCATCAGAACACTCTATTTTCTAATTTACCCAAATGTCATGTCCCTTCACTTCTTGAAAGACTGGGTTAGAAGACTTTTTAAAGCATCACACTAACTTCCCTCAATTCACTACTCCCTGCAAACTGGGTTGAGAATTATTCTGTTAAAGAATTTCACATAATGTATAACCTTTAATTATTTATATAACTGCAGCTGGTTAGCAGTTCAAGCCCACCAACTGCTACTTGGGAGAAAGATGAAGTTTTCTGTTCATTGTAAAGATTTTTAGCCTTGAAAAAACCTATGGTTTTCAGGGTTGCTATGAGAGAGAACCAACTTGACAACACTTAACAACAAGGGTGTCAAATGGTTCCAACTCATAGCAACCCTCAATAGGGTTTCTTCAGAGTGGCCAATCTTTCATTTATCAGTCCAGGACATGTACAAATAAACACATACATACACACACAAGAGGGATCCAAAAGTTTAGGAAAAATGGAATTAAAATATAATGTGTTTTTTTCCCCACAAAGATTCTGAAACCCCATCATATTCTAACTATAGGTACTTAATTTCTGAAAGAATAAAGATATGAACAATGACAACTTGAATATTATTAAAATGAAAGCAAACTGCTGGTGTATTGCTCTCTCATTCTACAGAAAATTGACGTTCATTTTTTTTTTAATGTAATGAGAAAATGAAAGCAATGCACACATATGCACATGTATAACACACCTTCTTTTGAAAACAAAATTGAAAAATGCTATTTGGAATAAAAAATCAGTTTCAAGTATTAATGACATTTCCAACATGGAATGGAATATTTGATGTATGTATTTTTAATATGCACACTTGCCATTGATACACCATTACTACAGAGTTAGCATGCATGATGTGAAATGCAGAATTGCTTGGTTTGATGAATTTAAGTTCCCTGTGATGAATTCCAAAGCTATCAATGAGACAGGTGGTTAGTACTGTCACCAAGGAGATTATAAAGATAATTATATAAAATTAAAATAATTTCAAGCAAGGGAAAAGAAAATTAGAGCAAGTCTTTTACAATCTTTTTCTACTATTATTTCTACACTCTTGTCATATACATACATATATACACATATCTGACAGAGTAGTGGTTATGAATCGGGCTGCAAACCGCAAGGTCAGCAGTTCAAAACTACAAGCTGGTCCGCAAGAGAAAGATGAGGCTTTCTGCACCCGTGAAGATTTATAGCCTCGAAAACCCTGTTCAGGGTCACTATGGGTCGGAACTGACTCGACGGAACTTCACAACAACGACAACAACATACACACACATACATATGTTGTTGTGAAGTACTGCTGAGTCGGATAGCGACCCTGTACAGAGTTTCAAGGAATGACTGGTGAGCTTGAACTGCCGACATTGCAGTTCAAATGGCTTTACAGTCTGGCTCATTAATCCACAGTACCACATCAGGACTCCATATATATATATATATATGTGTGTGTGTGTGTGTGTGTGTGTGTGTGTGTAATTTAGCGTAGTGGTTGCAAATTGGGATGCAAACTTTAAGGTCAGTAGTTTGAAATTATCAGCTGTTCCGTGGGAGAAAGATGAGGTTTTCTGCTCCCATTAAGATTTCCAGCCTCGGAAATCTGTATAGGGTCGCTATGATTTGGAACAGATTCCACGTGCATAATCACTACTACCATATATGTACATATAAATATGAATATATATATATATATATATTCCTGCAACCTTAAAGTTAGTCCTGCCTATGAAAAGGTTGCTGTTGTTGTTGTGTGCTGTGGAGTCGGTTCCGACTCATAGCGACCCTGTACAGGGTTTCTGAGGCTATAAATATTTATGGGAGCAGAAAAGCCTATGAAAATAAGCTATATTATAGTTATAGAGAAGGCCTTCTATAAAGATTTACTAAAACTGCATGTCCTCATTTTGTAATATGTATGTGTACCATGCCTATAGTGCCAGAAAATGAGCCCCTCAGGTTGGAAGGCACTCAAATTGCGCCTGGGGAAGAGCTGCCTCCTCAAAGTAGAGTTGACCGTGATGACACAAATGGAGTAAAGCCCGAGGGACAAAAGCCCGCAGGACCTTCATTTGCTGATGGGGCACAACTCATAATGAGGAGAAACAGCTGTAAGCATCCACTGAAAATCGGAACATGGAATGTACGAAGTATGAATCTGAGAAAACTGTCAAAAATGAAATGGAATGCATAAACATCAATATCTTATGCATTATAGAGCTGAAATAGACTGGTATTGACTATTTTGAATCTGATAACCACATGATTTACTATGCTGGAAATGACAAATTGAAGACGAATGGTGTGGCATTCATTATCAAAAAGAACATATCCAGATAAGTCATGAGGTACAACACTGTCTGTGTTAGGATAATGTCCATGCACCTACAGGGAAGCCCAGTTAATACCACTATTATTCAAATTTATGCACCAACCACTAAAACCAGTGAGGATGAAATAGAATTCTTCCAACCTCTTCAATCTGAAATTGATTAAGCATGCAATCAAGATGTATTGATCATTACTGGTGATTGGAATGCAAAGGTTGGGAGCAAAGAGGAAGGACCAGTAGTTGGAAAATATGGCCTTGGTGATAGAAATGATGCTGGAGAACACATGAAATAATCCTGTAAAATCAATGATTTGTTCATTTCAAATACCTTCATTAGATAGCAAAAGAGTCAACCATACACATGGACCTCACCAGATGGAATACACAGAAATCAAATTGACTACATCTGCAGAAAGAGAAAATGGAGAAGCTCCATATAATCAGTGAAGACAAGGCCAGAGGCAGACTGTGGAAAGGACCATAAATTACTTATATACAAATTCAAACTGGAGCTGAAGAAAACGAAAACAAGTCCATGAGAGCCAATATATGACCTTGACTATATCCCACCTGAATTAGGGATCATCTGAAGAACAGAGTTGATACATTAAACACTAAAGTCTGAAGACCAGGTGAGTTGTGGGATGACATCAAATCATACATGGAGAAAGCAAAAAGTCATTAAGAAGACAAGAAAAAAGGAAAAGGTTAAAATGGATGTCAGAAGAGACACTGAAGCTTGCTCTTCTGTGTAGAGATGTTAAAGCAAATGGAAAAAATGAGGAGGTCCAAGAGCTGAAAAGAAAATTTCAAAGATCATCTCGATAAGATAAAGCCAAATATAACAACAAAATGTGCACAGATCTGGAATCAGAAACCAAAAAGGAAGAACATGCTCTGGATTTCTCAAGCTGGGGGAACTGAAGATAAAATTCAAGACTTGACTTTTGTTATTGAAAGATTCTTTGGGAAAATTATTGAGTGATGCACAAAGCATCAAAAGAAGATGGAAGGAATACACAGAGGCACTGTACCAAAAGGAAATGGTTAATGTTCAACTGTTTCAAGAGGTAGCATATTATCTAGAGCCAATGATACTGAAGAAGGATGTTCAAGGTTCATTGAAGGAATTTGCAAAGAACAAGGCACCAGGAATTGATGGAATAAAAATGGAAATCTTTCAAGGAAGTGAAATGACACAAGAGGCACTCATTCATCTCTACCAAGAAATTTGGAATATGACTATCTGGCCAACTGATTGAAAGAGATCTGTATTTGTCCCCATTCCAAAGAGAAGTGACCCAATGGAATGTAGAAATCATTGGACAATCTCTTTGATATCCCATTATAGTAAAGTTTTATTAAAGGTAATACAGAAACGGCTGTAAGCATACACTGACATAGAATTTCCAGAAGTTCCAGTTGGATTCAGAAGAGGTTGTGGAACGAGGGTTATCATTGCTTACTGATGTCTGATGTATCTTGGCTGAAAACAGAGACTATCAGAAAGATGTTTACCTGTGCTTTATTGACTACACAAAGGTTTCAATTGTGTGGATCATGACAAGCTATGGACAACATTGAGAAGTATGAGTATTCCAGAACACTTAATTGTGTTCATGAGGAATCTGTACCTGAAACAAGGGGCAGTTGTTTGAACAGAACATGGGAACACTAAATGGTTTAAAATTAAGAAAAGTGTATGACAAGGTGTATTCTTTCACCATACTTATTCAATCTGTATGCATAGCCAATAACCTGGGAAGCTATGTTATATGAAGAAAAACGTGGCATCAGGATTGGAGGAAGACTCATTAACAACCTACGCTATGCAGATGATACAACTTTGCTTGCTGAAAGTGAAGAAGGTGTAAAACATTTACTGATGAAGATCAAAGAGCACAGCCTTAGGTATGGATTGCATGTCAATGTAAAGAAAACAAAAATCCTCACCACTGTACCAATAAACAACATTCTTATCAATGGAGAAAAGATTGAATTGTCAAAGACTTCATTCTTCTTTGACCAACTATCAACACTCATGGAAGCAGTAGTCAAGAAATCAAATGACGTATTGTTTTAGGCATATCTGCTGCACAAGAACTTTTTAAAATATTGAAGAGCAAAGGTGTCAGCTTGAGGACTAAGGTGCACCTGACCCAAGCCATGGTATTTTCAATAACCTCATATGTATGCGTAAGCTGGACAGTGAATAAGGAAGACCATAGAAGAATTGATGCTTTTGAGTTATGGTGTTGGAGGAGAATATTGAAAGTGCCATGGGCTGCCAAAAGAACCAATAGATCTGTTTTAGAAGAAGTGCAGCCAGAGTGCTCCTTGGAGGCCAAGATGGCCAAACTTCGTCAGACAAATTGTAAGGAGGGACCAGTCACTGGAGAAGGATATCATGTTTGTTAAGGTAGAGGGTCAGAGAAAAAGAGGAAGACCCCCAATGAGATGGATTGGCAAAGTGGCAGCATCGATAGACTCAAGCGTGGCCACAGTAGTGAGGTTGGCCCAGGATCAGACACTGTTTTGTTCTGCTGTGCATAAGGTAGCTATGGGTTGGTACTGACTCGATGGCACCTAACAACAACTCGATAACAGACTGTAAAGTCCCACTTAACCTGTATCAAAAAATGATGTTTTTTTTTTTATACATGATGGGTTACTTTGGGTTCAAGATATTATGTTGTTTTGTGAGGTGCCATCCAGACGGTACCCACTTACAGCCACCCTATGTACAACAGAATGAAACACTGTGTGGTCCTGTACCAATTTTACAATACTTGCTGCTCTTGAGCCCATTGGAGCTGCCATTATGCCAATCCATCTTGTTGGAGGTCTTCCTCTTTTGCTGACCCTCTACTTTACCATGATGTCTTTCTCCAGAGACTGGACCCACCTGATAATATGTCTGAAGTATGAGAGACGAAGTCTGATCATCCTGATTTCCAAGAAGCATTCTGACTGTGCTGCTTCCAACACAGATTTGGTTGTTCTTTTGTCAGTCCATCATACTTTTAATATTCCCCTCCAACACCATAACTGAAATGCATCAATTCTCCTACAGTCTTCTTTATTCACTGGACAATAAAAACTTCTTTTGAGAAAAAGTCTTCTCTATAAACATTAAAAATATATCATTTATTAAGAATTAATTAAAGTATTATAATGAAATGTACAAAAAGACCTGAAGTTGAAGACCAAAAAGAAAAATATTCTAGGTAGTTCTCAAGCAGTAAGAACTGGAGAAGTAACTCAAGCCTCAAGTTGGAATATTGAAGGATTCTATGGGAAAATCAGTGAAGGATGCAGGAAGCATTAAAATAAATTGGAAGGAATACCCAAAAGAATCAAATGGTGTTCTGCCATTTCACTAAGTAGTGTGTGATCAAGAATGGTTGGTGTTGAAAACTGAAGTCCAAATTTCACTGAATGCATTGGTTAAAAACAATTCATCAATAATTAATGGAATACCAATTGAAATGTTGCAATTGTTGAAGAAGAAACTGTAACTTCTGTTAAAATTAAAGCAAACAGTTTATTGAAGAAACAAAAGGATCCAGAATTGTGAGGATTCATTAAAGCACTTTAGTGCTAAGATATTTTCACAGAGCATCAATGTAGAGGATCCAGGAATTAGTTAGAAAAAATATCTGACTGGTTGACATTATAAAATAATATTTTAAGAGGCACAAGAAAATGGAGAAATCTTTTAAATCTTATTTTGCTATTCATGACGTTTGAGTCTATTAACAGCTTAATCTATGGATATTTACAGAGTCAATTTGAGTGAAAGTTCTTCTGGGAACACACTGTGAAAGGAAAAGTCACCTACAGCCTTCCTGAGGCATCCTGATGATTTTGGAAGGTCACCACAGAATAAGCAGTCATAGAAAAAATGGAGAAGCAAGGATGGGGAGACTTCATGCCACCTACTTTGGTCATGTTATCAGGAAGGTCAGGCTGTGGAGGAGGAACCTGTGCTTGGAAAAGTACAGTGTCAGTGAAAAAAAAAAAAAAAGCATTCTCAACAAGATGGAATGATACAGTGGTGGCAAAAATGGGCTCAAGCATATCAATGATTGTGAATATAGCTCAGGACTGGGCAGTGTTTTGTTCCAGTGTACACAGTGTTGTTATGATTAAGTTCCATCTTGATGCTACCTAAAATCAAAAATGTTCAGATTGTTAATGGATATTTACAGCTGTTTATCCTCATTTTGAGTGTGACCCTCAACAAATTAAAGTCCTGAAGACTATATACTCCATTAACATTATCACCATCAACTCTGCTTTGAGTAGGTAGCTCTTCCCCAGTCTTATTTTGAGTGCCTTCCAACCTGAGAGACTCATCTTCTGGCACTATATCTGACAATATTCTTATGCTCTTAATCATGTTTCAATATTCAATACTATGGATCCACTGTTATTAGTAAGGTTTTCAGTGATTAAGTATTCAGAAGTTGTGTGTCTCTCCTTCCTCATAGTCTGTCTTCTGGTAGCTCAGCTGAAACCTGTCCATCATGGGTGACCCTTCTGGTATTTAAAATAGCAATGACATAGATTTCAGAATCACAGTAACACACAAACCACCATAATACAATAAACTGAGAGATGAGTGGCAATAATTGTGTACATCCATAAATAATCAGACCAAAGAACATATGAATTATAACTCTAGAAAAATTGAAAATTGTCAAAAGTGAAGTGGAACACATAAATATCAATATCCTAGGCATTAGTAAGCTGAAATGGACTGCTATTGGTCATTTTGAAACTGACAATCACAATGTATACTATGCTGAGAATGACAAATTGAAGAGGAATCGTGTCACATTTATCATTAGAAAGAACATTTCAAGATCTGTCTTGAAGTACAATGCTGTTTGTGCTAGGATAGTATCCATATGCCTATAAGGAAGACCAGTAAATATCACTATTATTCAAATTTACACATCTGCCACTAAGGTCAGTGATGATGAAACTGAAAAATTCTAATAACTTCTTCAGTCTGAAATTGATCAAACATGCAACCAAGGTGTATTAATAATTACTGATGATAGGAATGCAAAGATTGGAAACAAAGAGGAAGGATCAGTCATTGGAAGATACGACCTTGGTGATAGAAATGATACTGGAGATCGTATGATAGAATTTTGTAAAACCAATGACTCCTTCATTGTAAATACCTTTTTAAGCAAAAAAAAAAAAAAAATCTACTATACACAATGACCTAACCAGATTAAATACACAGAGATCAAATTGACTGCATCTGTGGAGGCAGATTATGGAATAGACCATCAATTGCTTATATGTAAGTTCAGGCTGAAACTGAAGAAAATTAAAAACAAGTCCACATATTGCACATGAATTTAAAGATCATCTCAAGAAGAGATTTGATGCATTAAACATTAATGAGTAAAGACCAAAAGAAGTGTGAGATGACATCAAGAACATCATATAGGAAGAAAGCAAAAGGTCATTAAGAAGACAAGAAAGAAGGAGAAAAAAAAAAAGGAGAAGACTAAAATGGATGTCAGAAGAGACTCTGAAACTTGCTTTCCAGTGTAGAGATGCTAAAGCAAATTGAATAAATGAGGAGGTAGAAGAGCAGAATAGCAAATTTCAAAGGGCAACTTGAGAAGACAAAATCAAATATAAAATGAAATCTGCATAGACCTGAAGTTAACAAAACCAAAAGGAAAGGAAAGAATACTGTCAGCAATACTCTAGCTGACGGAACTGAAGAAGAAATTCAAACTTCTAGTGCAACATCGATGGATTCTATGGGCAAACTATTGAATGAATATCGAAGGAATACACATTCATTGTACCACAAAGAGATGGTTGGTATTTAACAATTTCAAGAGGAAGCATATGATCAAGAGCACATGGTAATGAAGGAAGAAGTCCAAGGTGCATTGAAAGTATTGGCAAAGAACAAGGCTCTGCAAATTGATAAAAATCAAAATGTTTCAACAAAGTGAAGTAGAACTGGAGACATTCACTCATCTATGCCAAGATACTTGGAAGAGAGCAACTTGGCCAACCCATTGGAAGAGATCCATATTTGTGCCCATTCCAAAGAGATGTGACCCAACAGAATGTAGAAATCATCAGACAATATCATTAATATCACATGCAAGTAAAAGTTTGGTAAAAATGTTTAAAATTGGCTGCAACAGTATACTGACAGAGAACTGCCAGAGGTTCAAGCCAGATTCAGAAGAGGATGCTGAATGAGAGATATCATTTCTGACATCAGATGGATCTTGGCTAAAAGCAGAGAATACCAAAAAGCTGTTTAGCTGTGCTTTATTGACTATGCAAGGCTTTTGATTGTGTTGATTATGACAATCTATGAACAACTTTGCAGAGAATTCTAGAACATATAATTATGGTACTGAGGAACCTGTACTTGTTCAAACAGAACAAGGGAACACTGAATTGTTTACAATTAGAAAAGGTGTGTACCAGATTTGTATTCTTTCACTATACTTATTAAACTGTATGCTTTACGCATAACCCAAGAAGTTGGATTTTATGAAGAAAAATGTGGCACCAGAAATGGAGGAAGACTCATTAACAACCTCCAATAAACAGATGATACAATCTTGCTTGCTGAAATTGAAGAGGACTTAAAATACTTACTGATAAAGATATGGGTTGAACTTCAATGTAAAGAAAACAAAAATCCTTACCACTGGACCAATACATAGCATCATGATAAATGGAGAAAATAGTGAAATTGTTAGAGACTTCATTTTGCTGAGATTAACCATCAAAACTCATGAGAGCAGTAGTCAAGAAATCAAATGACATAATGCATTAGGCAACTCTGCTGCACAAGACCTCTTTAAATGGTTGAAGAACAAAGATGTCGGTTTGTACTGAACACAAGCCATGGTATTGTCAATAACCTCTAAAGCATGTGAAAGCTGGACAGTGAATAAGGCATATCATAGAAGAATGGATGCATTTGAATTATGATGTTAGAGGAGAATATTGACAGTACCACGGATTGCCAAAAGAACAAATAGATTTGTTTTTGTGTTGGATGAAGTACAGTCAGAATGCTCGTTGGAAGACAGGATAGCCAGACATCATGAACTCTCATACTCCAGACATATTATCAGAGGGGGGCAGTCCTTGGAGAATGGCATCATGCTTGGTAATGTAGAGGATCAGTGAAAAAGAGGAGGACCTCCAATCAGATGGATTTGCATGGCGGCAGCAGCAATAGGCTCAACTGTAGCAATGATTGTGACATTTGGTACAGAACTGGGCAGTGTTTCGTTCTTTTATGCATAGGGTTACTATGAGTCAGTACTGACTCGATAGCACCTAACAACAACAACAACAAAGAATAACTATAACATTCATTCATCATAAGAATTAATCAATAAGTATTACGTAACCCACAATGTACAAAGTAATCTTTGATGCCTTTAATACATTATTGCTTCTCAGAGAAGAAATGTCTTTGGTAGTTATGTATTTGTGTAATATTGATTCATTTGTAAATAAACTTTTTTATACAGTCATCCTATTGTTTATCCTCACAGAAATGAAAACAAAACAAAATGCTCTCATAACTAAATTTGTTGTTGCTCTGTGCTGTTGACTCAATTACAGCTCATAGCATCCCAATAGAAAATAACTGAAGTGTCCCATATGATTTTATAGGCTGTACTTTACAGGAAAAGATTGCAAGGTCTTTTCTCCTGTATTCTCTGGTAGGTTTCCAGCACCAACATTTAAGTTAGTAGCTAAGTGTTTAACCTTTGCACCACCAAGGTTCCTTTACTAAGTTATCTTAATTTTGAAAATATAGATATTTACATTTAACCTTAATTTGCTGTTAAGTGTCATCGAGACAGTCCCTACTCATAGCAACCCTGTACAGAGTTTCCAAGGAGTGGCTGGTGAATTTGAACTACTGACCTGTGGTTCAAACCAACCTTGTGGTCCAATACTTTAGCCCATAGCACCACACTAGGACTCCTAAGTTTATTTTAATGTTTTAATAAGCGCAGTGGTTGTTAGCATTTTCCTGTTTTTCCCCTTCTTCTCTTTCTTCCAAGAATTACAGTGAACTACTTTCTATTTTATTCTTCCATTAGACTGTGAATTTCTTACTCATAGAGTATTATTGCTCTGTAGATTTGTTTCCTCAGGAAGAATTCAATTAGAGGCTGAAGAGTCATCAACTCTGTTCAATGTACTCAAGTATCTGATGACTGTAAGTTTAGGTCATCTTATGCCATGTCCTTCATTCCTGAAATTACATCCAATTGTTATTGTTGTTGTTGTAAGTGCTGTTGATTCTGTTGCAATTCATAGCAATTATCACCTCCAAAAAGAACTTTTGACAAGAAACATATACACAGATACTATTATGAAAATACAACAGCCTTCAAAGTTTGTGGAAGAATGGAATTAAAGAATAATTGAATTTTCCCGCAAACTTTTTGAACCCCCTCACATGTACAGAAAAGAATGAGGAGAAAGGACATACTTGCCTTGATATTACAACTAAGTTAGCTTTGAAAACCAAACTGATTTTAAGCATCTTAAAGGCAGTCTGAGGTTAAAATACTCCCCGGTTAAAATAGGGAGAAGAAGTCTCTCATTCTTTCACTACTTATTTACTCCTAAACTCATATTCATCTGGAGCTATCCAGGCTTTCCACAGCAATGGTAGTTACCTATGTTTGGACCTTAATGCTAAGAACTACCATCATGTGTATGATGTAAAATGTGAAAGTTACTGTAACACCACATTCAATAACATTTCTTGCACCTGACTAGTGAGCCCTTGTAATTTCCAGATATCACATACTCACATTTCAAGCCTCTATTAAAATGTTGGATGCTGTTATTAAGAGCCATGGAGTTTGTTCTGACTCATAGAGACCACATATAGGGCTTCCAGGGTAAAATTGGTAGGTTTGAACTGCTGACTTTGTAAGTAACAGTCTAGTGCTTATTCTACAGCGCCATACCAGGAGTTCCCATTAAAATAGTAACATATTTTCTTTACTGGGACAGATAAGCATTTAAAATTCTCAAATATTAAAATATAGTCTCTCATTCATCTATTTAACATCTACTAATTAAGATACATATTTTCACAGCTGGTTTTATCAGAAAGTAGGAATCCAAGGGTCAGGGATAATTTTGTTTAGAAAGATTGGCACAAGGCTGGACCCTGTAAGGTGGAGGTTAAATATAACTCAAGTTTCTGACTTTTCCAACATTTTATACCATTCCATAATCCTTGATATCAGTTACCACTCCTCCCCTCTCTCACATCCCAGTGTTCTGCAACAAGCTACGATGTCTCATTAAACTCACAATTGTCCAAAGAAATGGCTCACACAATTCTAAAGGCTGGCAAGTCCCAAATCCATAGTTCAGAGTTTAGTCTGGAGGAATCTTCTCACCAACATAAATGCAGGATCTAAGACACCCAAATTGACAGGTCAGACAGCAGGCTGTAAATGCACCAGGCTGCAGGAGCTGGTAAGTCTGGACAGGTAATGGGCCAAAAGTCCCAGAAACTAGAGGTCAGAAGTGTGGTGGTTCTGTAGAAGCAGCACTGGACCGTGAATAGCAATGTCAGCAGTTTGAGCACTTTAGGTTTTCCACTGGACAAGGATGAGGCTTTCTGCGTCTCAAGGATTCACAGCCTCAGAAACACTCTACAGGGTCACTATGAGTTGGAACATACTCGATGAAACTTAACAACAACAATATGTCTTTAAGTATTGGTATCTTAAATGCCATTCATTATGCTTTTAAATGTTGTTATCTTTCATAGTAAGTATGTGATGTATATGTTTGCATTTTCCTAGTTTCAACATTTGGGAACTTAGCCAACTAATGCCCAAAGTTAGTGTCACTCAAACAAAAGTAATTGGCATTTCAGTTTATGACTAAGACATTGCCACTTGTGGAATACATGACCAAGAATGTGTAGCAAAAGGACTACCAGAGTTTAATTTGCTTAAATAGTTTTTATTAAGGATTTTGAGTGAGATAGTTGGAAGGAGTGTCTGAAATCAAGAGGAAAGGAATGAGGATACAGCATGGTGATTTTCTCAGGTAGCATGAACTTTGCCATACGGAATAAAACTCTAATTGGAAAAAACAAAAAAACAAAACTAAAGTGCTGTTTTTATGGGGTGTTATGGAAGTGCAGGGTCCTAGTGTGGCACTGTAGGATAAAACATGATTGATTTCAACCACAAGGTCAGTAGTTCAAACTCACCAGCCTGCTTGCTCCTTGGAAACCCTACACAGGGTCACTATAGACTGACTTGATGGCACTTAACAACAATAATGAAAGTACAATGGCTCCATAGGGTAAGCACTGGATTGCAAACCACAAGATCAGCGGTTCGAACCCACCAGCCTCTCTGTGGGAGAAATATGAGGCTTTCTAATACTGGCAAAGATTTACAAGCCTTAAACACTCCATTGTTGTTGTTAAGTACCTTTGAGACAGTTTCAACTCATAGTGACCCTGCATAGGGTTTGCAAGGAGCAGCTGATGAGTTTGAACTGCCAACTTGTGATTTGCAGTCCAGTGCTGATCCTATAGTGCCACACATGAAACTCTACACCATGTCACTGTGTGTCAGACAAATTCAACCTCATTTAACAACATCAGGACAGAAGCAAACTAACAAAATGTGAAAATATGCAAGCGTCTGTTCTAATTCTATGTAAAACAGAAGGTTTTGTAGGTTTATTCAGGATTCCAAAAAATGACCAGTTTAAAATTTTTGTTTGTGGCATTTTCAGAACCAGCCCTTATCTCAGTGGGGTTAGGAAGAAAGAGAATAAACATTGGCTTTCAAAGGGCTTCTTCATCAGCTTTCATTAACTTGGAAAGCGAAAGCTTTTGTACCAGAAAAAAACACATTTTGTGTTCCTCAATAGTGCTTAGAAATAAGTATGATTTTTGCATAGAGGTAAGGAATACATGTACATTATGAGAAAGTTGGGAAGAGAACAAGTGAAGAACAGATTACATAAATGAATGACCAAATATTATATAAAGCAAAGCATAATAAAAATGCTAATCTAAGATTCCAAGATAATTAGCAAAATAAAAATTAAGACTATTTTTTATTTGATGAAAGAAAATAATTATAATCTTCCTATATTTAGCATAATATATACTTTAGGAGTATATACAAATGCAGAAAACCTGGTGTAGCTATAAAAATTATTCTGTACTTTTCTTATTTTGAAGAGGAAAAGTTGATCTGGTCAGCTTTTGTAAAGATTTATAGTCTGAAATGGTATAAGGTCACTATGACTTGGAATTGACTAGATGGCAGGGAATTTAGTTTTGAGTTTGTCATCATAAGTAATAAAACTTGTCATTAATGAAGTAAAGTACTTAATTCTCTACTAATAGCAGATCTACTTATCGTCCCAAGAAATTTGGTATTCTATACTTCATTTTCAAGATTATATAGGAAGTTATGTACAAATATAATATACTCAGAAAATATATATTCTTTGTAAGCAGTTAGCATATTAACAGCAAAAAATCTTAATAGATGTGACTTCTTACTATTAATATGCTAATTATATATATAATACACATATGATTTTTACTATAAATATGCTGATTGCTTCTTTGGGAAATTCCAGTGTCTTGCATTCTTATATGCACTAGTTGCTCTAACACTGTTTTGTTTAAAAATTCAAATACTTTTGCACATGTCACACATTGCCCATAGACTTACTCTTCCTGTACTATGGAAGTCTAATTGCTTCTAAAAATTCTGACCTGGAATTTAACCTGGTTAATCATCTTCTGACATCAAAAGTCACTGACATAAAGAGCCTCAACTTCTTCCCAATCCCCAATGGTAAAAATCTTATAATAATTTTTACATTTCCTTTCTATTTTCTTCACTAGATCTAATCCATCATGAAGACTTGACTTTTTTTTTTTTTTCTTTTCTTTTCTTTTCTTTTCTTTTCTTTTCTTTTCTTTTCTTTTCTTTTCTATCTTGAGCCTTCCTTTCCAACTTAATATCCAACACTTTATTCCAGGCATTCAGGGTCTCTCATGTACATGATTAGGCTGCAAACCAATCATTTCATTTGCCTCCAGGATTTCCGCATTTTATTTAATTCCTTGTATTTACTAAAATAATTTCCTTCAAATCTTTTTTTTTTTTTTTTTTATCAAGAGATTCACGGACTCTTCATTATTCTAAAGCTAGCCATTTTATCCTTACTTTTTGAGTTTCACTTTTATTTCCTAGTTTGACATTCTTGTTCTTTAGCATCTCTGCTCTTGTCAAATTCTCTTCGTTCTGTAGTGCTGCTGAAATAGAAATACCACAAGTGGATGACTTTAATGAATAGGAATTACTCTTCTCACAATTCAGGAGCCTAGAAGTTCCAGTTCAGGGTACCACCTAAAGGAGAACTTCTCCATTGGCTCCAGGGGCAGATCCTTATCACCTTCAGCTTCGATTTCTCTGTTCCTTTTGTGCTTGCTTGTCTCAGTGTCTATATTATTGTGAGCTGCTGATTTGTGGTGATTGCATCCATGTATGCTGAGTATCACTGCTCCACAGGATGTGATCTTTTGGCTTACCAGGCCAGTCTTCCAAGGCACCCCTGAGTGTATTCAAAACGTGCCAATCTTTTGGCTAGTAGTCAAGAACTTAATGCCACACTGGAACTCCCTGTGTCTATGATGCATCTTATAACTCAGAAGTGATTAGGATTAAGGCACACCATACATTGACATAGCTCCCTTAGCATAACTAAGAAAACCTTATTTCCAGAAAGGAGTATATAGGGGTTAAAATTCCAACTGCCAGAAGAAGAAACAAATCTCTCTTAAAAGAAGTGTAATCAGAATGGTCCTTAGGTGCCAGGATGGAGATACTTCATATCTCTTACTTCAGATATATTATCTGGCGGTGCCAGTCTCTAGAGAAGTACACTACGCTTATGAAAATAGAAGGTCAACAAAAAAGAAGACTCCCACAATATAGTTTCATACAGTGCCAGCAACAATGAGCTCAAACATAACAGTTGTGAGGAAAGCACGGGACTGAGCATTGTTTTCTTCTGTTGTACGTAGTGTTGCTGCATCAGAATTGACTGAACAGAACCAGAATCAACTGGACAGCCCCTAACAACAACAAAAACATATAGCTGTTTTTTTTTTTAGGGGGGAAACAATTTAATACATAACACAAGTTATGCACACATTCCTTTTCTACACTTGCTCATTTTACCTTACAACTTTAGGATATCAGATACTCGTCTGTGTTTCAAACCCAGAATTCAAACAACAATATGGAATGGTTAAGTAAAATATGGCATACTTACAGAATAAGGACAGTGAAGTGACTGAAAATAATTTATAAATAATTTTAAGCTATTAATGCTTTGCTGATAATACTTGTTATCAAGTGGAAAGACAGATTTTAAATAATTTAAAGGCTGTTTTAGGTGAGGATTCCTGGAAAACAGATTTTGAGACTTATATGGGCTTGTAGGAAGTTTTCAGTCCTGCCTTGGTGATTAACATCTTTAGTGAAATAAAGAAAACAAGAGTTGGGAAGAAGGAAGCATTGAATATGTTGTTTGATTTCCTGACTGATGCTCCCACGAGTGTTGATGGTTGATTTAAGCAAAATGAAGCCTTTGAAAATTTTAATCCTTTCTCCATTTATCCTGATGTTATGCATTGGTCCAATAGTGAGGATCTTTGTGTTCTTTATACTGAGGTACAACCCATACCAAAGGCTTGGGTCTTGGATCTCCATCAGTAAGTATTTTAAGTCCTCTTCTCATTCAGCAAGCAAAATTGTGTCATATGCATGTAACAGGTTGTTAATGAGTCTTCCTCCATTCCTGATACCATTTTCTTGAATTGTTTGCTCAGCATATAGATTGAATAAATACAGTGAAAGAAAATTTTTTAAAGGGAGCATTGAATCCAATTCAACACAAACAAGAACTTTAGCCAATCCTATGAAAATATTTTCCATTGAGAGAGAATCTTAAAGAGACACTCATGGAGTGCCAACATTTGCACTACTCTCAACAGCTGGGTAATGAGTGACTCAGGGCTGAGGTGAGCACATGGGCAGAAATTTAAGACATTAACTATGCAAATCAGGCAATTACAGGAGCAAGAGCTGGAAGGAAACACCTGAACATGTTAATAGTGATTATCTCCATTTAGTAAGATTATAATATATTTTTGTTTTTATTTATATTTTCCAATATTTTCTGAATTGAATTTTAAAAGGATGACTAAAATTGTAATAGAAAAAGTAAATCATATTGCTTGAAACATCTCACCTTTAATGTTATTTTTTAATTTTCCTCAATTAAAAAAACTGATTATTCTGCCCTTATCAAGCACTTAAAAACAAACAAACAAGTAAAACCTAATTTTCTACTTCATTTGGTTACAGAATGTGGAAATTTTTGTTTGTTTAGGTACTACTGACATCTTCAGCTTCATAGAGAGTATAAGAAGTCAGGAGTCTTATCCTGAAATTCCCTTAGAGGTGGGTGAAGTAGTGTTATGTGGTGGCAAAATTTTGTCCTCTGAAGTCAGTAGAGGAAGGACAATGGAATACAGTTCTTCTACCCACACAGCTTTTCTCCTAGAATGTATCTTCCAGGGGAAGGGGAGGTATAGCTTCTTGTTAAAGTAGCTCACATTCTCCATGCCACATAATGTTTCTCCCCTGATCCTAAAAAAAGCTGACAGCTTGAACTGCAAGGTCAGTGGTTCAAACTCACCAACTGCTCCTCAGCAACTGTATACAGGGTTAGTATGAGTCAGAACTGACTTGACGGCACTCAACAACAATTTAACATTAAAAAATATCTTATGTAGCAGTTTTGTTCCATCAGATGTGGATACTGAGTTATAATTCAATAAATGGCACTGCAAGTAACTTTTTAACATAAAAACTTACTTTTCAAAATGATCAATGACAATAGGGGATAGGTGACCTGGGACCTAATTTCGTATCCATTTTCTGTAATTCTATAACTTCACTTATCCAGTTAGTATTCCTAGATTAATAAAACACTGGCTTCTATGAATGTAACTCAGAAAGTCCCCTTCTAAAGTTAACTTTTCAACTGTAAAACTTCAAATAAAGGGATATATTGAATTATCTTTTGTTATAAGATTTAAAGAAACAGGGTGTGAGCGGCAATGGAATTTTTTCTATAATTATAACAATTCTTCTAGTTGGGTATTAATGAAATATCATTCTCTCAACCATGATGAGAAGCATTATACTAGTGTGAACAAAGGTATGGGACTTAACATTTCTTCTTGGCAAAAGTAGACTTCTTCAAGTAGATTTACATAATTGTTGTTAAGTGTCATCCTGTCAGTTCCAACTAATAGTGACCCAGTATAGGGTTTCCGAAGAGCAGCTGGTGAGTTTGAACAACTGACTTTGAAGTTCAAACTAACTGTGTGGTAGAGCTCTTATCCTACTGCACCACACCAAGACTCCAGATTTACCTATGTTGTTGTTGTTAAATGCCATCGAGTCAATTTGGACCTATAGCGACCCTGTATAGGGTTTCCAAGGAGCAGCTGATGAACTTAACCTGCCAACCTTGCAGTTCAAACAGCTTTTCAGTCTGGTGCATTAACCACAGCGCCACACCAGGACTCCCAGATTTACCTATGTTGTTGTTGTAAAGTGCCGTTGAGTCGATTTCAACCCATAGTGACCTTGTATAGGGTTTCCAAGTAGCCACAGGTAAGCTTGAGCCATCGACCTTGCAGTTCAAATGACTTTGCAGTCTGACGCATTAATCCATACACCATAGCAGGACTCCAGAGTTACCAAAAGAGCAGTTTTATCCTCTCAAAATATATGTTGAATTCCTGGCCCTTTTACCTATGGATGTGATTCTATCTGGAGTAGGCTATTACTGTTGTTGTTAATGAGGCATAGGATGATAGAGTGGATCCTTAACCTAATCACTTCAGAGTTATAAAGAGACAAGAATAGACACAGACACACACATAGGAGGGAAACATAAGCTAAGGAACTTGAAGACACTATAAGGTATTCCAATAAATTCCTGGGGGTGTGGGAAATGCAGGGATACTGTCAAAGAAAGATCTTCAACTAGAGCCAAGCCCTGAATTTGAATGTCTAGTCTCCTGAACTGTGAGTAAATAAGGTTTTATATCATTAAGTCACCCACTTGTGATATTTTTATTATATCAACTCTACTCAACTAAGACAAGGAGATTGTTTGTGGACTTTACTATGTAGTTTGTTTTGTACCCCATTAACTTTGAAGAATTATGTAAGTATTCAAAGAGTAGAATTACATGATAAGGAAAATATCCTAGTTTAATATATGATATGGATATATGTTGTGCAAATATTAATTATGAAATATTGAATCATTCATATATCCACTCAATATTTTAGCACAATTAAAACTGCAGAGTTGTTTTTTAGCACAATCAATTCTTTTACATTGGATGTGACAATGAACAATACAGTCACATAGGGTTACTGATGTAGCCAGAAGTTCTATAATTTCAGTAACTTAATGAGATAAAGAAGTCACAGTGTAGCTTTGTAGGATAAAGCATAGGACAGCAAGGTCAGTTTGAACTGCAAGATCGGCGGTTCAAAACCACCAGTTGCTCCTTGGAAATACTATCTTGTTTGTGTAATTTTCAAAATGTTTGGTAGTCTGTGTGTGCCCTGTATTAGAGCCATCAATTAGAGCCATAGCATACCCATGACATAGTTTCCAGAATCACAGCAACACATAAGCCACCACAGTATGACAAACTGACAGATGACTAGGTCGCTTTGAGTCCAAACTGACTCTACGGCACTTAACAACAATAATGAGATAAAGGTTACTTTTCACTAGTACCACAGTCCAAATGGGTATTTGGGATATAGATCTTATATGGTGATTGAGCGATCATGGTTCTTGCTAGTTAATAATTTCTCAGCATCTCTCAGTAAGGGGAGAGAGACTGAGATGTCTTAAAGATCAGACGTAAAAGTGGTATACATACTTCTACACCCTTTCCAATAGGTATAACAAATCACATGGCCTTAATTAGCACCATCCAGACGGGAAATGCAGTCTATGTACCTAAAGTTAAAAGAAAATAACGCTTGTGGACTTACAGCACTATCTTTGCCAAACAAAGTCCCCATCCTCATGGAGCTTATATTCTACTTGGAGGAGACAATGGGAACAATTAAACAAATAAATGGAGGTACTTCTAGATTGTGGCATGCTTGAAACAATCAAAACTAGAGTGTGAAGAAGAAGAAATCTTTGGGTTTTGTTAATAGTTAAACACTCAACTTGTTAAGTGCTGTCAAGTCCGTTCTGATTGATATCAGCCCTGTACAGGATTCCTGAGGAGCAGCTGGTGAGTTTGAACCACCAACCTTGTGATTCAAACTGACCTTGCCATCCAGTGCTTAACCTATAGTGTCACACCAGGGTGCTCAACTACTAATCCAAAAGCTGGAAATTTGCACTCACCCAGAAATGTCTCAGAAGACAGGCCTGGTGATTTGCATTTAAACAGTCACAGACATGAAAGCTCTAGAGCATAGCTCTATTCTGCATACCTGGGATCACCAGGATTCAGCATCTAGTCAACAACAACTTGTTCTCTATGTGTGTATGTTCATGGGTATATGGTGGTGGGAATCATGGCTTACAGGTGAACTGCTAGTAAGTTTGGGAACATTTTGGAAAAGTTTAACAAGATTATTGATATGAAAAAGTCACTTTGGGAAACAGAATAAGTCTCTAAATTATTCTGAGAGGCAATTTAAGCACACAAAAGTAAAAATAAATTATGTTGTTGTTGTAGTGCCGTCCAGTCTGTTCGACTTACAAGTGACCTTATGTAGGGTTTCTAAAGCCTCATCTTTTGCCTGTGGAGCACCTGGTAGGTTCAAACAACTGACATTTTGGGTCACAGTCCAGTGCTTATCCTTTGGAGCCACAGTTCCAAAATAGGTTGTTGTTGTTGTTAAGTGCCGTTGAATTGGTTCCGATCCTTAGTGACACTGTATAGGGTTTCTGAGGAGCTGCTGGTGAGCTTGAACCACTGACCTTGAGGTTCAAACCAACATTGTAGGCCAGCGCATTAACCCATAGTGCCACACCAGGACCCCAAAATAGATTATAGTTTATATTAATATACTTGGAAAACTTAATAGCAAGCAAAAGTATTTAAGAATCTTATAATTTCCGTTATAAAATTCTTTTGACTAATTTGGAAGTTCTGTGATTTAGATATATGATGAGTAAAGAATATATTTATATACCTTTGCAATTTGGCTGTTTTGTTTGAGTCCATAACATATTTCTGCTCTTCTTATTATTAGCTCTGTAACATTCTTGCTCAAGTCTTTCTATAATGAAACAGTAAATGAAAAGTAGTTGAACATCAGGTATTATTTTTTAACTGAGATATTTGCTGATTAGTTAGTGTCTATCTTTTCATGTGACCAATTTACATGATCAGACTGAAAAATAGTAATAGTGAAGAGAAGATAATTTCTGTGTAGCAAATACTTTACCACCTGATATAATCATCAAAATATTTCTATGAGGCAAATGTCACCATCCCCATTTTAGCCAATGAGAAACTGAGGTTAAGAAAACTTTTATTATTAGCTTACAGGCACAAATTTAATATGTAAGCAAATCTTGACTTGAGCCCAGATCTATCAGTGTCCCAAATCTGTGTGCATTTTAGGTCAGACACTTGCCTCCAGATTTTCCTGTTGAATTTCTCTACCAGTTCAATTTGTGCAACCATGTAATATGTAAACTAATAAATGTGACTAAAACGGTGCATAAACAAATAATCTAGTCATTTGAAAACATTTAAACCATGCACAATTCAAATGCTTTTCTACTCCATGTAAACTTTCAAGTTTAATGATATGTGTGTGTTTAGTATTGACTAGCATTTCAATTTGTTCTTGATAATATAAATTTATTATAATTATCTATATTTTGTCCAATATTAAACTAAAGAACACTGCTTGCTGAGGACATCATGGCTATGTCATCTGTATTTCCTCAGAAGACTCATATGAAACCAGATAATTCCATCTATTTAACTTCCTTTGACTCAATTCATATCTCTAAATGGATTCCAGAAATATACAATGCATTCACATTTCATATAGATTTAAACAAAATTTTGGAAAGATTCTTGAGCTCACAGACCTACATGAATATATGTGTGTGTGTGTGATATAGATAAATATACAAACCGACAC
>NW_006408519.1:54491967-54495508 GCF_000296735.1 Chrysochloris asiatica
TCAAACCTCCAACCTTTTGATTATCTGTTGAATGTATTCACCATTTGTACCACCCAGGAACTCCCTATAGATATATAAACATGTGCAAAAGTATATATATATGAAATTTCTCTAGTAACATAGGGTAACAAATTGTAACCATAACAATGCCATCTATAGTAATATTTATCAAATGGTAGTTCCAAAGAGGAAAGGTGAGAGTTGCCTAAATTATTCACAATGCAATTAATAGTGAAAGTTAAACAATTAGTACCTCAATTTCCTATCTAACATTTGTTGGGTACTTAATAAACCCTTCCCATGAATTATTTTATTTAATCTTTCTAGTAATTATCTATTTATACATAATAAAAATCTCCCAAAAGTTTTCATCTTAAAACAACAAAAAATATTATCTTGTAATTTCTGTGGGTAGAGAATCTAAGTACAGCTTAGCTGGGTGCCTCTGGTACTTGGTCTGTCACGAGGTTGTAGTCAAGCTGTCAACCAGAGGTACAGTGAATTTCAGGCTCAACTATTACAGAAGAACACAGTTCTAAGCTATGTTGGTTGATTTAGATCTCAAAAGATCTGTTTCTAAGTTCATTCATGTGGGTCTCTGCATAGGGATGCTTCACCACATGGCAGCTGTCTTCCATTAGGGTAAGCAATCAAATAAGGAACTAGAGAGAGTGTTCAAGACATAAACCACCGTCTTTTGTAACTTAATCTCAAAAGTGACACCCATCAATTCTGCTGTATTCATTTCACTAGAAGTAAGTTAAGATTTCAGTTCACAGTCAAGGTGATGGAATTAGACAAAGGTGTGAATTCCAGAAGGCTATGGATCACTGGTGCCCTTCTTAGAGACTGTCTACAACAATCCTGCCAAAAAACATATAAAGCAAGTACGGTTTTTGTGTAGATAGGAAATTGAGGTACTAATTGTTTAACTTTTAATATGTTTTGTAACTGAAATATGAGTATACTTTCTTTCAAACTCATAAAGTTATTATTAGAGTCCAGAAAGATTCTCAGAAGTTAGAATTCATCTATAGAGAAAGGAATAGAGTATACGAACAATTGAGAAATGCTGATATGAAATTGTACATAATAGTAATAATGTAAAACAATTAATTTAGCTATGACAATCAGTAGGTAATTTTATTGAAAAATATGTTGTTAGTGAGTTTTTTAGTCTATGGCTAATGAGTTTGGATTTATGGATAAATTTGAAGTTGTTAATTTTTTTTAAGACAAGAAATAGTGTGGTCAAAGTCTGACTTTATGAAAACTTGTTGGATAGTTTATTGGACATTGGAAATTAGTGTACTACAAATGGCACTATTGTTGTTAGGTGCTATGAAATCAGTACCACCACTTATATATCAGTTTATACTGTGGTGGCTTCTGTGGTGCTGTGATTCTGGAAACTTTGACACAGGGACTATAGATACCAGTAGGGTTACCCTTGGTGGACAGGTTTCAGCTGAGCTTTCAGACAAAGACAGACAAGGAAGAAGGAGACTTCAGAATATTTAATCACTGAAAGCCTTATGAATATCAGGGGAACACCATCTGCATCAGAATGTTGAATATTGAAACATGATGAAGAGCACAAAAATATTGTCAGATACAGTGCCAGATAATGAGGTTTGAAGGTACTCAAAAAACAACTGGGGAAGAGCTGCCTTCTCAGAGTAGAGTTGACAGTGATGAAGCAAATAGAGTAAAGCTGTCAGGATCTTCATTTGCTAATGGTGCGTGCACAACTCAAAATGAAGAGAAACAGCTGTAAGCATCCATTCATAGTCAGAAAATGGAATGTAGGAAGTATGAAATAAATAGCAAAATGGGAAATTGGCAAAATGAAATGGAAAGCATAAACATCGTTTCCTAGACATTAGTGAGCTGAAGCGGACAGGTATTAGCTATTTTAAATCTGACAATCACATGGTTTACTATGCCAGAATGACAAATAGTAGAGGAATGGAGTCACATTCACTATCAAAAAGAACTTATCAAGCAAGATCTGTCTTGAAGAACAGTGCAGTCTGTGACAGAATAATATCCATTTGCTTACAAGGAAGACCAGATAATACTACTATTTTTCAAATTGTGCAACAACCACTAAAGCCAGTGATGATGAAATCGAAAACTTCTACTAACTTCTTCAGTCTGAAATTTAAAAAAAAAAAAAAATGCAGTCAAGATCTAGTGATCATTACTGGTGATTGTAATACAAAGGTTGAAAACAAAGAGGAAGGATCAATAGTTGGAAAATTACCTTGGTGATAGAAATGATGTTGGAGATCACATAATAGAATTTTGCAAGAACAATCAATGACTTCTTTATTGCAAATACCTTTTTAAAACAACATAAAAGATAACTATACTTACAGACCTCACCAGATGCAATATACAGAAATCAAATCAACTACATATGTGGAAAGAGACACTAGAAAAGCTCCACATCATCAACCAATACAAGGCCAGAGGAAGTCTGTGGAACAGATCATCAATTGTTCTCATGCTGAAAGAGAAGAAAATTAAAACAAGTCTGCAAGAGCCAAATATGACCTTGAACATATTCCACCTGGATTTATAGATCATCTGAGGAACAGGTTTGATGCATTACACACTATACACCAAAGACCAAAAGAGTTGTGGGATAACATCAAGAACATCATATAGGAAGAAAGTAAAGATCATTAAGAAGACAAAAAAGAAGAAAAAGATCAAAATGGATATCAGAAGAGACTCTGAAACTTTCATTCTAGTGCAGAATTTCTAAAGCAAATGGAAAATATGAAGAGCTAAAAGAGATGTATAGAAAATTTCAAAGTTCAGCTCGAGAAGCCAATATCAATTATTATGGCAAAATGTGCCAAGACCTAAAGCTAGAACAAAAAAAGGGGGGAAAATGCTCAGCATTTCCCAAGCTGAGAAAACTAAAGAAAATATACAAGCCATGCATTGCGCTGTTAAAGGATTCTATAAGCAAAATATTGAATAATGCAGAAAGCATCAAATGAAGATGGAAGGAATACACAACATCACTGTACCAAAGGAAATTGTCAATGATCAATCATTTCAAGAGGCAGCATATGAACAAGATCACTGATAATGAAAGAAGAAGTTCAAGGTGCATTAAAGGCATTGGTAAAGAACAAGACTTCAGGAATTGATGGATTCTTGTTGCTAGGTGCAATCAAGTTGGTACCACCTCGTAGTGATCCTATGCAAAACAGAATGAAATACTGCCCAGTCCTGGGCCAATCTCACAATTGTTGCCACGCTTGAACCCATTGATGCTGCCACATTGTCAATCCATCTTGCTGGGGGTCTTCCTCTTTTTTTCTAACCCTCCAACTTACCAAACATGATATTCTTCTCCAGAAACTGGTCCCTCCTGACAATATGTCCAAAATATGAAAGACGAAGTTTGGCGATCCTGGCCTCCAAGGAGCATTCTAGCTGCACTTCTTCCAACATAGATCTGTTTGTTCTTTTGGCAGTCCATGGTACTTTCAATATTCTCCTCCAACACCATAACTCAAAA
>NW_006408519.1:54500122-54500786 GCF_000296735.1 Chrysochloris asiatica
TGACCTTGAGTTTAGCAGCCAAATTCGAAACTACTACACTACCAGAGATCTCTCTCCACCCACAAGTATATGGAACTCTTAGCGTAGTGGTTACGAGTCGGGCTGCTAACCTCAAGGTCAGTAGTTCAAAACTACATATATAATGGTGAAATCAGGACATTGCTGGTAGAGAAAGGTTTTCTGCTATGGTAAAGATTTCAGCTTCGGAAACCTGTGCAGGGTCACTATAAGTCGGCAAACTACCACCACCAAATGTATGTGTGTGTATGTGTATATATATGCATGTGTATTGCATGTAAGTGTGTGTATGTATGTTCATATGTGCATGTACATATATGTATGTATATGTGTGTGTGTATGGAGGCATTCACTCATCTATGCCAAGATATTTGGAAGACAGCTATCTAACCAACTGATTGGAAGAGATCTGTATTTGTGCCAATTCCAAAGAGAGGTGACCCAATGGAATGTGGAAAACATTGGACAATCTCTTTGATATCCCATGTGAGTAAAATTTTGCTAAAGGTAGTACAGAACGGCTTCAACCATACATCAACAGAGAACTTCCAGAGGTTCAAGCCAGATTCAGAAGAGGCTGTTGAACAGGGATATCATTGCTGATCCTTATGGATCTTGGCTGAAAGCAGAGAATATCAGAAAGATG
>NW_006408519.1:54500886-54508992 GCF_000296735.1 Chrysochloris asiatica
TCTGTTCCCAATCTTCACATTCCAATCACCAGTAATGATCAATACATCTTGAGTGCATATTTGATCAATTTCAGTTCGAAGAAGTTGGTTGTTGTTGTTGTTGTTATTGTTAAGTGCAGTTCTGTTGGTTCCAACCCATAGCGACCCTATACAGGGTTTCCAAGGCTGTAAATCTTTATGGGAGCAGAAAGCCTCATCTTTCTCCCGCATGAGCAGCTGGTAGTTTCAAACTGCTGACCTTGAGGTTCACAGTCTGGTTTGTAACCACTACACTACCAGAGCTCCTTGAAGAAGTTGGTAGAATTCTTCTATTTCATCCTCACTGGCTTTGATGGATTACAAATTAAAATATTTCAACAAACTGTTTCAGCACTTGAGACACTCACTTACCTATGTCAAGAAATTTGGAAGACAACTACCTGGTCTACTTACTTGAAGAGATTCATATTTGTGCACATTCCAAAGAGAAGCTACCCAACATAATGTGGAAATCATCAGACAATATTATTAATATCACATGCAAGTAAAATTTTGTTAAAGATAATTCAAAAAAGGCTGCGACCATAAAACTGCCATTGGTTCAAGTCAGATTCAGAAGAGGATGAGGAATGAAGGATATCATTGATGATGTTAGATGAATATTGGCTGAAACCAATTAATTATACAATGGCTTTGACTGTTTGGATCATGACAAACTATTGAAAACATTGCAGAGAATTAGTATTTTGGACCACTCAATTGTGCTCATGAGGTACCAGTGTGTAAAGCAAGAGGCAGTTGTTTGAACAGAACAGGGGAATATCAAATGACTTAAAATTAGGAAAGGTGTGCACCAACATATTCTTTTACCATACTTTTCAATCTGTATGCTCAGCACATAATCAGAGAAGTGGGATTATATGAATAAAATTATAGTATCAGAATTGGAGGAAGATTCATTAACAACTTGTGATACACAGATTATACAACTTTACTTAATGAAAGCGAAGAGAACTTAAAATACTTACAAAGATCAAAGACCACAGCCTTAGGGATAGGTTGCACCTCAGTGTAAAGAAAACAAAACCCCTCACCACTGGACCTGTAAATAACACGAAGATTGAACTTTTCAAAGATTTCGTTTTTGCTCAGATTAGTAAACAACACTCATGGAAATAGCAGTCAAGAAACCAATTGACATATTGTGTTAGGCAAATCTACTGTGCAAGACCTATTTAAAGCGTTGAAGAGAAAAGATGTCAGTTTGATGACTAAGATGTGCCTGACCCATGCCAGGGAATTTTCAGTAAACCTCATACTAATATGAAATATGGACAATGAATAAGGAAGACCGTAGAAGAATTGATGCATTTGAGTTATGATGTTGGAGGTGAATATTAAAAGTACCATGGACTTTCAAAAGAACAAGCCAATCTGTGTTGAAAGAAGTATAGTCAGAATACTGCTTTGAAGCTCATATGGCCAGACATCATCTCTCATACTTCAGATATATTATCAGGAGGGACCAGTCCCGGGAGAAGGATATCTTGCTTGGTAAAGTGGAGGGTCAGAGAAAAAAAAAAGGAAGACCCGCAGTGAGATGGATTGGCACAGTGGCAGCAGAAATTGGCCCAAACATAGCAATGATTGTGAGGTTGGCACTTGACCGGGCAGTGTTTTATTTTGTTGTGCATAGGGTCAGCAGAGTTAGTATTGAATGGATGGTATCTAACAATAGCAACAATAGAGTTCTGATTCTCAGTACTCTTAGTGCAGTAGAATGTAATACTGATCCTCCGGTAGCATCTTCACACTGTATTCTGTGTGAAATAATCTCACTGAGGTTTGCTTTACCTTTCTCCTGTGGAATGGTTGCTGGGTTTGACTCATTGGTCAAGAACCAACTGCTTAGATATTGCACAACCAGAGCTACTCATCACAAGATACTACTAAAAAAAAAAAAAAAAAGAAGTTAAAATTAGAATTGCTGTTTAATTGTGAGTCGTATAGACCTGGCTGTAATGGACAGTTGATAGCAACTATAGGCTACTAATATCACAGTGTCTTATCATATTTCTGACTCTGTATGGCTGTCAACCCATCTCCGACATACAGTATGGTTCACCATGGGTGAAGTTTGTCTAAACACTTTTTTTTTGCTATTAAACCCTCTGAAAGTTTAATGGTTTATTTTATGCTTTTGTCAACAGAGCTGTTTTTCAAAATGCCATAGACTTTACAGTGAATTTCAAAGATATGTAATTCTGGTAGGCAAAATTTTACAGAAAAAAAAAATAAGAGCAATTGGAGAATAGAGCTATATGACAGAAACATTAAAAATAGGTTGAGATAGTAACTATTTAGTTGAGTTGTTTTACAGAGGCATAATCTGATCATGTTTATAATAAAAAAATTGGAAAGAGAGCATTTATAAACAGTAAAGACAAAACTAACTCTGTGAGACTACTTTAAAAGTACGGAGGAGTGGGTTAAAATAATTGCAGACAAAGTAGGTAGTGACATCCATTTCTTCCTAAATGACAAGAATAAAGAAATGTTGCTGAGTATAAAAAGAATAAACCCCACCTAATAGTTGAATCTAAGTCAAGAATGAAGTCTTTGAATAGAAATACAGAGTAAGAAAAAAAATTGCATTTAAAGGAAGCAGAGAAAATTTGAAATAAAATGTATCCGTGAGATTATCTCTAATAGAATTAAATGGGATTACACTGATACACATCCTCCAATAACATCAGTTTATAATATTATATAAGACAACACTTGTTATTGCTAAGTGCCGTCGAGTCAATTCTGACCCATAGTGATCCTGTATAGGGTTTCCAAGGAGCAGCTGATGAGCTTGAGCCACTGACCTTGCAGTTCAAGTGACTTTTCAGTCTGACACATTAGCCCACAGCACCACACCAGGAAGAGCACACTAGAGCAAAAGAAATGTTCAGTTACTGTTGTATGATTCTAGAATCTACCACAATACTATTTACATATTAGATAGTTATCAAAATTTGTTGAATGAATAATCAATTAGTAAAAACAAAACAAACAACACATTATTTCAGTCAACAAATCCCAGCCATAGTTGGAAAAGATTCATATTATGCACTGATTTGAAGATTTAATTGTTAGTTTGTTTAAATCTGCTAAGATACTTATAAATCAGTCATATGGAATACTTATAACAGCAATTTTGTATAATCAGAATGATGTAAGCTTTTTTGTGATATATTATATGGTTAGAAAGAATGATTTTCCAAGGAAATATTATTGTTGAGAAAAATTCTCAAATTCATTTTCATAAAAAGGGATAAAATTATTGAAAAACACATCTAAGTTTGTAGATTGGTTATTTTTCAGAGGTTATTTGGGGTCATAATTGTAAATCTCATTACCGTGCTTGAAGGAGGTCTCTTCCATTATTATGGTGCTGAGGTCCATATCCCCAAAGCTAATTGCAAGGTAGAGCTGCAGAGTTCTAATTGTTTGCCATCAAAATAGCTGTGTAAGCTTGATTAACAGTGTTCAGCAACATTCATAATAGTCCAAGCCTGGCCCTGCATAAAATAGAAACTGGGAAAAAATCAATAAGATTTAATAAGATCAGGAACAATCACTTACAATAGTACATCAATCACACAAAGTAATAGGTGCAGGATTTGATAGGGTCCTGAACTGCCTGAGAGATTCATAACCAGTACTCGTTAATGGTTTGTTCATTTGCATTTTATCAATCCAGCTACAGCTGACAAGCAGAAGGAGCAGGGAAGAAATATGTTGACTTAAGCTCATCAGCTTTGCAATTAAAAAAATAACATATAATAGCAAATGTCTTGTCACATAGAAATCTGATGTTATTACAAAGATGTGTGCAATCCTTGACTCTTCAGACTGAGCTGGTGTTCCACTTGCAGAATAGCTAGGACAAGAATGTCCCTGTGGTCACTAGGAAGTCTCCAAAGGTTAAAGACAATGTACATGTGAATAGAAATTTCCTCCCATCTCTTATGTACCTCAATTGCATGATAATATTTGATGCAAAATGTGCATATTTCCTTGTTTCCTATCTCTTTGAAATAAATGAAACTCCTGGCTTTGCCTTAGGCAAAACCTCTATCAAATGCTAAAACAATCATAATGAGATGGCTTTCTCATGATTATTGCTTATCATTATATCCTCTTTCAGTTGATGTTATGACTTTGTAAAGTAATCATGCTGCATTTACTATCTATATTAAAACGCATTTCAGGGAAGAAAGGTAAATGGATAAAATATAGTTGTGTAAATAAATTTTTTATTCTAAATAAATCATGATCAGTAATAAGAAAAAAAAATTCATCTGTAAACATCAGAGGCATAATGAAAAGTCTGTGCTATTTCCAAGAGAGTCATGTGGAATCCTGTTTGGAAAATTTCACATGGGCTTTCCATGAAAAGAACTATGTTAATGATGGAGTGCACAGCACATTGTCAGAAGTAAGCAGTGGTACATCCCAAACGCGAATTAATTAGTCTCTGTCCAAAACTAAGGTAAATAATGTACTCTTCTAATGAAAAGCAAAAAAAAAAAAAAAAAAATCAAGTTATTGTGGATGATATTTAAATATCTGATTTCCATAAAGGATGCTTTAGTTCAATCAAAATACAAGAAAAATTCCATTATAATAGACTTCATGGAGCTTCTAGAGTGTTTTATTGTGATAGAATTTGGCTAAAATGAATAAATACATTTATCATATTCCCAGTGTGTAGTACACACTAGAGAAACAGACTTAATGTCCAGTTTCTTTTCAACTGAATTAACACATAAACATTTTTTTCATCTTTAAATTTCTCTTTTATTCTTTATTTCTTATCTTGATTGTATGACTCACTGTCAAGAATTATGAAATGTCTGTGATTTTACTCTACTTTTAAAGTAACAAATATGCACATATGGTGGCAGAAGACACAAGTCTCCTGGGTCAAAAGAGCAATATATAACAGTTTCATTTCTAAAGAACACCCACAACTAATACCTCTAACAGCTGATTGTTAATCATTGACAGAGAGCTGTAAACCAGCACAATCTGTGTTCTCCTAACACCTGTCTTTCAACTGGTTGTGCTGTAGTGGTTTGCAGGTTACTATGATGCTGGAAGCTGTGCCACCAGTATTTCATATACTAGCAGGATTACCCACAGTAGACAGGTTTCAGTAAAGCCTAGAAATCTACTTCCAAAAATTAACCACTGAAAACCCTGTGAATCACAACTAAGCAGTGCTAGGAGATGATCCCCGAGGATGGAAGACACTCAGAGTGCATTGTTCTTGTTGTTAAGTGCTGTGAAGTTGGTTACATCTCATAACAACCCTGTATAGGGCTTCCAAGGAGCAGCTGGTGAGCTTCAACTGCTAACCTTGCAGTTCAAACCAACTTTGCAGTCCAGCACATTAACCCAAAGCATCACACAAGGACTCCATTAATGACCTTGGTGGTGGTGGTGGTTATGTGCTGTGGAGACAGTTCCAACTCATAACAACCCTGCACAGGGCCTCTGAGGCTGCAAACCCCATAGGAGCAGAAAGCCTCATTGCTCTCCCACAGAATAGCTGGCCCTCATCTCTCTCCCATGAACTGTAGCCCTCGGTTATCTCTGTGAGATGGAAAGAGCCTGAACACAGACACCCAGGTGTAAGGCTTTATTGGAGGTTGGAAGGCAAGAGAGAGGTATAGCCAGGGGAAGGATTTTTATACTGGTCGAAGAGGAGGGCAGGGTTGAGATTAGTGGAGGTAGGGGATAGGAGGGATGACATGACGTGCCGGTAGGGAGAGAGGAAGTTCTGGTAGGGAGAGAGAAAGCAAGGCAAGCAGCTGTTTTATTATGCATGTGGATGAGGGATTCTATCATTCCAGTCTTTTGTTGTTATGGGTACAGGGGCGGAGATCATTTCATCTGGAGCTGCTTCCTGCTAGAAGGGGGTGAAGAGGAGGGAACTATGTATCTGGCGTGTTCTTCTGGCTGGCTGGTCCTGTTGCTTGACAGTGGATGGTATCCGGCCATGAGGAATTCGAGTTTGTGAAGGCCCTCATGCGTTCCTGAAGAAAATTTTGAAGACAGCGAACAGGTAGGGGCCAAATAACAGTATCAGGAGAATTATAGTTAATGGATGTAGGAAAGGGAGAAGCCAAGGCCAGCAGGAGGACATTAGAGTCCAACCTTAGTTTGCTGCTTCTGATTGTCTTGTGTGAATTCTGCCCTTTAATTCTTTTACCTTTGTTATGTGAGTGCACCAGGAGTTTGGAAGGGAGTGGGAGGAAAAATTAGTGATATTGTGGTTACGAATGCAGGTGAGGTTGGTGTCATTACTGAGGCCAATCTCCATGAGGAGAGGTCCTGTGTACTGTATGGTGGTTGTATTAGGATATGATTTAGGCATGGGGTCGGCGGGAATGGCTGAGTACCCCAGGCCACTATAGGACAAACAAGCCCAGCATGAGGTTTTATACGGAGAGCATACTGGGATGATGATAAGTCCCACTATGAGGAGAAAAAGTAAGGCAAAGATTATTCGAGAATGGCATGGCCACTGGGAAGGTGGGGGGTGGGGGTGAGACAGGAAGAGGCCTACTGCAAGGACAATAGTGCCCTGAAGAGGTCAAGGAAGACCTGGTGGCAAGTTAACATGGAGGTATGTCTAAAGGAGTATGTGGAGGTAGGGCTAGCCAGCAGAGGAGAAAGACTGTCAGCAGAGAGATTTCATCTAGTGAGAAATCAGAGATAGAGTGCCCTATAGAACTAGGTCTTTGATTAACACATAAACATTTTGAATTGAAAAAGAATACCAGGAGCAAAGTTAAATCCTCGCACACCTTTCAAGCTTTTCCTAAACACTGGTGACTTTCAAATAGTTTTGGCACTAAGTTTTTTTTTTTTTTTAATGTTTTTTCCTTAACCAATGATTAGTCTTTATTATTCCCAGTCATTAGAGACATAAATACTAATAAAATGTGTTTTCTAAAAGCATAGCTTTTTGTGGTACCTTGAATTTACTTGATATAGCTTTTATATTCAATGTGTTCTTCATTCCCACCAAGTGATTGGGCGGTACCAGGCAAATAAGGTATATAGTACTCTAAGGCTGGGATTGGTCAGTTTTGCTCTCCAGCTAGGTTTAAATGAATCATCTCAAAAGCAGAGACTGAAGAACCCAGGGCCATCAGGAAGGAAGGGCTTGAGTGACACATGAGATTCCTACTCAGAGAAACAGTGATTGTAGAGGTGAGGGCAAGAGGCAACTGCAGAGGCAGTGGTTTGGAGAGACAGAGCATTTCTGGCTCTAGACTGAGTACAGCTGAGTGCCTCCAGGCAAGAAACTGGCTTGAAGAATGTACCCTTTGGGCATTCACAAACTGGCTATAAGAACTTGCTGGAGCAGAGCAGATACTAAGGGCTGAGAGGCTGAAAACAAGAATGAGGTGTGGCTGCAGTATGGAAGACAGGAGGCATTCCTAACCGAAGAACTGCTGCAATACTAAGTTGGTTTTGATTTTGAATTGTACCCTGTTTACGGCCCTAAAACAGCTCATAAGTGTGAATATTGTTATGAGTTCTGTGTGGCCATTGCAATGGATTATCACACCCAAATGTGAAGCAGAGAGTGCTGTGGGATGGATGGTTGATGTACAAATAGGGTAAAGAAGGTTGTAGCAAGGAAGCATGTCTGAACTTCCCTTTATAGGAATAGTTCTTGGGCTGATTTTAATTTGATTCTCTTTCCTCATTATGAAGCCAGAGGAAGTCAGACATGGCTCCCACATGATTTTTGCACTTATATAAACACAGAAATTCACACACACATATGAGGATAAGTTTAAAAGTACTGCTGTAAAATCATAGAAAACTCTATTAAATGAAAACATCTAAATGTGAAGCTACAGTTTCTCAACATACCCTTCTTCTGAAGACCTTCTCTATAACCCTTCCTATCTCTTGAACTCTTCCTCATGCCCTGAGATGTGCAACACATCAAAATGGCAGTTTTTTAGAATCCTTTAAAGACTCAAATCATGTTACCTTAAAATTTTTTTGTGTTTGGAGGACAAGTAGAAGTCTAAAGGGGCAACATCAGAG
>NW_006408519.1:54511772-54517206 GCF_000296735.1 Chrysochloris asiatica
GGGTCGCTATGAGTCGGTACTGACTTGGTGGCACTTAACAACAACACAACATATATATGTATGCATATACTGCAAGGTCAGTGGTTGAAACTCACAAGCTGCTCCTCAGAAACCCTGTGCAGGGTGCTATGTGGGTTGGAATGTACTCAACAGCACTTCACAAGAACATATATATTTATGTAATTATATATATGCATATATGTGTAGATGTATGTGTGTGTGTGTGTGTGTGTGTAATTAGTTTAGCCAGGGTTTTGAACAGGTTCATTTGTGTTTGATGGCGCTCTGGTAGCACAGAGCTGCTAACCACTGGGCCATCAGTTTGAAAATAACAGCTACTCTGTGCAAGAAAGATGAAGCTTTCTGCTTCCATAAAGATTTATAGCTTTGGAAACCCCATACAGTGTCAATATGAATTGGAACCAACTGAAAGGCACCAATCGCCACCACCACCATTCTGGTTTGACCCTCTACTGAAATAGAACCTGTTATGGAACAAGATTCCTGGGTGTTTCTTATTTATACCAAGGTGATTTGTAATCATTGGTGTTTTTGTTAAAATGTAGATTCTGATTCAGTATATCTGAGATGGAAATACAACAGGATTTCAAAAGTTCATTAGAAAAATTTTATTTTATTTTCATTCCATTTTCATGAATTTTTTTGAAGCCTTCTTCATACAAACTTCAGCAGGGGGTCAAACCAGAATAAATTGTCTGGAAGCCCAGAATATAACATAAATATTATAAATATTCAAGTAAATACATTTATAACATATTTTTAGAGTCCAGAAGATGTTTTGATTTATTTTGAATAGCTAGACTGTCCACTAAACTTATCATCTTCAAAACATGGCACTCTTGAGATTAAAAAGTAGACTGTTAATAATTCCTTTCGAACAGAAGAAGTAAATAGAAACTGTATAACATAAATCAGACTAATGGCATAATCAAATGCCGTTTCAAATTATATACATTCGAATATGGAAAACTACTTAATTTTCTCTGAACTCAGTACATTTTCAATGAGAATACGTGTGAAAACAGCACTTCAAGCTGCAATATAGTTTTCAAGTGATATAGTTTACATAAGATTTGTGTTCTATAGGGACAAACCAAACCAAAAGTCACCCCTGTAGCAGCCGTGGAGATGAATGAGGAAGAGGCATAAGCAAGGAAAATTATTTAAGAAACCTGTGGCAGGTTTGCTGATTTCCCAATGTACTAAGCCTCTTAGAGTCCAAACCTTCATGTGGTTCTTTTCCCCATTGATACTGCCATTGACTATATTACTTGTAATGAATAACTTTGGCCCAAAAGACATTAGCAAGCAAAATGAACAAGAAATACTTTTCTTTCAGTTCTTATTGGTGGTGTTAGTAGGTACTGTCAAATAGGTTACAACTCACCTCAACCCTATGTACAATAGAAAGAAAGAGTGTCCAGTTCTGCATCCTGCTCGCGATTGTTACACTTCAGCCCATTGTTGCTTACACTGTATCAATCCATCTCATTGGGGTCTTCCTGTCTTTCACTGAACCACCACTTTACCGAGAATGATGATCTTTAAAACCTGATCCCTCCTGATAACTTGTCCCAAGTATGAAAAATGAAGTCTTGGCATCCTTGCTTGAAAGGAGCATTCTGACTATACTTTTAAGATAAATTTGTATGTTCTTCTGGGCAGTCCATGGTACTTTCAGTATTCTCTAACACCACAATGAAAATTCATCAATTCTTCTCCAGTCTTCCTTATTTGTTGTCCAGCTTTAACATGCATATTAGGCAACTGAAAATACCATGGTTTGGGTTAGAGACACCTTAGTCCTCAAACTATATCTTTGCCCCTTAATAGTTTGTTGTTGTTAAGTTCTGTCTACTCATTTCTGACTCATACTAACCTTGTTTAGGGTTTCCAATGAGCAGCTGGTGAGTTTGAACTGCTGACCTTGTGGTTCAAACCAACCTTGTAGTCCAGTGCTTTATTTCACAACACCACACCAGGACTCCAAAGAGATACGAGTCTTAAAGAAGTCTTCTGCAGCAGTTTTGCCTTATGCCATATGTTGTTTAATTTCTTGACTGCTGCCTGAATGAGTGTTTATTATGGATTCAAGGTAAATAAAGTCCTTGACAACTTCTTTTCACCGTTTATCATGATGCTATTCACTGGTGCATTGTGAGGACTTTTGTTTTGTTTACAATCAGGTGCAACCTATACTGAAGGCTGTGATCTTTGGTCTTCATCAGTAAGTATTTTAAGTCCTCTTTGTTTCCAATAGGTAAGGTTGTATCATATGCATTTCGAAGGTTGCTCCTGAGTCTTCCTCCAATCCTGATGCCATGTTTTTCTTCATATAATCCATCTTTTTGGATCATTTGCTCAGTATATATATTTAACAGGATAGTGAAAGAACATAGCCACAGAGGCCTAGTGTGGAGAGTAAATTTCCAACTGATAAGAAGAGAGGGCATATGCATAAGAACACCCACACTTACAGATAATACCCACTTGACCTGGTTTCAATGACTGGATGATCAGAGCTCAACTAGAAGAAGAAAGAAGAGGAAAAAAAGCATAGTCTGATACAATTTGATGAACTGGACCTACACCTATGGATGCAGTAGCTCAAAAGAGGAAACAAATCCTTACAGCGAGGATCATTCCCACCCCCTCCATACAGAGTAGACAGATATGGGCAACTTGGACATTTGCTACTCAAAATGGGGGGAATACAAAGGCAAGAAGTGACTGGCTTACAAGCTTTCAAGAGGGAGCCTAGATACAGAGGGCATGGAAGAAGGTAGACTCTCCACTGAGTAGTATGTAATCTGTCTGGGAGGAGCGGTTGAAAGGAGATGTGGATAGGTCTCTTGTGATAAAATAGTGAATAATTGTTATCAGGACTGATTGTGAGGGTTGGAAATGTAAAGGTAGACATTTTGTAGCAAAAGGAGGGGAGTGATTGACTTTGCAGTCTAGGAGTCGAGTTCTCTGGGACCATCAAGGAAAAAGAGAGGAGAGCGTGTCCCTACCCAGAGAAGCAGTGACACCAGAGATGGATGCAGAGGCAATGATGTGGAGAGATGGAGCATCTGGGGACTTTAGACCCAGAGAGGGAGAGGGGCTGTGTGCTGACAACCAGGAACCAGGCTTGCAGGGTATACCCTTTGGTTGGTTGATGATGTGTGGAGGGGATTGTTACCATGGCAATGAAATGATATATGATAGGATGAATGTGTAAACTATCGCATATTTCACAATAACACATCAAAAAAATTTGCTTGCAAGTAATATTAATGCTACCGTTTGATGATTTGTATATTCCATAGGGTCACTTCTTTTGGGAATGGGCATAAATATGGTTCTCTTCCAATTGGTTTGTCAGGTTGCTGTTTTTCAGATAGCACAGACGTATGAAGGCCTCCCATTGTGCATAAGTTTGTGGAATGGTTGAGATACGCATTCAGTCAATTCCTGAAGCCTTGTTTTTTTGCCAATACCTTCAGTGTAGCTTGGACTTCTTCCTTCAATAACATCTATTCTTGATTATATGCTACCTCTCGAATGGTTGAACAGTTTTTGGTACAGTGACTCTGTGTATACTTTTCATTTTCCTTTGATGCTTTCTGTATCATTCTTTATTTTGCCTGTGTTATTGTTATTGTTAAGTACCAATTAGTGAGTTCCAACTCAGTGTCCCTGTATAGGATTTCTGAGGAGTATCTGGTGGATTTGAACTACTGAACTCTTGGTTTGTAGTCTAGTGCTGATCCTACAGCATCACACCAAGAATCCTATAGAATCCTTCAATATTTCAAGTTGAGATTTGAGTTTTTTCTTCAGTTCTTCCAACTTGAGTAATGTTGACAATGTTCTTACCTTTTGGTTTTCTAACTCCCGTTCTTTATATATTTTAATACCTTAGTTTGTCTTCTCAAGTTCCTCTTTAAAATTTTCTCTTCAGTTCTTTTACTTCCTCATTTCTTCGATTCACTTTCACTTCCCTAAGATCAAGGGCCAATTTCAAAGTGCCTTTCAACATCCATTTTTGTCTTTTCTTTCTTTTTTTGTCTTTTAAAATGACATTTTGCTTTCTTCTTCTCCTTTTTTTAAAGCTTTTTTTGTAACTTGAGTGATAGTTTACATGGGAAACAGTCTTGCACTAAACCTATTGTATTTTGTTTCATTTCAAATGATTACAATCCCATCCATGCATCATAATTTAAAAATATTTGCTTCTATTCCCTCTGTTTTTGTTTTGTTTTGTTTTTGATGTACACAAAAGCATGCAGCTATATAGAATTGTTTAAACAACCAAAGGGCACATTCTGCAAGCCCACCTCCTGGCTGCCAGTACACAACCTTTCTCTTTCCATGAATCTAGAGTCCTTAGCTGCTCTATTTCTACATGCTATTGCCTCAGCCTCCAACATTTGGTATCACTGCTTCTCTGGTTAGGGTCTCATATTTCACTCATGCTCTTCTGTCTTGATTGTCTTAGGCTCTTGCTTTCTTTTTGTATGATCTTTTTGACATCATCACACAGCTCTTGTAGTCTTCAGTCATTAGTGTCTAATATATCAAATCTCTTCTTGAAATGGTCTCTAAAACTCAGGTGGAATATGTTGAAGGTCTTATTTTGATTTGTTTTCCTTTTCTGCAGCTTCAACCTGACCTTGCATATGAGTAATTGATGGTCTGTTCCACAGTCTGCCTCTAGTCATTTTTTGCCCCAGATTATATGGAATTTTCCCACATATGTAGTCAATTTGATTCCTGTGTATTACATCTCTTGAGGTTCATGTGTATAGTCACTTCTACGGTTGTTTAAAAGATGGATTTTTCAATGAATAAGTTATAAGCCTTGCAAAATTCTATCTAGTGATCTCCAGCATCATTTCTATCACCAAAGACATGATCATTCCTCTTTATTTTCAGTTTTTTTTTGCATTTCAATCATCAATAATTATTTATGCATGTTGATTGCATACTTGATCAATTTCAAATTGAAGTTGGTAGAAATTTTTCAGTTTCTTAATCACTGGGCTTAGTATTTAGTGACTAAATTTGAACAATAGTGGTATTAACTGGTCTTTTTGTAAGTATATGGATATTATCCTATCACAGATAGCATTGCATTTCAAGATAGAGGGAAAAATAACAATGAAGCTGTGAGCTAAGCCCTACAATGCTCAATAGACTCCAGTGAACCTGGGTGTAGACCTGGTTGGCCAGTAGTGTGGCAAGAACTGGGGACTCTTGAACCCAGAGTCAGTGACATAGACACAGAGGATTGAGTAGAGAGTGAAGCATCCAGCTGATAAGAAGAGAGGGCATATGCACAAGAACACCCACACTTGCAGATCATACCCACTTGACCTGGTCTCATGACTGTATGATCAGAGTTCAACTAGAAGAAGAAAGAAGAGGA
>NW_006408519.1:54517306-54518183 GCF_000296735.1 Chrysochloris asiatica
ACTGTTTTGATTGGCCGTTTTATTTCTTCTTTATGCATGCATGAACTGTAGTAATACTTTTTAACTTATAGACATAAATTATATATAAGAGGGGCCTTTAAAAAAAGATGTGGAAAATTGTTATTTTTAATTTCAATTTGTATTAACTTTTTCAAGCCTCTTAGTATACACACTTACCATATATCTATTTATATTGTTATTAAATGCTGTTAAACTGACATTGAGTTCAATTGCTTATCTTCCAGAGCAACACCAGGACTTGACCTATTTATATATGTTGTTAAATGCCGTCAAGCTGGTTCTGACCCATAGCGACTCTGTATAGGATTTTTAAGGAGCAGCTGATGAGCTTGCAGCTATGACTTTGCATTCCAGCACCACACTAGGATTCCATATATATGAAACTGACTCAACGACACATAACTACAACAACATATATGTATATATATATGTGTATGCATATATATTTATATGGAGTCCTGGTGTGGTGCTGTAGGATAAACACTAGACTGCTAACCCCAAGGTCGGTGTTTCAACCAGGTGTTACCTCGGAAACCTTATGCAGGGTCACTATGAGTCATAACCAACTCCATGGAATGTAACAGTTACAAAATATATATGTGTGTGTGTACTCATATATGTTTGTATATGGTGGTGGTGATGGGGTGTGCCGTAGAGTTGACTCCGACTCATAGCTATCCGTATAGGGTTTCAGAAGCTGAAATCTTTACTGAAGTAGAAAGCTCATCTTTAATCTGCAGATTGGCCGGTAGTTTCAAACAGCTGACCTTGAGTTTAGCAGCCAAATTCGAAACTACTACACTACCAGAGATCTCTCTCCACCCACAAGTATATGGAACTCTTAGCGTAGTGGTTA
>NW_006408519.1:54524385-54533029 GCF_000296735.1 Chrysochloris asiatica
AGTAGCTCAAAAGAGGGAACAAATCTTTACAGCGAGGATAATTCTCACCCCCTCCATACATGTAGTGGACAGGATGGACAACTTGGACATTGGCTACCCAGAATGGGGGTGGGGGTGGGCTACAGAGGCAAGAAGTGACTGGCTTACAAGCTTTCAAGAGGTAACCAGAGGGCATGGAGCAAGATAGGATCTCCACTGAGTAGTATCCAATCTGTCTAGGAAAGGCTGATGAAAAGAGATGCGGATAGGTCTCTTGCAATACAATAGTGAATAATTGTTATCAGGACTGACTTTAAGGGTTGGAAATTTAAAGGCAGACATTTTGTGGCAAAAGGAAGAGAGTAATTAACTTTGCAGAGGTCCCTGGGACCATCATGGAAGAAGAGCAGAGAGCGGAACCCTACCCAGAGAAGCAGTGATGCCAAAGATGGAGGCAGAGACGATGATGTGCAGAGAGGGAGAGGGGCTGTGTGCTGACGATAGGGGATAGGGGGGCAGGCTTGCAGGATATACCCTTTGGTTGATTAATGATGCATGGAGGGAATTGTAACCATGGCAAGGAAATGATACACGATAAGATTAATGTGAAGCTAATGTTTTCCCATGTAAACTATCATATAATTCACAATAAAGCATTTAAAAAAAAAAAAAAAAAAGATCTTGAAATGTGCTTTTTTGACAATGAGTGGCATGCCATTCCTCTTCAATTTGATGCTCCTGACATCATAAACCATATGATTGCCTGATTCAAAACTGACATTACCAGTCCATTTCAGCTCACTACTGCCTAAAATATCTATTTTTACATGTTTTTTATTTTTGACAACTTCCTGTTTTCTAAGATGCATACATTATACGTTTCATGTTCATTTACTAATGGATGTTTTCAATGCCTCTCATTTTGTGTTGTGTCCCATTAGTAGATGAAAGTCCTGAAACCTCTGTTCTATTCATGTCATTATGGTCATCTCTAGTTTAAGGAGGCAGCTCTTCCCCAGTTGTATTTTGAATGTGTTACAATCAGAAAGATTCATCTTCTAGCATTTTAGTTGACAATATTCTGCTGCTCTTCATAAGGTTTTCATCTTCTGGCACTTTGTATGGCAATATTCTACTGTAAATCATAAGGGTTTCCATGGCTTACCTTTCAGAAGTGCTTGCCTCCTCTTATTCTTCCTATGTTTTAATCTCAAAGCTACACTGAGACCTGTCCACCATGGGGGAGCCTGCTGATTTTCAAAATACTTGCACCATAGTTACCAACATCATAGCAACATGCAAGCCACTACACTATGACAAACTGACAGATAAGTGACTTTTTTTATTGGAACTTTAGCCAGTATAGAGAAAGAGGAAGATAGAGAGAGAAATGCTAAGTCAGGATCTACCTCTTCTAGCTATCACAGTTAAAGCACCAAATTGCTGAGAGAAGCTTTAAGAGATTTCCCAGCCCCAGTCGATATCACATATAACACAGACAATTTAAACCAAGCCCTGTCAGTATTTCAGAATCACGAAAAATAGATATTTATTTGTATGAGAGCTAAATGCTGATGCACTTGGTTTGTGTAAGGCTACATTCTACTGCTGGAGCCCTAACATTGTCTTTAGTCTGGTATCAGTTCTGAACCATTTTCCATTTTTACAGTTACTTTCTTAAAATGTTATTGTTGATAAGTGCCATTGAGTTGGTTCTGACTCACAGCAAATATATGTAATACAGAACAAAACTCTGTCCAGTCCTGTGTGAACCTCACAATCATTGCTATATTTTAGCCCATGGCATACAGTAAGCATAATACTGACCTTTAAACAAATTTAATCATGCGGCAAAAGAAATGTTTTCTTTGGGTCAGGCACAGATGTGGAAAGAATGCCTCCTTAAAAAGGGTCTTCACATGTGACCCTTATTGAGAATTTCCTGCCTAAGCAGATACCAGGAAAAGGTGTTTCTAAGGACTATCTTAAGATCTTGTGACTTGGCAAAGGCATTTTGTGACAGCATCATGACATGTCAGAAACTTCCTAAAGAACATTATGTACTGTAACCAGTCTTTGCAACCTACATGTACTCTGTAAACCAATCCTAACAAAAGACCCTCTTTGATCTGTCACACCTCTCACTTCTCTAATGGCATTTTCTTCTATCAAAATATTGTAAACACAAGTTTTTTATTTAACCTTATAAAAATATGTTTGCAGCTATGTTTCCTTGGACTGCTTGCTTGGTTTAACTCTTGTGTTCCAAATAGCGTCCTGGTTCAAACCACGTTGTTCTTTATTTTTTCTTTAAGCATAGTATGGATTTTCCCTCATTAACATTCAATTGGTGTGAGGTACAGAAGTCCTGGTATAGCCTACAGGATAATTCACTAGACTGCAAGGTCAGTTTGAACCACAAGGTAGACAGTTCAAACCCACCATCAGCTCAGAAACCCTATACAGAGTTGCTATGGGTCAGAACTGCCCAGTGCCAGTACAAGACTTGTTCTCAGTCTGTCTCCCTAGGTTCTTGGGGGTGATCTCTAGGTAGGTCTTCTCTGACAGATCCTCTGGTCTCCTTGTGTTGAAGGGTTTTGAGGTTTATTACTAACTTTGTATCTCTAACTTCTGACTTGCCATCTGAATGTGTGGGAAGGTTCATTCTATATTACTTTTCATGAGGCTGTTTCTGAGATACTCCCAGGTCTTATAAAATTCTGGTGAGTTTTAGGAGAATCATGGTTTCAGCCTACAATTTTGAACTCAATTTTCTTCTCTCAAGGAGCCCTGGTGGTGTTGTAGATAAGCATTGGACTGCTAACCAAATTGGCAGTTCACACACACCAGCTGACTCCGCTGAAGAAAGCTGAGACTTCCTTCTCTAGTAAAGATTTATAGCCTTAAAAGCCTTATACAGAATAACTATGAATTGGAATTGACTTGATGACTGTGGATTTGGTTTGGTTTTCTATCTGTGTAATTTTATTGAGAGTTTTGTGTGTTTGCTTGTTAGCAAATTTTTTGATATCTCTTCTGTGTGATCTCTTGAAGATATTTTGGATTGGGACTCCAGTTTTCAAATTTTCTGTTGGTCTAGGTTTAGTTGTGAAGTTTACTGCAAAGAATTTAGCAATCTTTTACTGAGCTTAGCACTTTACTTTCCAAAATATCCTGATAGCAAACCAGAAGTAAAAGAAATAGAAAGCCAATAATAAACCTCAAAGACCTTCAAAGCAGGTTGATCAGAGGGTCTTACCTAGAGATCCCCCCTCCCCCCCCACCCCCCCTCAGGAGTGCAGGGAGATAGACTGAGAACAAAAGGCTTGGTGACACTGGCAATTCTGTATTCCACCCTTTCAGAATATAAATACCTTTGGAATCTGTACCTCACACCAATTGAGTTGTTAACAAGGAGAAACACATACTATGTTTAAAGTAAAATAATAATGCAATTTGAACCAGGATGCTGTTGTTGAAGTCTAACTTTTTTTGTGCATGTTTGCGTGGGAGTCCCCAAATTTTGCCCCCGCCACTCCAAAAAGGGCAATGCCAATTCACTAGAAGAGCTTGCAGCAGCTCCTGATCTGTTTTGTAAGATTAAAAGGAAGACTTTACTAGCTCATAGTTAATATCACCTGACCAAGACAATTTAGAAAGTCAATATCCATTTCAAAATACTTTCCAATTTAAAATTTAAAGTATCTTTCATAAATGAGTCTGGATTTCAACTCTCATGAGATGCTAGTTTGTTTCATTTTCAAAACCATTATAAATACGTATATAAAATAAATAATCCTAATATTCACAAAAACTAATAAGAAAAAAATGTTTACATTAACTTTGAAAGCAAAACTTTTTAAAGTAACTTCTGCTAAAATATGAAATATGTTTTACTTAAAGAAATGACAAAAACAGAAGGTTCATGGGTCTGGGAAAATTAAAAGTCCCGTATAACAGCTTTATGAAGGCCTCAGTACTGAGAACACCCTGTAACCTTCAACACAAAACCAGAATTAATACAGAAGAATAAATAAATAAGTAAACCCTTCCAGACTGTTTTATACTGAGCAGCATTCAAGAGATTAGAGGATCCCACTAGAATGTATTGAACTGATAGAAGACATTGGAATAAGAGAAAAGGCTAGACTACTTACCAAGTAAATAATAATAATGAAAATTTATTAAAAGTAAATAATTTAATTGTATTTTGAAAATATGGTTAAACAATTTGAGTAGAAATATGAGCTGTTTAAACAAATTTCACTTTAATGTTACTTATATGTTTATAGAAGCTTTAATTTCCAAGATTTTAGATAACTTCGCTTAAGTTACCTAAGTGTCTTCCATCAATTCCAAATCATAGCAGGGCTATAAAGGGTTTCTGAGGAGCAGCTGGTGGGTTTGAACTTCTGACCTTATGGTTAGTAGTACAGTGATTATTCTACAATACCATAGTAGGGCTCCTTAGGTACCTTACTGCCAAATTTTGTTAATAAATATTCATTATAATTGAAGTTTATAAGCTCTTACTTTTTATGCCACAAAGAAATGATATTCTGATATTTGAGTCTAGTAATGAATGTGTTCTACAAGAATTATCTAATGTCTTTTCTTACTCCCAACAAAAAATGACTCTTTTCCTGATGTGTTTGGGTTAGAGAAGGTGGGAGAAGCCACTGATAGGAGAGCAGGATTCAGTTGTGGATGTTAGCAGAGTTAACTGTCATTGTAGAAACTTGAACCTCTAGTATGGGTTTAAAATGAGCCACCTCAGAAGCAGTAGGGGTAAATCTCACTACCATTGAAGAAGAGGCAGGAGTGGAGTGTGCCCTTGGGACCAACAGATCCTTGCACACAGAATCTCTTTGACCTCAGGGACAGAAAGCTATGACATCAGAGGAGGGGTAGAGGAGCAGCAGCAGGAGAACCAAGAACCAGAGCATGAGACAGAACAGTGGACTTCCCAGTCCATGGAGCAAGTAAAGCTGAGTTTTTCTGGACAGGAGGCTTGTTTGTAGAGTGGGGTACCTCCAGGCACTTAAATGGGGGAGCTAGGTTTGCTGACCTTTGAGTCTAGAGCTGAGTACCCTTAGGCTGAGGCTTATGGTGGAGTGGTGTCCAATGGCTTTAACAGTGTCTAACTGGAACAATTGTGCCCTAAGCATATCTGACCACAAATTGTAATCTGCTACTTCCCTAATCAAGCTTATAACTGTGAGTATTGTGTTTGAGTTCTGTGTAGCCATTACAATGAATTACTGAACCTGAGCTTCCTGCACATTGAACGTTCTTGAACCAAGGATAGAAAGCTGAGACACCTGAGGAAAAATAGAGAAAAAGCCACAGCATAATGAATACGCAGAATACAACACAAGAGTGGTGGATTTCTCAACCCATGGAACAAGTAAAGTTTGTAGAGTGGGGTGGGGTGCTTCTAGGCATTAAGAGGGTCAAGGTCAGAGAGGCCTACCTAGGAGCACCTACCTGTGAGGCCTAACTGTGAGTCCTGACTGGAAGAACTGTGCCCTGAATATTTCTAATCCTGACTTGTAGCCTATGAACTTCTATAATGAACTCTATGAGTATTGTCTCTGAGTTTTGTGTGGCTGCTGCAATGAATTATAGAACCCAGATGAGAAATAAGTGTGTGTCATGGGAGGATTATTTGGTGTTCAGTTTTCGCAGAAGGACAAATGACTAATCAGAATTTTTTAAGGAGGAAAAAAACCTCAAGAAAGACTGAGCGACTCCATGTCTGGGGAGAAACATAAAGATTAAATCTAAAAAAAAATTAAGTTTAAAATAAAAGAACTATGTAAATATCTCAACATCTGTATAAGTGAAGAAAAGGTCTATATAACTACAGCGAACATAAATAAGAAAAGAACCTTAAAAATAGTAGGATAATAGAAGGCAGACTTAAAATCTAAAAATAAATATAGAATTAAAAGACTTAATATATATAAACCCAAACTCAGATTTTGTTTCAGAAAATTAACGAAATGTTTAAGGTATGAAATTAAACACTAATAAGCCTTGGTGTGGCATTGTGGGAGAAAGCACTGGACAGCAAATTCGTTTGAACCATAATGTCAGTTGTTCAGAATCACCAGTCGCTTCTTAGGAACCCTATACAGGGATGTTCTCAGTCGGAACTGACTAGACGGCACTTAACAGCAACAACAAGAAAGTAGCTCTAGATTGATTAAGACATTAAACTCAGTGACTGTTAGCGGTTATAACTAAAGAAAAAACCACTATCATAGAAATGAGAGATGATATATATGAAACATTTTAATGCCAAAATATAGACATGTTTTGTCATCTAGTTGATACTTGCACTTCCTTAAAGAAACATTCTAAATGATATCCATAACCTGGGTCCATGTTAGAATGGCAAATTGATCTTATACAATTACCACTTTCAAATGGATGCAAATATGTTTAGGTAATGATTTCAGATTTTCTAATTAGGTGGAAGCTTTCCCTTGCCACAATGCTACAGCTGTTTTCATGGCTAAAAAGCTTTTTGAACACATTGTTTGTATTTATGGAACCCTGGTTATAATTTTTTGGTAGTAATTCAGTAACTCAGTTAACTGAACAAGTCATTCAGGAAATTTGGAAAACTTCCCTTATCATCCACAGTCCTTTGGTTTACTTAAAAAACAAAAACAAATGGCATAATTAAAACTGAATTATTTTTAAGTTTGGAAGCTGCATACTACCGTGGGAAACTCCCTCTGACTGCCTATAAAAAGGCCTGCATGCCTGCTTTCTGGATCGCCACCAATTCGGATGGTAGACCCACCACATGCTGTGCTCTTCTGAGATCAATAAACGCTACTGCTGATTGAATTAAAATAATTGAGGTTTTTTTTTGCAATCTCAGGACTACATACTTTGGGATTCACAAATTCACCCCATGTGAAATTGTTATTGAAGACCTCTGAGTCTCCTTTATTGTCCTTGGTTGTTTTGAAGTGTTTTGAAGTCAGTTCTGACTCATAGGAATCCTGTACAGACTTTCCAGGGGGCAACCGGGGAATTTGAACTGCCACTCTTGTGGTTCAAACTTATCTTGAAGTCCAGTGCACTATCCCACAGTACCACACCAGGACTCATTGTTTAACCTGATCTTTTAAAATATTGCCAGTCCTTAATTAGAGTCCTGCTTCAGTGCTGTGGGTTAATGCATTATACAGCAAATTTGGTTTGAACTATAAGGTCAGATGTTCAAATTCACCAGATGCTCTTCGGAAACCCTATGCAGGGTCGCTATGGGTCAGAACCAACTCTGTGGCACTTAACAACAACAACAAAGTCCTTAATTGTATATTCCCAAGAATATCATTCTCAAATTCAAGATGCCTTTGATAAATAAGAATCTGAGCTCCTTAGTAAGCCTAGCATCTTTCCAGGTGATTATGAATATTTAAAACGGCATCAGTTGAAATGTGTTTTAAGCCTCATTGTTAAGTACTGTTGAATCAGTTTGAATCATAGTATTCCTATATAGCATTTCCAAGGAGCAACTGGTAGGTTTGAACCCTTAATCTTATGGTTATCAGTCCATTGCTTATCCTATAGCTCCACACTAGGACTCCAAACCTCATTGTTGTTGTTAAGTGCCATAGAGTTGGTTCTGACTTGTAGCGACAATGCATAGGGCTTCTGAGAATCAACTGATGAGTTTGAGCTGCCAACCTTGTAGTTCAAACTGACCTTACAGTCTAGTGCTTACCCTAGAGGGCCACACCAGGACACCAAATTTCATTAGAAATGACCTTACAACCTAGTTATGAGCATCTGATTTGTATACAACCTATAGTTACAAACCAACCCCCTCAAAGCATCTAATAACTTCTGGATTAGAAAACGAAGGTATTACCAGAGTTCTATTAAGAACAATATAGATATCTGTCAGTGTCTACCCATAAATTCTAATTCAGGCTGCAGTCTTTTGTGAAACTGTTAAGTTGGGAGAAAGGAAGGAAGGAAGTGGCATTTATTGAGTGCCAGGCCTTGTAGAATCAGCATGAACAAAGGCAAGAACTCGGAGAGGCAACCTGTCAGTCAGTGTCAGAAGAGATTGAAAACCCCATCCCAATTCTTTCTCAATGACTAGTGGCAGCTTGCTCTGTATTGTTAAAGGTGTAGAACATGCTCCTCACCTGTAGAAGGTCTGCATGTAGCACTGCAACTATGCAGTGCAGGTTGGCCTCATTGCACACAACCCAGAAGTCATCACAACACAGCAACAGGTTCCACTGGTCTGGGCTGTGCCCCTCTGTTCACAACCACCTACATGCTTCCACCAAAGATGCATAGAAAGATAGACTATATGCTTGCTGGAAGTGAAGAGAACTTCAAATAAATAAATAAATAAAAATCTACAGTCTTCAGTATGGATTGCACCTCAAAGTAAAGCACAAAAAAAAGCCTCACATACAATAGTGAATGATTGTTATCGGGACTGATTGTGAGGGTTGGAAATGTAAAGGTAGACGTTTTGTTAGCAAGGAAGGGAGTGATTAACTCTCCAGTCTAAGAGCTGAGGTCTCTAGGACCATCAACGGAGAAGAGCCGAGGGTGGGACCCTACCCAGAGAAGCAGCGATGCCTGAGATAGAGGCAGAGATGATGACGTGGAGTGATGAAGC
>NW_006408519.1:54533184-54535727 GCF_000296735.1 Chrysochloris asiatica
GATATATGGTGGAATGACTGTAAAACTGAAGTTCTCTCATGTATACTATCATATAATTCACAATATAACATGGGAAAAAAAAAAAAAATGCAGAGCCAAGATCCCACCCAAGTCATCTCCACTCTGTGAAGACAGTCTGATTCTCTAGTTTGAGAATGGACCTTCATTTTGCCAATAAACTGCTTGTGCATAAAAAAAAAAAAAAACCCTCACAAGTGGACTAATCAATAACATTTCCAACCTGAGAGGTTCATCTTCTTGCATTATATCAAACAATGTTCTGGTACTTAACCATTTTGTGGCTAACCACTCGAAGTAGTCCGCTTCTCCTTCTTCCTAGTCTGTCTTTCTCTGGAATCTCTGCTGAAACCTTGTCCTATTATGGGCGACCCTGCTGGTATTTAAAATACCACTGACATAGCATCTATCATCACAGCAAGACCAAGCCATCACAGTATGACGAACTGATAGATGAGTGTTAGGAAATATAGCATTGTTTTTGTTGTTAAATTCCATCAAGTTGGTAACTTTGCAGTCCAGTGCATTAACCTATAGCACCACACCAGTAGTCATCAATATAGCATATTAACCCAAAATGTAGAGACTTAAATAACTTAAATATGACTAAATAACATGAGTCATATATTTTCCAGAACCATGCAACTTGGTCTGGGCTTTATGGAGATGGCTTATCTACAGTTCACATGCTGTCTGTTAGATTAAGAATGAGTAAGATATCTTCTTTGTTTAACTACCATTTTAATTGAAGGATGGAAAAGCTAGAACTGGGATATGCATCTTTTTTTCCCCTCCATGTTGTCACTGTATATTACCATCATAAATGTCCTCAAACATGATGGTTAGGTGCCAAGAAAAAGCACTCCAACAAGAAAAGTCTCAATGTGAATGATTTACAAAGTTCTTACACCACACAGGGTTTTATCTTTTAGACATATGTAGGAGCTCTGGTGGTACTGTGGGTTAGGCATTAGACTGCTAACTCGAAGGCTGAAACCTATCAGCTGCTCCACGGAAGAAAGATAAGGCTGTTTTTCCCCATAGAGATCTGTAGTACTAGGAACCTTATATAGGGTCATTATAATCAGAATTAACCTGACAATGAATTTTGTATATAGTTAAATAAGTATAGTAAAAAGATACAACCTATTTACGTCAGAAATATTGCCAGTATGCTAAATTTATTCATTTCAGCAATTGTTGCTATCTATCTCAGCAGGGATCTCCCTAACCCTCATTGGCCCCCTACTTTGTCAAAATATGATGGCCTCTTTTAACGATTTATGTCATTTGATTAAAACAAACAAACCAGACAGTGTGCTGTGATCCATAACGTTTTCCTTGTCAAATTCCTGGAAGTAGGTCACGAGTCCTTTCTTTCTAGTCTGCCTTAGTCCAGAAGCTCCACTGAAAACTGTTTACCATGATTGACACTTTTTGTTGTTGTTAAATGCCATTGAGTCAATTATGACCCGTAGCAACCCTGTATAGGGGTTCCAAGGAGCAACTGGTGAGCTTGAACCACCAACCCTGAAGTTCAAACTGACTTTGCAGTCTGAGGCATTAGCCCACAGCACCACACCAGGACTCCATGATTGACACTACTGGTATATAAAATACCAGTGACATAGCTTCCAACATCATAATGCAAGCCACCACAATATGATGAACTGACAGACATGTAGTACATGTATATATGAGGGGGCTTCAAAAAGCTTGTGGAAAAATGGATTTTTTCTGTGAACTCTCTGAAGCCCCTCCTATTTGTATTTATATTTATAATGTATAAATTTATACACATATAATTTATTATGACGATTGATTTCAGGAAATCAGGCCTATTTTAAGGTCTTCCAATCATTGATACACATTTTCAGGGTAATTCTATGAACTCTGGATGCACGAATTGATTTCTCATTTTCTAGTATAACCATCAACACCATCTCATCACTTTACCTCTATCTTCTCCCTACCGCTTGCAAGAATTTCATCAACCTTTACACTTCAAATTCACACTTACGTGTTCTACTGCTACTGAGCAGAAAGTCATTACTTCTACATCAGCTGTCCAATGTTTAACAAAGCTGTCCGGCATTTAAACTTGCAAAGTATATGTTACTCTGTTATAGGCTGGGTCCTCTAGAGAAGCCAAACCAGTGAAGCTTTTATGTGTATATACATATATGAACTTCTGGTGTGTCGCTGTAGGATCAGCACTGAACTGTGTACCACAAGGTCAACAGTTGAAACCCACCAGCTGTTACTTGGAAAACCTATACAGGGTCTCTAGGAACTGACCTGATGACACTTAACAATAACAACATATAATATATACATATATATAGTTGCTGTATGTGCCGTGGAGTCGGTTCTGACTCATAGCAACCCTGTATAGGGTTTCTGAGGCTGTAAATCTTTACAGGAGCAGAAAGCCTCCTCTTTCTCACTTAGAACAGCTGGTAGTTTCAAACTGCTGACCTTGAGGTTCACAGCCCTATTCGTAACCACTACGCTACCACATATAT
>NW_006408519.1:54535827-54555827 GCF_000296735.1 Chrysochloris asiatica
AGAGAGAGAGAGAGAGAGAGAGAGAGAGAGAGAGAAATGCAAGAAAAAGATATGCAGCTGTTGTTCAGGGCTTTCGAGTCAGTTCCGACCCATAGTGACCCTGTATAGGGTTTCTGATGAGCAGCTGTGCACTTGAACTGCCAACTTTGCAGTTCAAAGGGCTTTGCAGTCTGGTGCATTAACCCACAGAGAGAGAGAGAAAGAAAGAAATGCAAGGAAACGTTATGCAGCTATAGAGACTGGCAAATCCCAAATCTGTGGATCAGAAGTCAGAATTAAGGCTTTCCCCTACTCACATAGCTGTAGGAGATAACAAACCCAAGATGCAGAGGTAAAAAAGCCTGCTGCAGACTGCAGAGGCTGATGGATCCAAGATCAGCAGGTAAGACAGCAGGCTACTAGCTGAAATTCAAAGAACTGGAAATCAAATAATGAGAAATCAGCTCAGGATCCAGATCGAGCAAAGTCCAAGAGCTTTGCCAGAATATCCGTTTATAAGGATGAAAGCCACCCCTTACCCCCAGGAAACTCCCTCATAGTGTATTAGATCATGAAAGTGATTACATTATAGTACATCTCTCGTGGGTGATAATTTTATCATGACATAATGGCCAAACTACATCATAATCGTCAAACCTCTGAGAATCGTAACACAGCAAAGTTGACAACCATACAACCATAACCATCACACTCAGGTTTTCCAAATTTACATAAATTAACATTTACACTGTTGGGTGAATATTTCTATGAGTTTTTATAAACCATGCAGTTATGTAACTACTACCACAGGCAAGATACTAAAGGAAAACCAAACCCATTGCCATAGAGTTGACCCCAGCTCATAGCAGTCCTATAGGACAGAGTAGAATTGCTTCATAGGATTTTCAAGACTGTGATATTCGTGGCAGCAGGCTGCTACATCTTCTTCCATTCAGTTAGCAGTTGAGTAAATTATCCACTGTGCTACCAGGGTTTCATAGTCAAGATAATAACAACCCCCCAAATTCATTTTTGCTACTCCTTTGTTTTTAAACTGTTTCTTCACTTTTAATTTCTGAACACCATAAATTAATTCTTCTTTTTCATAATTTTGTCATTTCTAGAATGTCATATAAAACTATAGATAACATTGTAATAAAAAGAAACACAACAGCTGAAACTACAGATTATATAGTCTTCTGAGTCTGACTTCTTTCAATTAGCATAGTACACATGAGATTCATATTGTGTATGTATAAATAGTTTCTTTTCATTGCTGAGTTGTTTTCTTTTTATGAATATACCACACTTTGTTTTTATTTTCCTCAATTGAGTTGTTTTCAGCTTTGGGCTATGGTAAATGAATCATAAACATTCATGAACAGATTTTTGTGTGAATATAGGTTCCTTTCTCTGGGGTATGTACCTGAAAGTGGGATAGCAAGATTATATGTTAAGCATATCTTTAAACTTTTAAGAGATTGCCAAACCGTTTTCCATAATGATTGTACCATTTTGTATTTTAACCAGCAATATATGAGGGTTTAAGTTACCCATCTTTATCAAGCCCTTGGAATTAATCAGTTTTTATTTTTATTTTTAAGGCATTGTAATAAGTAACTCACTGTTAACTTAATACATATTTCTCAAATGACTAATGATATCCTGATGTGGTTCTGTGGATTAATGTGCTGGACTGCAAGGTTGGTTTGAACCACAAGGTCAGTGGTTTAAGCTTACCAGCTGCTTCTCAGAAACCCCATACAGGGTTGGAATCAGTCAGAACCAACTGACTGGTACTTAACAACAACAAACAACAAACAATGACAAATAATACTGACCAAAACTCAAAATAATTTCATGCAGAGCAGAAGTCCTTCAGGTAATTATTCTCACCTAATAACTTGATGGTGTCCTGGTGTGGCACTGTAGGATAAGCACTGGACTGCTAACTGCATGGTTGGTTCAAGCCCGCTGCTCCTCAGAATCACTGCACAGGGTCGCTGTGAGTCAGAACTGACAATAGCACTAAACAACAACAGTAAATTGACTAAGGAGTCTTGGTGGCACAGTGGTTAAGCTCTCAGATGTGAACTGAAAGGTGGGCAGTTCCATTCCATCAGCCACTGTACAGGAGAAAAATGGGGGGGGGGCAGTCGCTTCCTTAAAGATGATAACCTTTGAAACCCTGAGGGGCAGTTTTACTCTGCCTGATACAGTTACCATGAGTCAGAATCAAAAAGAAGACAATAGGTTTTAGTAACTTGATTGACAGGTTAATGAATTAGTTAATGGATGTGGAGCTCTATGATTGACTCCTGATGATTCTAATTCCATTGCCTCCAAATACTAAGAACAGCCCCCTCTCACCCCCAGCTTCAATATGTTTAAAAATAAACAATCGTAAATTAAGAAAAAAGAAATGAATATTAGGAAAAGATACAAATCAGCTTTGAGGTGATATTAATGCTGCATTATTCAGGAGTCCTGGTATAGCACTATGGGCTAATGCGCTGGACTGAAAAATTGGTTTGAACCTCAGAATCACAGTTCAAGCTCACCAGTTGCTCCTCGGAAACGCTGTACAGTGTTGCTTTGGTTCTGAAATGACTCCACTCCACTTAACAACAACAACATTAAATTATGGTCTTCATGTATTAAACTAAATCAAGTAAAAGGATGGGCCATCTGTTCAAAGTGAAGTGTAACAGGATTTTAGTAACTCTTATATTTTGGAGTCCTGGTGTGGCGCTGTCGTCTAGTGCATCAGACTGCAAAGTCATTTCAACCTCAAGGTTGGTGGTTCAAGCTCAGCAGCTGCTCCTTGGAAACCCTATACAGGGTCGCTGTGGGTCAGAACTGACTCGATGGCACTTAACAACAACAACAACATATTTTAGTATGAAAGTCATTTTACGTATCCTCTGCCTTTTAAATTAAGGAAACCATGAAACATTATCAGAGCCATTTTATAATAATTTTATTGCTTCAGTGTTATTGTGTAGCAGGTAGACCAGGGCTACAAGCTTACTCATAATGGTTAAAACAACTGGATATCAAGTAAGAATTCAACAGTTGAATACCTTGAATGGTATTGGCATTGGTACTGAGTGTGTTGCCTATCTTTAGCATGAGGAGAACTTCATAGGTATTTTCCCTAGCTAACATGACCAATCTTAACACGGTCAAGATTTTTGGTGGTAAAGATAATCTCAGCATCTCTCATGACTTTCTACAAAGATAGTGAAGCTGTACTGGAAAGTATTTAATGAAGAGTGCCATTGTTTAGCTAAATAACTAAATAAAGTGCATTCAACACTAAATAATTACCAGTAGTCAACACTGGCAGATTGATAGTATAAATTTAAAGGACTAAGTTGTTAAGTGCCTTTGAGTCACTTCTGACTCATAGCAACCCTGTTTCCAAGGAGCAGCTGATGAGTTTGAACCGCAGACCATGCAGTCCAGTGTGTTATCCTACAGTGGCACACCAGGATTTCAAAGGGCTAAGAGGACTGGCAATTTTTAAAGGGGAAATAGTTTCTATTTCAAAAAACTGAGTAAATAACGTCTTTGTTGTTGCTGTTGTTAAGTGCCGTCGAGTCGGTTCCGACCCATCGTAGGTGTTGGCTTTTCAAATTAATTTTAGTATTTCAGAGTCTTCATTGCCCTGGTGACTCAGTGGTTAAGTGCTCCTCGGCTATTAACTGAAGAGTTAGCAGTTCCACCCCAATTGCCACAATGCAGAGAATGATGAGGCAGTCTCTCCATAAAGATTTACAGCCTGGGAAGCACTGAGACATTTCTACTGTGGCCTATAGGGTTGCTATCAGTTGGAATCAAGTGGACAGTAATGCATTTTCCTTTCATTGACATTCCTGATTTCTTTGTGAAAGTTTGCTCTCTTCTCATCCTTCACCTCACCCTCCACCGCTTTCCCTTCTCCCATCTCCTCTTCCCTTCTCCCCCTCCTTCCTTCTCTCCCTTTCTATCCCTTCCTGTTTCCCCTCCTCCTTCTCCTCTTCTCTCTTTCTACCCCTCTCTCTCCTTCCTTTCCCACCTCCCTCTTCCACTAAATTAAAAAAATAAAGAAAATCAATAAATCTAGTAAGATTTTAGGTCAGAAAAGTCAAATCATGTCAGAAGTCAAATCATAAAAAAATATAAATAGAAATCTCAATAGCATGTCTTTTTTTTCCATGTAAAAATAATGTAAGAACAGGGTTCTGTTAATTCCTCTCTCCAAAGGTAATTAAGGTTGCATAAAATGCAAGTGGAAACTCTGTATGTACTAAAATATCCACTTTAATTCCTCTTCAGTATTTTCCCTTTACACTAAGTCAAATGAATGAATTTACATAACGTTAATGACATGGGCCCATTCTTTCAGGAGAGAACTCTCAATGAAGAGGAATCAAGTCAGATAGGGACCTGACATCTTAATTCAATGTTGTTGTTAAGCACTGTGGAGTCAGTTGGTTCTGACTCATAGAGACCCCCATGTAGGGCTTCCAAGGAGCAATTGGTGAGTTTGAACTGCCAACCTTGCAGTTGAAACCAACCTTGTGGTGAGTGCTTATCCTACATCACCACACCATGACTCCTCTTCTTTCAATAAGTACATTCTAATTATGAACTACAAACTCAGAACTGTTTGTCCATGATTTCAAGCTTTTTCAATATTATACATCCATCCAATCTAAGTGTATTCCTTGCCCATTCTCCCAGCCCCAAACATTTTTTTTTTTTCCTAAGAGAGGATATTGCCATTCTTTTGTCATGTGTGGTATCCCAGAAAGATTTGATAATCTGAATAATTGCATAAATCAGTTCAGTAATGTCCCTTCTTAGAAGTTCATAACATATAAAATGTATGTGTAATGTATATCATGTGTGAATTAATACATTTATCAATTTTTACATTTACATTAGCATGTTGTTGTTAAGTGCTGGCGAGTCGATTCAAACTCATAGTGACCCTCTATACGGTTTCAGAGGAGCAGGTGGTGGTTTTGAACTGCCTACTTTGTGGTTCACAGTCCAGTGCTGATGCTGCAGAACCACACCAGTATCATTAGTAAATGTGCTATGCTTGTCTGGTGGAGTCCTGGTGTGGCACTGTGGGTTAATGCATTGGACCACAAGGTTGGTTTGAATAGAAAGGTTGGTGTTTCAAGTTAAGAAGCTGCTCCTTGGAAACTCTATATAGGGTCACTATGAGTAGGAACCGACTCAAAGGCACGTAAAATAACAACATACTTGTCTGGTAAACTGCTTTCCACTTACATCAGCTTATTATAAGGAGAATATTTCTTATCCAGCAACTCAAATATTTTGTCTAGAGAGCAATATAATATGTATGATTTAAATGCATTATTAAAAAAAATTATTAAAAGAAATAGCCAAATAATAGCAAAGTGATACTTTTTTTCCCTGTTAAAATCAATATGAGATGCTGGTCCTCAATGATGGGAGACTACCTCTTCTGATGTATTATGCAATTACACTGATGGTGTTTAACTGAGTCACTATGGCAGACCATACGTTTACTCACAACCTCAACGTCATTGGTTAGGTTATGGTTTCACATCTCTGGTTTATGAACATAAGCTATTCTGAAAAATACCTATTTCAAATTTTAACTTCCAGTTTTAATTGTCCATAGCAAAATAAATGATTAACCTCATCATAAGAAATTTAAATAGAATTACTTATATCACCACAAGACTTTTGATTACATTTATTTCATAGACTGAAACTATTAGTGGATGACTTTTATATAAATGATAAAATCATCTCCATTATTGGAATGTGCCCTTATATTAATATAAAATTTATTTTAACTTTCATAATTATAAATATACATACAGACATAATTTATAAACATAAATGTAAAACTATAAGTATGTGAATATTTAGAAAATCCAATAGTTTTCTGGTTAATCTAGAAAGAATAATATCCACCTATGGTTGCCCCTTAACCAAAATTGCATAGTTGGTTAGTATTAATTTGGTAGTCTCAGTTTCCTACCCTCCTTTTCTGACAGGGCTTCTCTGTGTTCCGGAAGGCTTGAGAGTGTCTTGTTTAGGTAGTGTTCTCTGGCATTTGCTATGTTGTACGTGGGGATTTTCCAGTTTCCTTTAATATAAAGATACAGGAAGTCATATATTTGTGAGGCCAGTCCAAGTAGTTGAAAAGAGTAGTCTCTGATGGTTTTCAGAAGTGTCTAGTGGAGAAGAAAGACTGAAAGTATCATCCTGATTTGTGTCTCTCTCTGCCATACACCAGCTCTGGGCTTTGAGCAAGTCTATAAAATCAGTAGTTAGTTTCTTCACCTACATAACAGTTGTTGTTAACTGCTGTTGAGTCAGTACGAATTTATACAGGCCCTGTAAAGAGTTTCCGAGGATAAAGATCATAATAATTATGTCATAAGATTTATGAGAATTTATTAAAATAATTTAATTATACGAGAAATGTTCATAGTAAGTATCCAATGTTAGTTATATAATAATGGTTCATAACAAGCATTTAATAATTTGTAGTAATTTATATTATTCTTTGAATATCTCACTTTAGTTCTTGGGTAGTAATAACAACAATGACTCCTGGTGTGGCATTGTGGATAAGCACTGGACTACTAACACAAGGCCAGCAGTTCAAACCTACCAGCTATCCTTTGGAAACCCTAGGCAGGGTTACTGTGAATCAGAACAGACTCAATGGCACTTAACAACAACAATAGCAACAGTGGCCACATAGTAGTGTAATTTTGTTTTTTGAGCACTGGTTTGATACAAGAATTAGGCTATATGCATTGTCACAAATATGTTTACAACAACCTTATGCCATACCTCTATTATCTCCACATTATAAGCAAGTAACTGAAGCTCAAAAGAGTCAGTTAGATTTTTTGAGATCCCAAAGCTAGTAAGTGACAGGGCATGAAATGTAATCCATGTGGTATTATCCAAGCATGTTACACAGACACATATAACTTATTCTAACTTGGTACTGAAAAACAAAAACAAAAAGACACATGTTCAGCTCTCTTCTCTACATGTTTGTATTTTAAGAGCCTTTTCACCTGTCTACCAATAAGGAAAAAATGAACAAATGGAGGTGCTATAGTTAAGATTTTTTTATCAACTTGGCTGGGTTAGGATTCTCATGGTTTATCAGTTAAGATATATTAATAACCTCAGTGATATGATCTAATGTCATGTAATCACCCCCATGATAAGCTTTAATCTGATGTAATTATCCCTATGTGTTGCAAATCCTCACTTCTATGATGTTAATGGATGTCAGAAAATCCTCTGAAATTTGCTCTTAAATATAGAGAAGCTCAAGAAAATGGAAGTAATGATGAAATAAAAGAGCTGAACAGGAAATTTCAAAAAGGCAGCTCAAGAAGACAAAATATTACAATTAAATGTGAGAAGACCTGGAGTTAGAAAACCAAAACACACTCAGCGTGTCTGAAGCTGAAAGAACTAGAATAAAAATCCAAGCCTCAGGTTGCAATATTGAAGGGGTCTCTGGGTAAAATATAGGGTTCATGGTAGTTGAGTGGTTAAAGCTAAGTGTTATGCTGTCTACAGCAAAGGTTGGCAGTTTGAACCCACTCCCTGGGAAGAAGTTTCTTTCCATCAAGATTTACGATGATGGAAACACTATGGGTTAGTTTAGGAGTCCTGGTATGGCACTGTAGGTTAATGTGCTGTAGTGCAAGGTCAATTTGAAACTCACAAGCTGCTCCTTGGAAACTCTATATAGGGTTGCTATGTGTAGAAACCAACTCAACGGCACTTAACAACAACAATGGTTAAAATAGAGAATGATGAAGGAAGTACCAAAAGAGGATGGAAGGAATGCACAAAGTATCAAAAAGAATTGGTCAATGTTCAACCATTTCATAATAATCAAAGAAACTAAATTATATAAAAGAGAATGTGACATCAGTACTAGAGGTAGACTCATTAACAAGTTGCAATCTGCAAATGATACAACACTGCTTGCTGTAGGCAAAATACTTAGTGATGAAGATCAAATACTACAACCTTCAGCATAGATTACACCTCAATGTAAAGAAAATGAAAAATCTCACAACTGGACCAGTAAGTAATTATGATAAATGGAGATAAGATTGAAGTGGTCAAAAGCTTCACCTTGCTTAGATCCATAATTAACACTCATGGAAACAGCAGTTAAGAAATCAAACAATGTATTGAATTAGGCAAAACTGCTGCAAAAGAATTCCTCAAAGTGCTAAAGAAAAAGGATGTCACTTTGAGGACTAACTCGCACCTAACTCAAGGTATGTTATGTTCTGTTGCCTCATATGCATGTGGAAGTTGGACAGTGAATAAGGAAGACTAGAAGAATTAATGTATTTGAAATATGATATGGCAAAGGTTATTTAAAGTACCATGACTGCCAGAAGAACAAACAAATCCTTCTCGGGAGAAGTCTAGACAGAATGGTCTTTATAAGTGAGGATGGTGAGAATTCATTTCTCATCCTTTGGACATGTTGTCAGGAGGTGCCAGTCTTTGGAGAAGGGCATCATAACTGGTAAAGTAGGTTAGCTGAAAAAGAGGAAGCTCCCCAATGCGATGGAGTGATACGGTATCAGCAATAGTGGTTTCAAATGGAGCAACAATTTTGAGGCTGGCACAGGACTGGCAGTGTTTCATTCTGTTGTAGATAGGATAGCTATACTTAACAGCACCTAACAATAACAACATGGTATGAGTTAGGTTGCAATCTATAGGATTAAGTTGTATCTTGTGTCAGTCTCTTTTGAGGTGTAAAAGAGATTAAACATCAAGTAGTGCTCAGAGGGACCTACTATCACCAAGAATGAAGAGCCAGGAGCAGGGTTTTTGCACTGTGAGGCGCCTAAATTCAAGAAAAGACTGACGCCAAGACAGGTGGGTATCTCCAAGGTCCGTTGGGCCTATAGATGCCGAAAGGCAACATGGACCTTTTTCTGGAGCCAGCAAAGAGAGAAAGCTTGCTGATTTTGGATTTCTAGGCTCCTAAACTGTGAGTGCTGGTGTGACCAGAGTCCAGATGAGGTGATGTGGGTTAATGTGCTGGACTACAAAGTCGGCTTGATCCCAAGATCGGTGGTTCAAGCTCACCGGCCACTCCTTGGAAACCCTATGCAGGGTCGCTACGGGTTGTAATCAACTTGATGGCACTCAACAACAACAAACTGCGATAGAATACATGGTTAAAGTCACCCGTTTGTGCAATATTTGTTACAGAAGCACTAGATAACTAGACAGGAGGGAATATACAAACTACTTGAATTCTACTTGATTCCCGGTTATAATTATGGTCTTCCTTGTGTGGCATTGTAGGATCAGCACTGGACTTGGAACCAAATGTTCCACAGTTCAAACCTACTAGGTGCTCCTCAGAAACCCTATACAGGGTCACTATGAGTCGGAACTGATTTGATGGCACTTAATAACAATATTTGTGCTATAAGGAGCTCTGGTAGTGTAGTGGTTACGAATCGGGCTGCGAACCTTAAGGTCAGCGGTTCGAAACTACGAGCCGCTCCGCGGGAGAAAGATGAGGCTTTCTACTACCGTAAAGATTTACATCCTCGGAAACCCTGTACAGGGTCGCTATGGGTTGGAACCGACTCGACGGCACTTAACAACAACAACAATTGAATGAAGAGAACCTCAATTATAACTTTATCCTTACATAATTCAATTGAATACTGAAGATTTTATAATATCAATAACTTATCTTCCATCTTGGAAAGAAATGGCAGACTGAGTTTTAAAATAAAATGTGTAGATAGGTCTTTCATATGTGCAACCTCTTTTGAGTCTTTGTGGGAAAAAAAATTACCTCTGCCTTGTGAAATAACCAAATGCTTTTGGACTATATGGGAGGCAGCATTCTAAGAAGATCTATAAGGTCTCTGCCTCCTGATATAAACATGCTGCATTATTTCCAAAGCTGTAAATATGATGGATTTTTCTCCCAGATTATATTATATGGAACAGTTGGCTCTAAGAAAAAGAGATCATCTGGGGTACACCTGGACTAATCAGATAAGCCCTTAAAAGGAACTAGAATTTTCCAGAAGTCAGAGATTCAGAGCATGAGAGAAATTGCACACAAGAATCTCCATGGGAGTTTTGAAATTACAGGGAGCCATTTGATAAAGAGTAATAGTGGTTTAGTGGATTAATGCGTTGGGTGACTAACTGCAAGGCCAGCATTTCAAATCCACCAGCTGATCTGTGGGAGAAAGATGAGGCTTTCTTCTCCCCTTAAAGATTTACAGCACCAGAAACCCTGTGCAGGATAGCAAAGAATCAGAACTGATTTTATGGTATTTAACAACAACAATTTGATAAAGAAATAGTCCATGTGTGATGCTATAAGAAAAATACTGAACTGCTAAGGCTGGCTCTTCAAACCTTCCAGCCACTCATCAGAAAACCATACAGGGTCGCTATGAGACAGAACCTACTTGCAAGCATTTAACATTTGTTAAGAAATAGAGGCAACATTCATGAGATGAATGTTTTGAAGTGCTAATGAATTGATTCTGACTTACTGGGACCCTGTATAGGATTTCCAAGGAGTGGCTGGTAGGTATGAACTATTGACCTTGAGTGTAGCATGCCAGAGCTTATCCTACAGCTCCATACTAGTAAGTGAGCCCCCAGCTAATAGCCAGCAAAGAAACCAGTTCCTCAGTTCTACAACCACAGGAATTGAATCCTCCCATAACTTGAATGAACCTGAATGTAGTTTCCTGCAAAAATTCCAGATGAGAACTGAGTGTTGCTGACACAATGATTAGTTTCAGAGGACTTGGAGAAGAGAACCCCAGTGACTTTGTGCCTGGACCTCCAACCTAATAAATCGGTTCTCTATGCCATTAAGTAGGAGACCTGGTGGTGCTATCAGATAAGCACTGGATTGTTAATGAACCACAAGGCTGGCAGTTCAAATGCACCAGCCACTCTGTAGAAGAATGATCAGACTGTTTGCTCCCATAAAGATTTACAGTCTTCAGAACCCTACATAGGGTCACTATGAGACTCAGTGGCAAGGCTTTATACACCATTTAAAATACAGTTTAATTAAGAGATTTGTTCTTTGCAATGAATGAAGAAATAAAAAATGTATGCTTATAAAATAAAATAATCACAGGAGCTAGGAACACATAGGGATTTATATATTTCTCATATAACCATGATTGAAAGGAGTCCTGGTATAGTGCTGTAGGACAAGCACTGAACTGTTAACTACATGGTTGGTGTATAAACCCATCAACTGCTCTGTGGAAACTCTGTACAGTGTTGCTCAGTGGCACTTCACAATGATTGTAAAGTATGGTAAGTGTCATAGTAAAACACTTCCCTGGATTGTGATTGTTATTTTTAAAATAAGCACTTAAATTTTGGAAGTCAAACTAAACATTTCTGCTTTTCTATCAGAATGCATAAAATGAATTCTACAATTTTATGAACTGCTTTGCATATCTTCCCTTTGAACCAACAACTTTTTAAGCTATTTCAGTTTCTCAAATGTTTTAAGGTAAATACTGCTTGTGGGTTTTTTTTTTTTTTAATCATTGTGGTGGAACATGTATCTAAGTAATACTGCTTTATCTATGGCATGTCTTTGATGATTCATCCACTTTGACAAGTAACTGTCTGCTTTTAAGCTCTTTAGTTTGTATCAACACTGAGATGAAATGAGACTTGAACAACATGTACCACTGAAGGAAAATAACATACTATCTTTGTATTGTTAGAAAAGTAAAGCCTTGTAATAGACAAAATAGCTAATACACTAGTATCTTTGATTAAATCATTGATTTTCTCACAAAATGTCCAGAAATAAATATTCTTTGTCCAATAACCTTAACCCATATTAAAAAAAGACTACTCATCTTTGCTTCATAATTTTTAAGACTACATTGAGAAATATTATGATTACGTACATGTAATAAAATTGTCGACAATGGTTGAGTCCTGTAATTGTGAACTAAATTCAAGGAGGCTGCCTTGAAGATAAGAACTAACAGTGTCTTCATTTTGATTAGCTTACCTTTTCAAGTGTTCTGCTAGGAACCTCTATCACACAAATAGAGGCAAGAACTTTATTATCATCACTATAGCAACTGCAGGGAAATGTATTTCAAAACAGTTGACTACCTGAAAATTTTCTCAGGATGGAAAGAAGGGCAGATGATATGCAACATCTAAATTCATTTTTTTTTTCTCTTGAACTGCTCTGTCATCTATGTGATTTATTTTACTATGATAATATAAACCTGTTGTATTAAATTTTAATTTAACAGTAGGAAATCACACATATATGTGTGTATATGCATGTTAATTTCATTTCTTTATTAAGTTAGTGTTCAACATATCTTTTGGCTTTTGAAAGCAGCTTGCAAAACTTTAGTTTTATATTGATCATTCAAAATTGAGTATGTCACAGATTTTTTTCTGAGAATTGTAATATTGAAATAAAACATCGAATGTTAATAATTGGAAGATAAATTACTATTACAAGTTTTGCTTCATACAAGAATGATTACATTTTTATTTAAAGTTGGGTTATTTAATATTTTGTGTTCGCTCTTAAATTTTTGTACAAGAACGTCATCTGTATTATTCATACCATATCTTTTCATTTACCTAAATTTTATCATGAACATGCATGGTTCAACGTTACTGACAATCTGCATTTAAAATAAGATGATCATACAGTAGGGCTGCCTGGACAATTTTTAACCTTTGCATCTTTGTTGGAGCCAGAGTTCTGAGAACTTCATTTATAATGGCTTTTTAAAAATGCCTTTCTAGAATGATAGGACTTACTTTTTAAGTATTCTTCTCTTAATTTAACTGAAAAAGACAAGCCTAGATTGCAAGATTTCCTGAAATGCATTCTTGTGCATACATTATGCACATTCATAAGATGACTTAGCCTGCAAGATCTCCCTTTATTACGCCACCCCCAGTCTCCTATGTGAGGAAAGTAGTCCTCTGCCTGCGGGAGTCCTAGTGTGGCGCTGTCCGATAAAGCACTGGACTCAAAGGTTAGTTTGAACCGCATGGTCGGTGGTTCAAACTCAACAGCTGTTCCTCAGAAGCTCTATACAGAGTCATTATGAGTTGGAAGCAAATGGACAGCACTTAACAACAGCAAAGTACTCTGTGTAAGATTTAGGGACTTTCTTGTTTTATAATGAAAATCATGGTGTAAACCCATTCTCAATTCTTTCATAATCTATGTGTGAATTCTACTCTTGATAAGCCTTGTATGTAAAAATACTCATGATAGAATAGTAAAATGATAAAAAATACATTTGTAGTTGTTGTTGCTAAGTGCTGTCGAGTTGGTTCCGACCCATAGCGACCCTGTACAGGGTTTCCAAGGCTGTAAATCTTTACGGGAGCAGAAAGCCTCATCTTTCTCCCGCGGAGTAGCTGGTAGTTTTGAACTGCTGACCTTGCGGTTCGCAGCCCAATTCGTAACCACTATGCTACCAGAGCTCCTATATTTGTAGTACAGCGTAATAATAATTGTGAGGATGACACAGGACAGGGCAACTTTCTGTTCTGTTATATAGAGGGTCACTATAACTGACTCCACAGTACTCAACAACAAAACTCTCAAAATGATGAATAGATCATCATTTATTAAAGCTTGTTGTTGTTGCTAAGTACCATGGAGTTGGTTCCGACGCATAGTGACCCTGTACAAGGTTTCCAAGGCCGGAAATCTTTATGGGAGCAGAAAGCTTCATCTTTCTCCCCCAGACGGCTGGTAGTTTCGAACTGTCAACCTTGAGGTTAGCAGCCCTATTCATAACCACTATGCTACCAAAGCTTATTGGTGTCTTAAATTCTGAAGTTTATTTCCCAGGCTCATTATTTTCTTTTACTATGCTGTTATTAAGTACCATTGAGTCCATTCCAACTCATAGCGACCGTGTATAGGGTTTCTAAGGAGCAGCTGATAAGCTTGAACTGCTAAGCAGACCTTGTGGTTCAAACTGAACTTGCAGTCCAACGCATTTGAAATAAAACATCTGGAAAATGTTTTACTTCACTGATTCTACAATGATATCTGTGCTGTAAGTTCACTATTAAGTTGGACCATTTAAAAAGAAGAATTAATTGTTTACAATTGAGTTTTTTTCTTAAAGCTTTCCATCAAAAGGTTTTATTAGCCCAATGAATTACATAAGTACTAAAGAATTTTAGTATGAGTTTCCTGTAGACTTTTATCACAAAATCAGTTTCCAATAAAATTCTCATATATATGCTTCCTGCAGGCAATTTTCATCGATATCCTTTGGAAATAAACATTAAGAAGTAAATTGGTGGTCTAACAATATTTTGAAATATTAAATAGTATTATTTCAAAACTTATTTTAACTTAAAGGAATCTTACTGCTTTATGTTAGTAAAAGCAAAGGTTGATAGTACCCATTTGATAACTATATTTGTTTATATGTGACTATGTGTAAGTGATTTCTGTGATGGTAATAAAATAATTTGCATGTAAAAAAAATGCATCCACTTAAGTATGTGAACATGTTAACATACATGGTCATTTCCAAGTTCTGAAATTTCATTTAAAATATGTCTTGTTTTAAATTGATTTTAAATAAATTGTTTTGTTTAAATGTTTACAAAATTTTGGAGGCTGCCAGTAGATGGCATTATAGTTTCTGTAGAGAAATGTTTATTTAGAAATGGGCTCTTTTCTTTGAAAAGATGTGGCAATCTGCTTCTGTAAGGATTATAGCCTTCAAAACTCTATGGGGCAGTTGTACTCTGAATTGCAGGTTTACTAGGACTTGGAATACATTTGATTGTCTTAGGTTTTCTTCTGTTTAGTAAAAGGAAAAATAATCTGTGACAATAGGATTCTGACTGAAAAGTTTACTAAGCATTCTGGAAAACTATTGTCATTAAAGAAAAAAAAGATAATTCCCTTATTAACTCAAATTTTGAAGCTCAGATAATTTAACTCTACAAGTTGGAAGGTTTAATATGATTATTTTTATGCAAATTATAGTCACACTAATTTTAAATAGCTTTTTAAAAATAAAATTAAATTAAAAAATAAATTATGAATAAAAATATTGTAATCAATATTGAACTTATGCTAATAAATCTTGTATCTACTATTTGTCCAAATTCATAGATATCAACATTCTTCAGTCATGCATAACTACATGTTTCCATATTCCTTTCTTAAAAAATAAATTAATTTAACTTCTTCCAAATAATAAACATAATTAGACCTTCCTGTATATATTAGAGCATCATGAGATAGTCATTGAATGAAGAAACGAATGAATGAGAAAACACACCCATAACTCATTAAAACAATATTTCTGAATCTATTTGCAAAATTTTTGGCTACATGACCAACTTGAAATTAGTTGATCCTCAAGAGTTGAAGGTCCTCTTTATGATTAAGCCTAAAATGTCAACATGAAGAATAAAGCATTTACTAATTCCCAGGAAGACCTTGCTTAATCCTTATATTATTTGTTGTTGTTTTTAAGTGATGTGGCATAGGTTCAAACTAGCAATGCTGCATAGCCTTATGGTTCAAAGTCTAATGTTTATCCTATATAACCACTGTGATCCCCTTGTATTACTTAATAGGCAACTAAATTTATGCTAAATAAGCAGGTCCTCTCTAGAATACCATTTTTAGTTGTGTGATGATTTATTTTATTAATTGGAGGATGCAAACCCTATGATCACTAAGAAAAGACTATTCAAAATTATTGGTTCACTTGATTTCTTTTTCATCCTTTGATTTTTAACTTATTCTCTGTTTCTAAGGTTTGTCTCCTGTTGGTAACATATTAATTGGTCATGTTTTTGTTCATTTTTTAAAAATATCCATTCTGCTACCCTATGTCTCTTGACTAGTGTATTTAATATATTTATATTCGGCCTGATTATCTATAGCAATGAATCCATTGTTGTCATTTTGTTATACTTCTATTTTTGTGTGTAGTGTTAACAGTTTCTTTGTTCTTTTTAATTTTCTGTGCTTAGGCATTTTTGCAGCATATGAAATTTCTTTTCCTGTTGATAATTTCTGTGTGTACTGAGTCTTTTTCCATTTTGGTGAGTAGATTTATTATTTTCTTGTGAGGTTAACCTGAAGTTGACTTATATTTTATTCATTTTAAAACAATCTGTTATTTTGTCCCTAATTTTTCATTGATGACCTTTATAATTTTGGGATTTACATTTAGGTCTTTAATCCATGCTGAGTTGGTTTTGGTATATAGAGTGAGGTAAAGGTCTTGTTTCAATCTTTTGCATATCAATATTCAGTTCTGCTAGCACCGTCTGTTGAAGAGACTATCTCCTCCCCATGCAATACACTTAGGCCCTTTGTGGAAAATCAGTTGGATGTATGTGGATGGGTTAATTTCTGGATTCTCAATTTTGTTCCATTGATCTATGTATCTTTCATTGTACAAGTACCAGGCTATTTTGACCACTGTAGCCATGCAGTAAATTTTGAAATCAGGGAGTGAGAGGCTTCCAACTTTGTTCTTCTTCTTAAGCAGTGCTTTACTTATACTGGGTCTCTGACCTTTCCATATAAAGTATGTAATTGTTTTTTCCATCTCTTTAAAGAATGTCATTGGAATCTGGATTGGGATTGCATTATATGTGTAGATTGCTTTAGGTAGCATTGACATTTTCACAATGTTAAGTCTTCCTCTCCAAGAGCACGGTATATTCTTCCATTTCTGTAAGTCTATTTTGGTTTCTTATAGTAGTATTTTGTAGTTTTCTTTGTATAGGTCCTTTGTTTCTCTAGTCACATTTATTCTCAAATATTTCTTCTTTGGGCAGCTGTTGTAAATGTTATTGCTTTCCTAATTTATTTTTTAGTGTTGTCATTATTAGTATAGAGGAATCCAACTGATTTTTGTATGTTGATCTTGTATCCTACCATTTTGCTAAACTTCTAATGATTTCCAGTAGTTTTTTTACTGACAAATTTAGGGGCTATAATACAGGGCACACATAGACAACCAAACATTACAAAAATTACAAAAACAAAAGAAGACAAAATAGATGATTAGAACATACTAAAAATTAGAAACTTATGTGCATCAAAAGATTTTCATCAAAAGAGTAAGAAAGGAGCCCACAGAATGGGGATAAATTTTTTTTGCAATAACATAGCAGACAAGTGACTACTTTCTGAAATATATAGGAAACTACAACACATCTACAAGAAAAAGACAAATAACCTAATTAAAAGTGGGCACAGGACATGAACAGATATTTCACCAAGGAAGACATTCAGGCAGCCAACAAACATATGAAGAAATGTTTACAATCGTTAGCCATCATAGAGATGCAAATCAAAACAACAATGGGTTATCATTTCACACCAGCAAAAACAGTGAAGTTAAAAAAAGCAGAAGGCAATAAATGCTAGTAAGGATGTGGAGAGACTGGGACCCTCCTTCATTGCTGGTGGGAATCTAAAATGGTGCAACCACTCTGAAAAACAGAAAGTTGGATATATAAATACCTTGTGATCCAGCAATTCCTTTACTTGATATATATTGACAAGAAATATGAGCCAGAACACAAGTATATACATGCACACCAATATTCATAGCCGCACTATTGACAATAGCAAAAAAGATAGAGACAGCCTAAGTGCCCATCAGTGGAAGAATGGATAAACAAACTTGGTACATATACAATGGAATATTATGCTACCTTGAAGAATAACAAGGAAGCTACAAGCAACTGCATAAAATGGATGATCCTTGAGAATATTAAGCTGAGTGAAATTACTCACAAATGGGCAAATAATGTGTCAGACCATTATTGCAAAAGCTTAAGAAAGGATACTCATACTCAAAGGGGTGGTGGGGAATCTTTGTTGGTTATCAGCGGTGGGAGGGAGGGAATGGTAGAACACAGGGTAGGGCATAGAAACATCATAGTTCATGTGTTGGGAAGGGCAATACACAAGAAGTGGTGCATGGAAGAAGAAGGTAGATAGGGGAACACACTTAGGCAGGTTTGCATGGGCTGGATGGGTCAGAAGTAAATAGTGGTATATGCTCAAACTTGGAACAAAAGGGCTCTGCAATACAGAGATCAAGACATAGTTTGAATGGGTAAAAGAGGAGAAAAAAATGTTAAGATGCTTGACTGTCTTATGAATATTGATTTCCCTTGCCTACTACTCTAAAATGACCACATGAGTGGGATAGAAAGGAATAGCAGGAAACATGATTACAGAAAGTTTATAATCCCATCTTCAACCTATAACTGATTAGAATACCTTAAAAGGGGTTCTAGAACTTGCCCAATGAAATAGACTGCTTGTGAAGCATTTGTAGTCTCTAGGACCTTAGGTGGAATCCTGAGCGCCATCTAGAACCTTCTGAGGTGGGATATTCCCCATTTGAAAGTACAAGCTGACCAGCCTGGAGCAGCTAGAGGAACAGAAGATACTTTTGGAAAAAAAAAAAAAAAAAAAAACCAGCAGGAAAAATCAGAAACAAAAATGGCAGTCTGATTTTCTACTAAAAGAATAAGCAAGGTGTTCATGGGAGATCCATCAAGGCAAACAATCAAGTCCCTTCAGGACAAAACCTCTTCCAAGACTGAAACTCAAAGAGACTATACAAACTGGTATGTAAGCTTGTTAGAAACCATGTTGGTCTACTGGTGAGTGGAAGAGCAGGAAAGGCAGCAATGAAGACATGAACTGAGTGTGACCACATTTCATAAACTCCTGTTGACCTGGAGATGAGAGAGAAGAGGAAGGGCTGGTTGGTCTAAAGTGTGGTGAGACATGGGGACTCCTGATCCTATGGACAAGTACATAGCCACGGAGGGCTCGAGCTGAGAGTGAAGCATCCAGCTGAAATGAAGTGAGGGGAGATGCACAAGAATGACCAAACTTGAAGATAATGTCCATTTGACCTAGCTTTGATGGCTTGATGATCAGAACTCAAATAGAGGAAGATAAAAAAATTTTGATTAAGGAAACAAGTGAAATTACTACAGTTAGATAAACTGGATCTATACTTGTAGATATGGTAGCTCAAGATACCAACTGAGAGGGAAGAAGTCTTCATATCAAGTATCAATCTTACCCCCTCAGTATACAGGGTTTATAGGGATGGGCATCTTAGACATTGGCTACCTAAAATGGAGGGGAGGGGATGTGCTATAAAGTCATGAAGTAACTGGCTTACAAGTTTTCAAGAGGGAATTTTGTTTCAGAGTGTGCAGAGGAAGGTAGAGTCCCCATTGAATAGTGTTATCTTGTCTAAATGGGTCTGGTGAAAGGAGATGGGGATTAGATGCTTATGATTCAATTGTTGTTAAGTGCTGTTGAGTCAGTTCCGACCCATAGCAACCCTGTACAGGGTTTCCAAGGGTGTAAATCTTTTCAATAGTGAATAATTATTGTCATGACTGATTGCAACTGTCACAACTGTAAAAGTTGATGTTTTGTAACATAAAGGTGGGGTAGTTAATCTTACAATCCAGGAACAAAGGACCCTAGGACCATCAAGGAAGAAAAGCACAAGCAGAATGTGGGACCCAATCCAGAGAAGCAGCGACACCAGATATAGAGGCAGAGATTATGAAATGGAGAGATAGAGCAGCTGAAGACTATAGATTCATAGAAAGAGAAAGGCTGTGTGCTGGCAACCAGGAGGCAGGCTTATAGAATGTGTCCTTTGATTGTTTATATGATTATATATTCCTGAGTGTTTGTGCACATCCCTCCCCCCAAAAACAGCAACAACAACAACAACAACAACAACAAAACAAACCAGAGGGAATAGAAACAAATACTGTTAAACGATGATGCACAGAGGGGGTTGTAATCATTACAGTGAAATGATGAATGTAAAACTGATGTTCTCCCATGTAAACTATCACTCAGTTCACAATAAAAACTTTAAAACAACAACAAA
>NW_006408519.1:54560827-54565994 GCF_000296735.1 Chrysochloris asiatica
AGATTGCCAAGAATTGTAAGGGCTTGAGATTTTAACCCAATTCCAAGCTAGAAAATGAATCTACCACAGATAGTGCAGAGATTTCCCCTATTTCCCATACTCCTTTTCTGATGACAGAAAACATGACATTCCTGAGTCAGAGAAAAAAGACTTACCACTAATGGTACAACAAACAGTATGAGCATCAACATAATTGTCAGTCCCCTTTATCCCTAGCCACATAGGGCCAAATGGATAGGTTCAGATTAACGTCTGCATGTGAAATAGGTTGTTATTACAAAAGCACAAATCTTCTAAAATAAAGAGACACTATGTTTTAAGATCTCTTACTATACAACCATCCATGAACAGATAGTCTGGAACAAAAGGGAGTTGGTTCATAAAATATGCAAAAACAAAGACTCTTGAAATAACACCCAACCAAAATTAGAAATTTTTGTTCATTTGTATTTGTCATGATTAATTTGTATGTCCATTGTGTTTTTTTGGGGGAGAAGGATATCCTGTTTTGTAAACTGGAGGGTCAGAGAAAAAGAGGAAGATCCCCAGTGAGATGACATTGGCCAAATGGCAGCATCAATGGGCTCAAACGTGGCAACAATTGTGAGGTTGACCCAGGACCAGGCATTGGTTAGTTCTGTTGTGCATAGTGTCACTATGAGTCAGTACCAACTCGATGGCACCTACAACAACTTTATATATAGTACAAAAATAATATAACGTCAGCTTGTCATACTGAGGTGGCTTGATGTGAAGTTGGAAGCTATGCCACAGGTATTTTAAATAACAACAGGGTCACGTATGGTAGCAGGTTTCAGCAGAGCTTCCAGACTAAGTAAAACAGACTGGGGAGACAGATTATTTCTGAATATTTAGCTACCGAAAACTTAAAGAATAGAAGCAGAACATTGTTCGATGTAGTACCACAAGATAAACCCCTCAGGTTCGAAGGCACTAAAACCTTGTGTAGGGTTTCCTAAGAGCGCCTGGTGAGTTTGAACCACTGACCTTTGGTTCAAACCGACCTTAAGGCCAGCACATTAACACACAACACCACACCAGGACTCCATGTGTATATTACAGCTTTTGAAATATCCCTGGGGTTCTTGGATGTTCTATTCTATTTTCTTGTGTGTGTGTTTTGTTATTTTTTTCCTTGACATTTTAGTTTGGGAAATTTCTACTGGTTTACATTCAAGCTCATGGATTTTTGTCCCCTTAACTGTGTTAAGTTTACAAAAGAGCCCATCCAAGGTATTTTTCATTTCTGTCAGTATTTTACCTTCTGAACATTTCGTTTTTGAATTTTTCTCTTGGAATATTTGTCTCCCTGCTTTCATTACCAATCTGTTATAGCATAATGTCTACTTTTTTCATTTGATCCCTCAACACTAATCATACGTATGTCCCTGTAGGACAGTTCTAAAATCGGAATCTGGTTCTTATACTCACTTTGTCTCTCTAGATTGTTAGTTGTTTGTTGTCTGTGGTATGCTTGAATTTGTTTGGTGAAAGCCAAATATATTGTATTAAGTGATCATTGTTGTTGTTGTTGTTAAGTACTGTCAAATCGATACCAACCCATAGCAACCCTTTATAGGGTTTCCAGGGAACAGCTGGTGAGCTTGAACCACCAATCTTGCAGTTCAAATGACTTTGCAGTCTGATGCATTAGCCCATAGCACCACAAGATACTAAGCAAAAGAGTTTATTTCACCTGCCTAGAAACTGGCTTATATTTTAGAAGCACATCATGTTTGATCAAGTAAAGGGTGAGCTGTGCTATAGAAAAGAGCCCTGGATTAAGCATGGGCTGTTAACTAAAAGACTGGCAGTTTGAACCCACCAGATGTTCTTGGAAGAAATGTGAGGCAGTCTGCTTCCTTAGAGATTTACAGTCACTGACACCCTGTGGAGCAGTTCCACTTGTCCTACACTGTCGTTATAAGTAAGTTTAAATACCTCTAGAGTTCTTGTTTTTATCTCTCGTCTTTACTTTTGGTCTTCTCTAAGTACTCCTCTTCAAAGGCAATCTAAATTTTGCAGCTCTTTCCGCTATAGTCCACTGCATTTATACTGGAGCCTTGTTGGTGTGATGGTCAGATGTGAAGGAGGGAAAGCAATCTATTCTGATTAAATTTCAGTCTTTTAGTGGACTTGTGTCTCTGGGCTGTGACCTCCACAAGTGTTTCTCCATTGTAATAGCCTTTTTATTTCCCTTAGATTAGACAGGATGCTAGAGGGGATAGAGTGGGAAGAATGATTTTCCTCCAGATGAGAAAAGGCTCTGATAAAGGATTTTCTTCTGAGATGTAGGCCTTTGTTATGAGCACAAACTGGGCACATTTCACAGTGATTTTTCTTCTGGTGCCAGATCCAGGAGTGTATCTTTCTCTGATCTTCATTCAAGGTGAGAACCTGGCATAGCTCCTGATGGTAAAAACCAAGAAAGACCACTATTGCTCTAAGGAGTGTCTCAAACTAATTCTAATTTGCAGTCAGCCTCCAGCAATCCATCAAAATTTTCATTTAAGTGTTCCTTCCAGCTAATGTTTCCAGTACTTTCTGCTCAATGTAAACAGATCTGTGAGTGGGAATTTTGATGTCTATACAAATTAATTGTCTCTAGATTGGGGGCAGTTTTCTCTGTAATCCCACTTTTCTGTTCAGTCTCTGTAAATTTGTTGAATTTCAGTTTTTTCAGTTTTGTTGTTGTTTATGGACAGTAAAAGCCAGAAGTAAATAATTTCATTATTTAAGTATGTTGTTGTTAGGTATCATCAGGTCAGTTCCAACCCACAGGGACCCTATGTGCGACAGACTAAAACACCACCTGGTCCTGTACCATCCTTACAATCACTGCTACTCTTGAGCCCATTGTTGCTGCCACTGTGCCACGCCATTTGATAGGGGGTCTCCCTCTTTTTCAGTGTCCCTCCACTTTACCAAGCATGCTCTCATTCTACAGGGACTGATCCCTCCTAATACAACTACCAAGAAAATATTATGGAGCTGTACGATGGCACCTAACAACAACCAAAATGGCAACGGCACTTAACAACAACAATAGCACAGTAGATAACAAGCTGGGTTGCTAATGGCGTGGTCAGTAGTTTGAATCTACTAATTGTGCTGTAGAAGAAAGATGAGATTTTATGCTCCCATGAAGATTTACAGCCTCAGAAACCCTATACAGGACTGCTATGAGTTGGAACTGATCTGATAGCACATAACCACTACCACCACGACCAATAAAACATTAGACAATAATATGAAAATTGTGTTGGTATTTGATATTTTGATAAATAGGAAAGTGATAAAATGAAGATCAATAGCATTACTATCACCATCATCAAAATTTCACAAAAGAAAGATAAATAACATGATTCCTTTCATAATTGTTATGGAATGATGAGAAGAAGGAAATAAGACCCAATAGTTCTATGTGTGCCTTCACCTTCTATAAGGAAAAGGTGCTTAAAGACCTGTCAAACAGAACCTGCATAAAAATAGGCACTCTAGGAGAAATGTATTTTATAAATTAAAAAGTGTGTATGTATTTTTTATTAATAATAATAAAAAAATAATTCACTTTCCTGTATATTTGATTTTGTTAAAGAATGAACATGGAAGGGAGATAAATGACTTGGTATACTAGTTTCAGTCTTTTACCTTTAGATGTTGTTTTTCTGCCATCCATTATATACGTAAAACTCTATTTTTTTTAACTGCTTAATATTACTTTTTTCGTTCTTATCTCTAACAACTTCTCCATCGCTAAACATATTTTATCAACACTTGCCTTGTGCCTAACTTTTTCTTGTTGTTCATAATGTTTATGTATTTTTTTAAAAGGGTGCTCAAATTTCTCCTAGGACTAATAAGAAAGTAGTAACTCAGAAAGAATTCTTGGTAATTCCTGCCTTTCCTATTTTTAACTGAATGTTGCATTAGTCCACAGCACCACACCATGACTCCATCTTGTCCATAGAAACCTTCAATATTGCAAGTGGATGCTTGATTTTTTTCTTCAGTTCTTTCAGCTTGAGAAATGCTTTTGGTTTGCTAACTCAAGATCTGCAGGCATTTCCTAAAACTACATTGCTTTGTCTTCTCAAGTTGCCTTTGAAATTTTCTTTTCAACTCTTTTACTTGCTCATTTCGTATATTCACTTTAGCTTCTCTGCTGTAAAGAGCAAGTTTCAGAGTATCTTCTGACATCAATTTTGGTCTTTTATTTCTTTCTTATCTTTTTAATGACCTAGTGCTTTTTTCTTGTATGGTGTTCTTGATGTTTTCCCACAACTGTTCTTGTCTTCGTTCATTAGTGTCTAATGCATCAACTCTGTTCTTCAGATTCAAATGGTTTCTAAAATCAGGTGGGAAATATTCAAGGTCATGTTTTGACTCTTGTACATTTGTTTTGTTTTTCTTCAACATGAAATTTTGCGTATGATCAGTTGATTGTCTCTCCCAGTCTGCCTATGACAATGTTTGCCTGATAACACAGCATCTTGGACAAGTTGAATATTTGGGATATCTTTAACCTCCACTTTATTGGGACCAGTCTTGTGCTTATCCTTCTAAAAGAAAGTTTTCTTGCAGAAATCTACCACATTAAGAGGCTAAGAAAAAACATATGATCATATTAATTAATCTATCTGTAACTAACATCATATTTAGTGTTGAGAGACTGGCGATCTACCAATAGGATCAGAAATAAGGTATAATTGTCCTGCCTCCTTTCTTACTTTGTGCAGCATTGCAATTGAAATTCCAGCTAGCTGTGGTGTATTTAATTATGTAATATGCTTCTTCTAGCCTTAGCCTTTATTGTTGACATGCTGTCTAGGCAGTTCCAGGAAGTCCTGCTGTAGTGCCACAGGATAAGCACCCAACTTCAAGGGATCAACTTGATGACACTTAACAACAAGTCAGCTCCCACTCACAGTGACCCTGTATAGGATTTCCAGGGAAAAACTGGTGGCTTTGAACTGCTGACCTTATAGTTTGTAGTCCATTGATGACCTTACAGTGCCAAATGCCTCTTTTCTTTTCTTTTTTTTTAATTTAAGGTTTTTATTGTGGATTGAGAAAGCTTACAGGGCACATCATCAGTTTCACATTCAACCATTCATATAACTTGTTTCATTACATTGATTATAAT
>NW_006408519.1:54568309-54570361 GCF_000296735.1 Chrysochloris asiatica
GTGAGATGATATCTCATTGTTGTTTTGATTTGCATCTCTCTAATGGCTAGTGATCGTGAGCATTTCTTCATATGTTTGTTGGCTGCCCTGATTTCTTGCCTCTTTTCTTGATGGGTCTGAGTAAGGGAAGTTGGGAGAAGATACAGATCAAATGGTTCCATTCAGCTGGGAACAGTTGATAAGAGTTCATTGTGATTGTAAAACATTGGAACTCTAACATGGTGTGATATGGTTAAGGTTTTGTGTCAACCTGACAGCCAGGAATCCCAGTTGTTTAGCAGCTGAGATGTGCTTATCCCCGTGGCAATGAAACCTAATGCAGGCATAATTTACTCTATGATGATTGGTTATTAGTAGCCAATCAATTGAAAGGATGTTGCTTAGTGGTGTGACCTACTCCCAATATAATGGAAATGAAGGAAAAGATTGTTCTTTTCCCCTGTTAACAATTCTCCTGTTAACAATTAATTCTGTTAACCATTTCCTTAATACAAACTTCTCTCTCTCTATCTCTCTCTATCTCTCTCTATCTCTCTAGTAGCGTAGTGGTTACGAAACGGGCTGCGAACCTCAAGGTCAGCAGTTCGAAACTACCAGCTGTTCCGCAGGAGAAAGATGAGACTTTCTGCTCCCATAAAGAATTACAGCCTCGGAAACCCTGTACAGGGTCGCTGTGGGTCAGAATCGACTCGATAGCACTTAACAACAACAACATATGTAATATATATATATTACATGTGTAACTTTCACTGGTTTTGCTTGTCTAGAGAATCCAGCCTAAGATGCATGGGGATAAATGATCTACCTCAGAAGTAGGAGGGGGATCTCACTACCATCCAATAAAAAGAGTCAGAAATGAAGTATGTCCTTTGGACTGAGAGATCCCTGCTTATTGAAATTCCTCAAACCAGGGAGAAAAAACTGTGACAATGGAGGAATGACAGAGGGGCAGCAACAGAATCAAGAGTCACAGCATAAGACAGCAGTGGGCTTCTCAGTCTATGTAGCAAGAAAAGCTGAATGACTCTGGGCAGCAGTCCTGCTTCCAAAATGGTGTGCTTCCAGGTTTTAATTGAGGGAGTTAGATTTACTGATCCATGGTGCTAGAGCTGAGTGCTTTCAGACTGAGGCTTGTAGTGGATGTTTGTGTCATGTGATCATTCATTCATACCCTTAAGAGCTTTGCAAAATTGCTGGAGAAGGGTAGAAGCCTACCTGCAGTCATGGTTGAGGAGAGGCTGAACTGAATGGAAGAACTGTACCCTGAACATTTCTAAGCTGGCATTGTAACCTGTTGTTGTTAAGTGCAATCAAGTTGGTTCCTAATCATAGCCATCCTGAATAGGGTTTCTGAGGTAGTAAATCTTTGTGGGAGCAGAAATGGGCTTGAACTGCTGACCTTTTGGTGTGTAGTCCATTGCTTATTCTATGGGGCCACTGAGCTGTATAGGATAACTTCCCTAATAAACCCCATAACTATGAGTACAGAGTTCTGTGTGGCCATTACAATGAACTATCAAACTCAGGTAAGGAGTCGAAAGAACTGTTGGAGGGATGGAGAGTTGTGTCTTTTTTTTTTTTTTTTTTTTTACATTAATGGTATATAACAAAGAAACAATAAAACAAAAAGCCGAACTCAGTAGTACCATTGAGTCAAATCCAACTCATAGTGACCCTATAAGACAGAGGAGGTCTACTTCATAGGCTTTCTGAGACTGTCAGTTTTTACAGGGGCAAATAACCCTATATTTCTCCAAGGAGCAGGTGGTGGTTTTCAACTACTGCCCTTGCAGTTGTTGTTGTTGTTGTTCTTAAGTGCCGTCGAGTTGGTTCTGACTCATAGTGACCCTATATAGGGTTTCTGAGGTGCAGCTGGTGGGTTTGAACTGCCAACCTTGTGGTTCACAATCCAATGCTGACCCACAGTGCCACACCAGAAACCCTTGCCCTTGTAGCTAGCAGCCAAAAATCTATCCCACAGTGTCACCAGAACACACATTCTCTCTCTCTCTCTGTTTCTGTCTCTCTCTCTCTCTCTCTCTCTCTCTCTCT
>NW_006408519.1:54570689-54609008 GCF_000296735.1 Chrysochloris asiatica
TATATATTTGTGTATATGTATATATATGTTAAGAAGCTCTGGTAGCATGGTGGTTATGATACGAATTGGGCTGCTAATTTCACGGTCAGCAGTTTAAAACTACCAACTGATCCACGGGACAAAGATGAGGCTTTCTGCTCCCATAAAGATTTACATCCTCGGAAACCCTATGCAAGGTTGCTATGAGTCAGAACTGACTCCACGGCACATAACAACAACATATATATGTTGTTGTTAAGTTCCATCTAGTCAATTCTGACCCATAGCAAACCTGTACAGGTTTTCCAAGGAGCAGCTGGTGATACATATACAAAAAAAAAAAAAAAATGGTTGGAATGGAAGAAATAAAAGTGTCTTTTTCACAGGTGGCATAATTATCTAAGCAGACAATCCCAAAGAATAAATAATAATTTTAAAAAAAAATCACTTCTGAAACTAATAAGTAACTATAGCAAGCTATAGTAATTAAGACAGTATGATGTTGGCAAAAGAATGAAAACTTAAATCAATGGAAGAAAATAGAGATACCAAAAATAAATCCATATGAATAAAGTGAACTGATCTTTGACATGGGAAAAAAGGCAATTCAAAAAAAGAAGAGTCGTTTTTAATAAATGGTCCTGGAAGAATTGTTTGCCCATAACAAAACAGAACATAGAAGCAGAACTTACACCTCTCACAAAAATTATCTAGAAAATGATGTTAGCCAAAACCAGTGTATTTTATCTCACTCATACCAAGCATATTGAACTTTATGAGTTCCATTTCATTTTGACAACTTCCAGTTTTCCTAGATTCATACTTTACACATTCCATCTTCCAATTTATTAATGGATGTTGGCAGCTGTTTCTACTCATTTTGAATTGTGTCCCATCAGCAAATGAAAATACCCAAAGCTTTGCTCCATTCATGTCATTATGGTCAACTCTTTCTTGAGGAGGCATTTCTTCTCTAGATGTAATGTCACCCAACCTGAAAGATTCATGTGCAGGCACTAAATCTGTCAATATTCTTTTATTCATAATGTCTTCCTCTTCCGGCACTATATCTGACAATGTTCCACTACTGTTCATATGGTTTTCAGTTGTTAAACATTCAGAAATAGTCTGTTTCCCCACCATGGGTGACCCTGTTGATATTAAATTGCTGGTGACATAGTTGCCAGCATCATAGCAACACAAAAGTTACCACAGTGCAATAAACTGAGAGACCAGGCAAATGGTGTATTTACTTATACATGTATGGGTGATACTTACCTATACATTTACTATTTCTAGTGTTCATCAGTTGTTTTGTAGCTCCAAGTTTCTGTTTAGTTCATTTTCCCTTAGCCTGAAGAACTTTTAAGGTTTCGTATATTGTACATCTGTTGATAATAAATTGTCTTTATAATTTTTGAATTCATAATCAATTTTTAAGTATTTTTTGCTATCTATAGAATTTATAGTACCAGATTTTATTTCAGATCTTTCAAGATGGTGTTCCATTGTTTTCTGGTTCACATAGTTTCTGAAAAGAAGTCTGTTAACTTCTACTATTATGTATGTAATAGATTTTCTTTTACTGGATATTTTTATGGTTTTTTTCAGTTGCGTTCAACAAGTGGTTTTCTTTGTGATTATCCTATTTGTGATTACTTAAGGTTCTTGCATCTGTAGTCAGTGGATTAAGCACAGAATTGCTAATCTCAAAGTAAGTGATTCAAATCTACCAGTTGATCTGTGGAAGAAAGATGAGACTGCTCCTGTAAAGATGTACAATCTTGGAAGTCCTAAAGAGCAGTTCTACTGTGTCCTATAAGGTCGCAGTGAGTCAGACTGACTCAATAGCATTGGGTTTCGGTGTTTGCTGTTGTTGTTGTGTGTGTGTATTTATCGTTTTTATCAAATTTAGAAACATTTCAGCTATTAATTCTTCCAATTTTTTTTACGTTACCCTCTCATGTCCTTCTGGAATTCCAACTATGCATACATTAAACCACTACCAGTAATTTCAAGCTTCCCTTCTCTCTGTATTAGAGTTTCAAAATTTTATATTGCTATGTCCTCAAATTCACAGATTGTTATATAGTGGCTAAGGTCTGCTGTTGATTCCAAAAACTTGAGTTTTGTTATTTCATATATTATATTTTTGTCCCCATAATTCCTTTTAGTTGTCATTTATATAGTCTCTCTCCTCATTCTATTCATGTTTTTCCTTAACTTCTAGAGCATGTTTATAATAACTGTCATAAGTTTTATGTTTGCTAATTTCATCACATTTTATTTTTGTGTTTGGTTTTAAATGAATATTTATTTTGGTTATAGATTTCATTTTCTTGTGTTGTCACATGTTTTTATGAAGTGTTAGATGTAAATTTTAGAAGTTTACTGCTGAATTATGTGCATTCCTTTAAAGAATGCTGATCTTTATATTCTTGAGCAGATAGACTCCTACTATATCAATGTAATTTTTTGAGACTAATTTTAAGTTATTATAAAGTGAATAAGGATTGCATTTAGTCTAAAGTTAGTTTTATACTAAAGCCTCTGAGTTTCCACTGAAAACCTCCTTTGTATACAATAAGTTTTCTTCACTCTATTTGATGGAAAATTTAGTTCTTTGCAGCTGTCTCTGAACTCTGAATGTTGTTTTGATTACAGATCCCCACTACTTTTTTTGTTTTTTTTCCCAGCATCAGGCTATACATGGCAGATGGGAAGTTAGACAAAGATACAAGGGAGCATTTTCTCTGCTTAGTTCCCTTCTCCTTGGTCCTCTGCCTTATAAATTCTAGAAAACTATGACTATCAAAACTCTAGTTTAACAATCTCATTTTAGAATCTATTATCATACACTGTCTTGCCTTCATTTTCCAGGTCAATAAATTGCTTTCAGTTAAAAATCAAATACATAGGCAATAATGTTTACTTAATATGTAATTTCCCATTCTTAATTATAGCAAAGGAGAGAAAATTGTATACCAGTATTTTTTCATGAATGAAAGCAAACATTTTTATTGTTCTTTTTTTTTTGTTAATAACCACATAGAATAAAGAAAAAGCAAATAATTTTTGTTAGTTTGGCAGATTAAAATTCACAAGGAATATTATTTTTATAGACTAGGTGAAATAAATGTAAATAATATTACTAATAGTATGAAAGTCAAAGTCCTAGAGATTATTAATAAAGAAGTGTGATCCATAAAATGTACATAAAAATATTTGCTGAATGAAGAGGTGAATGAATTAATGAGAGTTATTTGTGTTATTTGGCATTTATTCCTTGGCTAAATTGTATAGTACATTTAATAGGAACAATTTATTTAACTTTATGAACATAAATTTTCTAATCATGAAATTAGGAAACTTACATAATACCTAAAATAGTACTTTAAGGTCTGTAGAGATATACAGAGTAAGTAAAAAAAAAAAAAAAAAAAAAGTCTTTCCTCCACCATACACCAGTCAGTTTGTCTTACTGTGGTGGCTAGCATCTTTCCGTGATTCTGAAAGCTGTGCTACTGGTATCTTAAATACTAACAGGGTCACCTAGTGTGGACAGGTTTCAGCTGAGCTTACAGACTAAGTCAGGCTAAGAAAAAGGAGAAATGGACTACTTCTGAATATTTAGTCACTGAAAACCTTATGAATTTGCAGTTGAACACTGTCAGCACCAGAATATTGAATATTAAAACATGATGAAATTCAAAAGAACATTGTCAGGTATAGTGCTAGATGATAAGCTCCTCAGGCTAGAAGGCACTGAAAATAAGACTGAGGAAGCTGCTTTCTCAAATTAGAGTTGAAAATTATGAGGTGAATGGAGTAAAGCTATTGGAACATTAATTTGTTCATGGAGCAAACTCAAAATGAGAAATAACAATGTTGTTATTTTGCTAGGTGCCATCGAGGTGCCTCCAACTCATAGTGATCCTATGCACAACAGAATGAAACACTACCCAGTCCTGGGTCAATCTCACAATCATTGTTTCTTTTGAACCCATTGCTGCTGCTACTGTGCCAGTCCATCTTGTGTGTGTATGGGGGTGGGGTGGGGTGGTGGTGTCTTTCTCTTTTTCTCTGACCCTCTCCTTTACTCAACATGATATCCTTCTCCAGTGACTGATCCCTCTTGACAATATGTCTGAAGTATGAGAGACAAAGTCTGCCTATCATGACTTCCAAGGAGCACTTTGACTGTACTTCTTCTGACACAGATCTAATTGGTTTTGGGCAATCCATGGTACTTTCAATATTCTCCTCCAACACCTTAACTCAAATTCATCAGTTCTACGGTCTTCCTTATTCACTGTCCAACTCCTGCATGCATATGAAGTTATTGAAAATACCATAGCTTGGGCCAGATGCACTTGCGTCCTCAAACTGATATCTTTGTTCTTCACAATTTTAAGGAGGTCTTATGAAGTAGATCTGCCCAGTGCAATATGTTGTTTCATTTTTTGACTGCAGCTTCCATGCATGTTGATGGTTGATCCCAGCAAAATGAAGTCCTTGATCAAATTCAATGTTTTCTCCATTTATATGGATGTTGTTTATTGGTCCGGTTGAAGACTTTACATTGTGATGCAACACATACTGAAGGCTGTGGTCTTTGATCTTCATCAGTAAGTATTTTAAGTCCTCTTTGCTTTCAGCAAGCAAGGTTGTATCATCTGCATATTGCAAGTTGTTAATGAGTCTTCTCCAATCCTGATGCCAAGTTTCTTTTCATGTAATCAAGTTTCTCAGATTTTTTGTTCAGCATACAGGTTGAATAAGTATGGTGAAACAATATAATCCTGAGTAGACCTTTCCTAATTTTAAACCATTCAGCATTCCTTTGCTCTGTTCGAACCACTGCCTCTTTGTCTATGTACAGGTACCTCATGAGCACAATTAATTGTTCTGGAATATTCATACTTCGCAATGTTGCCCATAGCTTGTCATGATCCACACAGTCAAAAGCCTTTGCATAGTCAATAATACACAGGTAAATATCTCTGGTATTCCCTGTTTTCAGCCAAGATTCATCTGACATTAGCAGTGATACTCCTCATTATACATCCTCATCTGAATCTAGCTTGAACCTCTGTAAGTTCTCTGTCAATCTATGGTTACACCCGTTTTTGCATTATCTTTATTAAAACTTTACTCGCATGCGATATCAATAATATTGTCCATATTCTGTTGGGTCACCTCTCTTTGGAATAGGCACAAATATGAATCTCTTCCTGTCAGTTGGCCAGGCTACTGTATTCACATTTCTTGGCATAGATGAGTGAGTGGATCCAGGGCTGCATCAGTTTTTTGAAAGATTTTAATTTGTATTCCATCAATTCCTAGTGCCTTGCTCTTTCCCAATGACTTCAATGTACCTTGGAATTCTTCCTTCAGGATCATTGACTCTAAATCATATGCTTCCTCTTGAAATGGTTGAACATCACCATTTCTTTTTGGTACAGTGACTCTATGTATTCCTTCCATCTTATTTTGATGCTTTCTGCATCATTCAGTATTTTCCCCATAAAATCTTTCAATACTGCAAATCAAGATTTGAAATTTTTGTTCAGTTCTCTCAGCCTGAGAAATGCTGAGCATGTTCTACCCTTTTGGTGTTCTAACTCCAGGTCTTTGCACATTTCTTTATAATATATGATTTTTCTTCTTGAGCTGATATTTGAAATTTTCTGTTCAGCTTTTGTACCTCTTCACTTCTGTTTGCTTTAGCGTCACTATGTTGGAAAGCAAGTTTCAGAATCTCTTCTGATATCCATTTTGGCTTTTTCTTCTTTCTTCTCTTTTTAATGGTTTTTTGCTTTCTTCCTCTTATGATGTTCTTGATGCCACCCACAACTCTTCTGGTCTTCAGTCTTTAGTGTCTAATGCATCAAATCTCTTCTTGAGATGACCTCTAAACTCAGGTGGAATATATTCAAGGTCATACTTACCCTCGTGCACTTATTTTAATTTTCTTCAGCTTCAGCCTGAACTTGCATATGAGGAATATCTTGATCCATAGTCTGCTCTTGGCCTTGTTTTGGCTAATAATATGGAGCTTTTCCTCTTTGTCTTCCCACACATGTAGTCAATTTGATTTCTGTGTATTCCATCAGATGAGGTCCATGTTTATAGGCACTTTTATGTTGTTTAAATAGCTATGAACATATACTAATAATTGGAGTATTAAATGTACAAAGTGTAAAACTAGAAAATTGGAAATTATCAAAAATGAGAAAGAACCTGTAAAAGATACCCAGACACTAGTGAGCTTTGTGTAGCCAATAATGCACAGATAAATATCTATCTGGTATTCCATGTTATCAGCCAAGATTCATCTCACATCAGCAATGATATCTCTTGTCCAACATCCTCTTCTGAATTCAACTCAAACCTCAGGTAGTTCTCTGTCAATTTATGGTTGTACCAGTGTTTGAATTATATTTAGTAAAACTTTACTTAAATGGGATATCAATAATAATGTCTGATGATACTGGCCATTATAAATCTGACATCAACATGGTTTACTGTGCCAGAATGACAAATTGAAGAGGAATGGCATTGAATTAATTATCAAAGGCAACATTTCAGGATAAATCTTGAAGTATCTGTTTGTCATACAATAATATCAATACACTTACAAGGAAAACCAGTTAATATAACTATTTTTAAAATTTACTCACCAACCTCTAAAACCAGTGTTGATAAAATTAAAGAATTCTACCAACTTTTTCAGTCTGAAGTTGTTGAAACATGTAATAAAGATGTATTGATAATTACTGATGATTGGAATACAAAGGTTTGAAGCAAAAAGTAAGGATCAGTCTTTGGAAAATATGGTTCTGGTGATAGAAACAATGCTGTAGATCACATGATAGAATTTGCTAGATAAATGACTTCTTCATTGCAGATACCTTTATAAAACAACATAAAAGATAACTAGATACATGGACCTTACCAAATGTCATACACAGAAACCAAATTGACTAAATATGTGGGAAGATACAGTGGAAAAGCTCTGTATTATCAGTCACACAAGAACAGGAGCAAACAGTTTTGCTCACATACAAGTTCAGGCTGAAACTGAAGAAAATTGAAACAAGTACACAAAAACTAAAATATGAACTTGAACATATCACCATCCTAAATGTATAGATCATCTCAAGAACAGATTTGATGCATTAGGCACTGATGATGACTAAAGATTAGAAGAATTTTGGGATGACTTTGAGAATATCATACAGGAAGAAAGCAAAAGATCATTAAGAAGACAAAAAAGAAGGAAAAGACCAGAATGGATGTCAGAAGAGACTCTGAATTTATTCTCCAGCACAGATATCTGAAAGCAAATGGAAGAAATGTGCAAGTAAAAGAGCTGAGCAGAAAATTTCAAAGGAATGCTTGAGAAGACAAAGTCAAACATTATATTGAAATGTTCAAAGACCTGGTGTTAGATAATAAAAAGGGAAAAATGTGCACAGTATTTCTCAAGTTAAAAGTACTGAAGAAAAAAATTCAAGCTTTAAATTGAAGTACTGAAGGATTCTATGGTCAAAATATTGAGTGATGCAGAAAGCATCAAAAGAAGAGAGAAGGAATATATAGAGTCACTGTAACAAAAAGAAAGGTCAATGTTCCACCACATCAAAGGGAGCATATGATATAAAGAGTCAATGATGCTGAAGGAAGAACTCCAAGGTAAACTGAAAGCATTGGCAAAAAATAAAGCTCCAGGAATTGGTGGAATAGAAATTGAAATCTTTCAACAAACTGATGCAATTCTGGAAGTAATTCCTCATTTATGCCAAGCAATGTGAAGATAGCTACCTGGACAACTGATTGGAAGAGATGCATATTGTGTCCATTCCAAAGAGGTAATGTAACAAAATGCGGAAATCATAGGACAGTATCATTAATATTGCAAGTAAGTAAAAGTTTTCTAAAGATAACTTAAAAATGTCTGTAACCATATATTGACAGGGAATTGCCAGAGGTTCAAGTTGAGTTCAAATGAGAATGTGGAATGAGGAGTATCATTGCTGAGGTCAGATGTATCTTGGATGAAACTAGAGTATCCAAGAAAGATGTTTATCTGTGCTTTGTTGATTACACAAAAGCTTTCAGTTGTGTGGAACATGAGAAATTACAGCCATCATGGAGGATGAGTATTTCTGAACACTTTATTGTGTTTATGAGGAACTTCTGCATAGACCAAGAGACAGTTGCCCGAATAGAAAAAGGTAACACTTAGTGGTATAAAATTAGGAAAGGTGTGTGCTAGGGTTGTTTTTTTTACCATATTCATTCAGTTTGTATCCTGAGCACAAAATCTGAGAAGCTGGATTACATAAAGAAAAATGAGGCATAAGGATTGGAAGAAGACACATTAATAACCTGTGATATGCAGGTGTTACAACCTTGTTTGCTGAAAACAAAGAGGAATTGAAATGCAGATGAAGATCAAAGATGATGGTCTTCATTATAGATTGCACCTCAATTAAAGAAAACAAAAATCCTCACAACTGGATCTATAAATACTATCATGATAAATGGAGTAGAGATTGAAGTTGTCAAGGACTTCATTTTGTTTGGATAAACCATCAACACTCATGGAAGCTGTAGTCAAGAACTCAAGTGACATATTACATTAGGCAAATCTGCTGCACAAGACCTCTTTAAAGTGTTCAAGAGCAAAGGTGTCACTTTGAGAATTGAAGTGTGCCTGACCCATGTCATGATACTTTCAGTAACCTTATATGTATATGAAAATTGGACAATGAGTAAGGAAGACTTTAGAAGAATTGATGTGTTTAACTTATGGTGTTAGAGGAGAATATTTAAAAAGCCAGGGACTGCCAAGAGGACAAATAAATCTATGATGAAAGAAGTGTAGCCAGAATGCTCCTTAGAAGCCAGGATGGCCAGATGTAGTATCTCATATTTTGGACATATAATCAAGAGAAACCAGTCCCTGGAAAATGATATCATATATGGTAAAGTGGAGAATCAGAGAAAATGAGGAAGACCCCAACAAGATGGTTTGTCATGGTGGCAGCAGCAGTGGTCTCAAGTGTAGTGAGGATGGTAAGGTTGGCAGAGGACCAGGTAGTGTTTCATTCCGCTGTGCATAAGTTCTCTATGAGTCAGTACCTAACAACAGTAACAACCTCAACGCCTTTTTCTTGCAACTCTGGTTTACTTTCTATGCATTACTTTTTCTTTTATTTACTTTTTAATATTTTGATATTGTTAGGTTCATGGGAATTGACTAAATGTATTGCTTCTGACTACCCTGAAATGATCATAGGACTGAATACTGATGACTCTTTTCTGCAAGAAAAATTGTTATATGGGTTTCAGACATCCCTGTTGTCTATCCCATTGCATTACTGAAAGCAAACATTATGTTTCTTTAATAGTAGAATCTATGCAGAAATTGTATTCCCAATATAATTATGAAATTTTGTTTTTAATCTCTGTTAGAAAAGCTTCTCTAGAGAAACAGAACCAGTGACATACACACATACACTCAAGGAGAGAAAGAGAAACAACAGCAACAAAAATAAACAATAAATAAGGAATTGGTTGATGTAATTGAGGAGACCGGAAGATCAAAAATCTGTATGCCATCAGTGTGCCAAAAGTCATAGGTTAGGTGGAGGGAAGAGTGAAGATGGAAAGAATGATAACTAAGTACCTCTTTTTAGTCTAGCAGCAGAACATATATAGGGAAAACTCTATACGGAATGCCTTCAATTGCTCAGATTACACTGGACTGTGAACCACAAGGTCAGCAGTTCAAACCCACCAGCTACTCCTTGGAAACCCTATGTCAGGTCAGTATAAGTCAGAATCCCCCACTCTTCTGTCAGTTTATTGTACTGTGGTAGTTAGTGTGTTGCTCAAAGCGATGAACCATGTATTTTAAATACCAGCTGGTACACCCATGATGGGGAGGTTTCAGCTAAACTTCTAAACTAAGACAGACTGGAAGGAAAGAGAAGTTGACTGCTTCTAAGTATTTAAACACTGAAAACTTTATGATGAGCAACAAAAAATTGATACAGCACTGTCAGTTTGTACCAGAATATTGAATATTGAAACACGATGAATAGCACCAGAATATTGCCAGATACAGTGCTGGAAGATGACTCTTGAATGTTAGAACACACTCAAAATATGACTGGGGAAAGAGGTACTTACTTAAAATATAGTTGACCATAATAATATTAATGGAGTACTTCCTCATCAATGCCAAAAAATGCTTTTAGGATCTTAATTTGCTGCTGGGGCAAAACTCAAAATGACAAACAGCTTTAAACATTCATTAATAATCATAACATAGAATGTATCAAATATGAATCTAGGAAAACTGTCAGATTTTAAAAACCAAAATAAAATGTACTGGTATTGGTCATTTTGAACCTGAAAATTATATGGTTTATTATGTTGGGAATGTCAAATTGAAGAGGAATGGAACTATATTCATTATCAAGATGAACATTTCAAAATCTATCTTAAAGTCTAATATTGTCTGTGATAGTATAATATCCATACGCATACAAGGAAGACCAGGTAATAAAACGACTATTCAAATTTGTGCAACAACCACTAAAGCCAGTGATGATGAAACTGAAGAATTCTACTAACTTCTTCAGTGTGAAATTGATCAAACTTGTTATCAAAATATATTAATAATGACTGGTGATTGGAATGCAAAGGTTGGAAACAAAGAGGGAGATTCAGTAATTGGAAAATATAGCCTTAGTAATAGACACAATGCTGGAGATCATACAATAGAATTTTGTAAGACCAATGACTTCTTCATTGCAATTATCTTTTATAAACAGCATAAAAGGCAACTATACCCATGACATCACCAGATTGAATATACAGAATTCAAACCGACTACATCTGTGGAAAGAGATATTGGAAAAACTCCATATTATCAGCCAAAACAAGACCAGCAACAGACAGTCTGTGGAAAAGATCATCAATTGCTCATATACAAGTTCAGGCTAAAGATGAAGAAAATTAAAACAAGTCCATGAGAGCCAAATTTTGACCTTGAATATATCTCACCTTAATTTACAGATCATCACAAATATAGATTTGATGCAATAGAAACTAATGACTAAAGATTAAATAAATTTAGGGATGACATCAAGAACATTATACAGGAAGAAAGCAAAAAGTCACTAAGAAGACAGCATAGAAAATAAAAACCAAAACGGATGTTATAAGAGACTCTAAAACTTGCTCTCCACTGTAGAGATATAAAACGAATATAAGAAATGAGAAATTGAAAGAGCTGAGCAGAAAAATTTAAAGGGCAGCACGAAAAGACAAAGTCAAGTATTATAATGAAATGTGAAAAGACATGGTGTTAGTAAATCAAAAAAATGCATTTCAGCATTTCTCAAGTTGGAAGAATTGAAGAAAAAATAGTTCAAGCCTCAACTTACAATATTGAAGGATTCTAAGGCAAAATATTGAATGACGCAGAAAGCATCAGAAGAAGGTAGAAGTTTTACACAGAGTCATGGTACCAAAAAGAAATGGATGGTTTTCAACCATTTCAAGAGATAGCATATGATAAAGAGTCAGTGATACTGAAAGAAAAAAAATCCAAGGTGCACTGAAGGCATTGGCAATGAGCAAGGCTCTGGGAATTAAAATTGAATACAAATTGAAATGTTTCAACAAACTGATACAGCACAGGAGGTACTCATCTATGAAAGATACGTGGAAAACAGTTACCTAGTCAACTGATTGGCAGAGATCCATATTTGGGCCTACTGCAGGGAGAGGTAACCCAATGGAATTTGGAAATCATCAGATGTTATCACTAATATCACATGCAAGTAAAATTTTGCTGAAATAATTCAAAAATTTCTGTAACAGTATATTGATACAGAACTGCCCGAGGTTCAAGTCGGATTCAGAAAAGGATGTGGAATGAGGGCTGTCATTGATGATATCAGATGTATATTGGGTGAAAGCAGAGAATAGCAGAAAGATATTTACCTGTGCTTTATTGACTTTGCAGACTTGCAACTGTGTGGATTATGACAAGCAATGGAAAACATTGTCGAAAATTAGTATTTCAGAATATTTAATTGTGCTTATAAGGAATCTGTACTTAGACTAAAAGGCATTCATTCGAGAAGAATTTAAAATACTGATGAAGATTGTAGACCACATCTTTCAGTCTGGGTTGCACCACAATGGAAAACAAAAATCCTTATCACTGGACCAAGAAATAGCATCATGATAAATGATTTAAAGATAGAAATTGTGAAAGACTTCATTTACAAAACTCATGGAAGCAGGAGTCAAGAAATCCAAGGAAATATTGTGTTAGGGAAATGTACTGCACAAGACCTCTTTAAAGTGTTCAAGAACAAAGATATCAGTTTGAGGACTAAGGTGCACCTAATTCAAGCCATGATATTTTCAATAGCTTCATTTGCATGTGATAGCTGGACAATGAATAAGGAAGACTGTAGAAGAATTGATGCATTTGAATTAAGGTGCTGAATAAACAAATCTGTGTTGGAAGAAGCAGTCAGAATTCTCCTTAGAAGCCAGGATGGTGAGACTTAATTTCTTTATACTTTGGACATATTCTCAGGAGAAACCAGTCCTTGGAGAAGGACATCAAGCTTGGTAAAGTGGAGGGTCAGCAGAAAATAGGAAAATCCCCTATGAGGTAAATTGACACAGTGGCAGCCGTGATGAGTTCAAGCGAAGCAAGGATTGAGAAGTAGGCGAAGGACCAGGCAGTGTTTTGTTCTGTTGTATATAATATCACTGTGAGTTGGAACTGACAGGACGGCACCTAACAACAACAATGGGTCAGAATACACTCTATGGTAGTGGGTATGAGTAACTGATTTAATTATCTGAAAAAGACCTCTGGGGCATAATGAGTTACATCTTGGACTACTAAAGGCAAAGTCAGTAGTTTTTGAATCACCCACAGTGGGAGAAAGATGAAGGTTTCTACTCCCACAACAATTAAAATCTCAGAAACTCTATACAGGGGCTCTATCAGTCAGAAGTGACTTGAAAACACACAGCCACTACCACCAAAACTAACAGAGGCAAGATTAATGTTAGAACAAATAACTGGAAACCAGTCTAACTGTATTGACACATTAAAAAATATGCACCATTACATAGACTCATTGAGTCAGACTTGGATTAGTTGTCCCCAAAACTGTTGTTGTTTTTGTTGATGTCAGGTGCCATCGAGTCGGAACCGACTCATAGCGACCCCATGCACAGCAGAATGAAACAATGTCCAATCCTGGGCCATCCTCACTACCGCTGCCACACTTGAGTCCATCAATGATGCCACCTGGCTGATCCATCTCGTTGGGGGTCTTCCTCTTTTTCTCTGACCCTACACCATACCCAGCATGACATCCTTCTCCAACGACTGTTTCCTCCAGACAATATGTCCAAAGTAGGAGAGACGAAGCTTAGCCATCCTGGCCTCCAAGGAGCACTCTGGCTGCACTTCTTCCAAAACAGATCTATTGGTTCTTTTGGCAGTTCATGGCACTTTCAGTATTCTCCTCCAACACCACAACTCAAAGGCATCAATTCTTCTACGATCTTCCTTATTCACTGTCCAGCTTTCGCATCCATATGAGGCTATTGAAAACACAATGGCCTGGGTCAGGTGCACCTTAGTCCTCAAAACTGTTAGATTCCATTTTTTTCTTGATTTCCTATATTATGGACATTGAAAAGCTAATATACTTGTGTATCAGACTCTCACATTTGTGTATTTTGCCTTCTGTTTATTAGTGGACAGTGGACTATAAAGACAAGTCATACAGTGAGTTTTCCGGGTAGTATTTGAAACATAACATACTTTTTGTCCTATTAACTTTTGCTTAATGATTTTTCTGTTTTTACTGCTATTTTGTTTTGCTTTATTTATTTGTTTGTTTTTGGATATGAACTTCATGCTTGGAGTGTGACAGCCTTCTCATAGCCATGAGGTAACAAGTAACAGGACAGCATCTACATACCACCAGTGTTAGTGCAGAGAAATGAAGTAAACTGAATTCTTTATCTTAGATCCTTGAATAGCTGCATCAAACAGGAGCTGCTATCATTCGCATTTCATATGTAATGATATAAATAATTATTTCAACTACTATTAATTATGTTTTGTTTTGTTTTTTCCTTTAAGTAAAATGAACTTGTATCTGGTACAAACATATTCTCAATTCCATGTCTGATTCCTTATAAAATATAACAGAAAGCTCTATTGGGGTATTTATTCTAAAAGCAGGGATTTGCCTAACCCTTATTCCCATTGTTGATTAATTTCTCTAAATAAGGAGGCCTTCAGGACAGAAGAATAAATGATTGAACCCATTTTTCACTGAGCCTCTAATTAGCCAATGAATAACAGGTTTAGTGTGTTCTTATGTGTGTACATATTTCTAAAACATTAGTCAATAGTATCTATAGTAAATATTTTCTTATTGGTTGTTGTTTGTTGTCTTAGAGTTTTACATATGTAAAATAGATTAAGAACATATTGTTCTCTTTCTTATATATACTTAAAACTTTTTTTTTTTTACTGTAAGGTAAGAGTTTTAAGAGAAGAGGACTATTCCTAAATTTTCTCCACATGAAGAACTGTGAAAAGAATTGTTAAACAATCATTATCACTTGATCATTAAGCAACTTTGTTAAAGAGCTTGTTTTCTGGTCTTGGATTTGAATCTGGACTCAGATATTTATGTTATATGACCTTGGACAATAGACAAAGTTTCAAAAAGTTTCCATTTCTAATTAATTAAAATGTGTATGCAAGAGGTAAAGTGAATAGTCAAGTATATGGACTGAAAACCACAAGGTCAGTGGTTCAAACTGACCAGATGCTACTTAGAAACCCTATACAGGGTCACTAGAAGTCAGAACTAGCTTGATGGCATTTAACAGCAACAGTAACAATATACTGTTGGATAGTTTTCTTGTTGTAATAAACTAAGACAGTAGCACTGTAATAATTGATGGATTTCCTTTTAAAATGTCATATATCAAGTTATTGAAAAATCATCCATTGATCTTTGATGAACAAATCCTTTAATCCTTTGATAATATCCTACTCTCTGTATGGTCACAGAATGGATAGCAAAGCAACAAAACATGTGTCTTGAACAGTTAAAACTTGTATTTAAAGCATATGCAAAAGTGTGAACATTTGAATACATTGTCAATACATTTTTACAAACTAATGTAGTCTGGCATTTATTCTCTTGGATTTCAAAGGTTAACTTTTTAATATCTAAATCCTAAATAATAATCTTGCTAGTATTATATATATATATTTTTTTAGCTGTTTTTTTTCTCTTATTTTGTACCTCTGAAAGTTTGATTTAGGTAAATTCCTATTTATCATAATTATTATCTAAATGCTAGTAGAATTGGTTTTTAGCTGAGGATAGTATGTATTATAATTGATTGCATTCCAGTTAGTGTATACAAAGCATATGAGAAAGCCATTAGAAGAACAATATTTATTTTCCTTGTCTAATGTGTCATAGTGGTTCAACAACTGCAATGCTTGGAGAAAAAAAGAGAAAGAGAGAGTAATGCTTGATGGGACACAGGGAACTGTTCCCCAGAGGTTTACACAGAATAGCTTGTGATAACTTCCAGGGAAGCATTTGAATAGTAGTAAGATTTTCTGTAATGTCTGCACAGTTGTAATACAAATTAGGTAAAGCAAAATATATAAATGTTTTTATTCTAGAATCATCATTTCTATTTTTGCTAGTCTCTATTTTTTTTTACCCAAAGTCACTTCCGTCTAGTAGATTTTCATCATGCATAAGAATGCACATGTATTTATTATGTAAGAATATTTGGCTTTACAAGTTTTCACATTGACCGTTTATCTAACACAGCATGCTATTTTGCCTTTTAAAAATTTTTCTGTGGCTTATGTTGTTTTTCAATACATGAATTAGAAAACCCCAGAAAAGTGGTTAGTGAAAAATGGAATGGGAATCGTAGGACCCCTTCTGACACCTGCCTTTTGGTGTTTACCTCAAAGCATGTGTCTGTGTGTTTGCTTGATTTACATTTAGCAATATCTAAGTGCAAATAGTAATCATACACCAAAGTAAACGGGACTATATGCAATTGCTTCCTCTGTTCCTTCAATTGCAGTTGCAGTCCCATAGATTCCAATCTTGACAGGTAGCATAATTAGAAAATTCTCTTTGTCTTATTAAATGTGACTCTTCTCAATAGAATTCACTACATTGCCAGCAAAGAACAGAAAATATACTTCAAATCTAAAATGGGAAATCAAGGGGGACTGTTTTATTTTTATCTGTCTTTGTGCAAGTGACATTATTATCAAAGGATATTGTAATGCTGAAAATGTACTTTGGGGATTTAAATCACGCATTAGCCTGGAAAGCAAAAAGTGCTGTAGGGCCCATGCAATATATTTTCTCATTAATCTGATTGAAAGATTATTCTTCCTATAGCTATGAAAAGTCTAATACTCATATATCCATCTTCTCTCCTAGTAAAATTCAGGTTTGTGCAAAGTCATTGTCTCTTGCATTGGGGGCCCAAACACTTTTCTTCACTCTTCCTTCTGCATGAGCCCATCTGTATTAAAATAAATTCAGAGCAGGCCGCCATTTCATGCACACATTTTGATTATTTCATAAGCCGCTGTGGAAAATGGAAGTATCAGCAAGTCATGCAGTTTCCTGGTAATGTAATGCTGTCATTACCTCAGTGGTCATGTGAAAAAGTTTAGCCATACCATTTTTGAAAAATGTTCAGTGAGTCAAAACAGTGCATTTAAATGAAATGCAGATTCGAATGAGCCATTATTGCAATCACAACTCTAACTTTGAAATTATCTTATATGAATATATACACTTTCTTTGTAACCTGACATTTGTAATACATAACTAGCTATGCATTTGCTCTCCCAACACCCACCCCTCCTCTTTTCTCCCATCATCCCCCTGATTCCAAGTGAAGGAAGGTATTGTGATCAGAGGCAGCACACAGTAATTGAATACACTCCTGATGATTTCATGCAATCAGAGTGGCACATTATTTGTGATGAAAATTAAGGAAAGAAACAAAGCAGATTTATAGGTTGCCTAGTTATGGTCAGTGCCTTTACAAAAGATAAGCAAATGTACCGGAACAAGCCCTCATCACAAAAAGCCCCGACCTCTTATGCTTTTCCACATAAGAGACTCACTGAACATTTGGTAAAGCCTTTTGTAAAATTTTATGACTTGCAGCACTTTGTGATTTTAAGTTTTAATGAAACTACAGAAAATGTCTTAAACGGAATGATTTTTATTCAGAGCACTTGGAGTGCTGATACCATGAACAGTATAGATGGCGCCAGCCATAACTGTCACACAGATAATATTCTTTTATGCCTCAAGACTCTAAGATGGTGCTGTAGATAACCAAAAGAAATAAGCTGCCACCATCACTAATCTGCAGCTTTGAAACACTATAGCTTTTGCATGGTTAAGAGAAGGTAAAAATCACCTACAAGTGTAGTAGAGAAGATATTTTCAAAGTGAACAGAAGCTGGAGCAATTAACTTTTTCATATTTATTTGTAATCCATATGCACCATGGATCAAATCCTCCATATCCTATTGTATGTGTTTATGTATGACAATTGGAAATGCAAAATGAGCTGGGGCTTTTGCATTCCCCCAGGACTTTTTGCTAATGTAGGGAAATGAAGATCTTAGGAACATTTGGTCTTAGTGTCCTTTCAGAGGTTAACTTTTGGGATCTTAAGTGTGTTCTTATGGTTGGATTTGTAATATGTATAGCAGATTAGAGTGTATTATGATATTCAGATGCAGTACCAGAGCAGTTGGAAAAAATGCTGTCTGTAGTTTTCTCACCCAGCAAATATTGCTCAAGGGCTTTTTACAGATAAAATTGAATTTTACATTCCCATTGCATAATGTGACTTATCAACCACTTTCTGTATGTGAGCCGGGGGTTGGGTGAATACAAATCACAGCAGAAGTTTGATGAAGATCTTCTATAAAGCTAGGATGCTTGGCTCATAAAAAGAACATAATTAGTTTCATATCTGGGACTTCATTTAGGGATGAAATACATCACTTCAGATCACAATGGGATGCATTTTTAATGACAAGAAAAATAGTAATCCTTGCTACTTATTCATAACAACAAAAATATAAGATTAAAATACCGTAAATGCAGAAATGCAAAAATTATTTATTCTTAATTTAAATAGTTGCTTTTCATATCCAGTTTGGAATATTATAATCAGAAACCTTTTATTTGAAAATACAGGTTTGGCTTTCAAAACTCAAGGAAGCAGGAATGGGCAGAGTAAGCTAAATATAATGAAAACTGAACCCTACAATGAAAACATTTTCTTTCCGTAAGAATGTGATAGCTTTTCAGGGAAAAGGAAAATTCTGTTTGAAAATATAGAGCAAGATACACATTAAAAAAAAAAAAAAAATCAAACACAAGAACTATCAATACTAATCTGTTAATTTGTGTCCCAAAATATAATCATATGGTTGGGACAAAAACACAATGCATACAAGAAACTACTAAATGCATAGCAGTATTTGAAATCGAACCATAGTGACTTATTGTTATAGCATGCTGACATTATTGGTTCTTGTATATAGTTACATAATAATCTTTGGAGTCAGCTTTAAAAACTGCTCTATAAAATCAGTGAACAGATTTCAAAATTGGACTACAGAGTCAACCTTTTAAGACTATTATTTAAAAGCAACATTTTAAAAACCATCTTTCCAAGTTAAAAGCATAAAAAGAACACACTATATATATATATATATATATAGTTACATATATGTATATTTTTAATTTCCAATTTGTAATAGATGTCATCATCCAATGAATGATGTTTAATCTAAAAATATGCACTGTTATTATAATTCTTTTCTGTCTCACATAGCATACACTTTGTATTTTTTGTAAAACCTCATGTCTTGCTATAGATCATTTGTCTATTTTCAAATATTCAAAAGATAATATAGTCAGAAACCATTTGATTCATAGTTTATGGTTGCATCAGTTGTGACATCATCACATAATATAAAATAATATAGCAGTGATGACACTAGAGCATCTAGAATTATTATGGATGATTATTTTGGATAATTATTTTTTGACCTAAAGTTAACAATTTGTCCTCAGATTGGATAGATATGAAAATAAAATTAAATCATAATGGAAAAAATTACACATTCTCTTTTCCCTTTAAGCTTGTATATGAAACAGCTCAGAAATATATATCAACAAAAGGGAGAGAGGACCATTTTCAATGTTTTTACATATTTTTCAAATAAAGAAGATGGCATCTAGAAAATGAAATTGCTACAGCAAAACTGCATTTTGTTCTGTGAAAACCCTTGCTTTTGTAATTGTAAATGAAGCTGTTTCATCTGGTTTTATGCGGCTCTTCCCACTATTGCAGCTCAGAGCAATACAAATGATTAGTTGTCTTATTCCGGATTTATATAAGCTCAACTATGAGAACTAGACTCCAGCATTTAAATGACTGAACTGATGTGAGACCATAAACCATTTCAGACCATTTATATAAATGGAACCGACTGGGCATTTTATCAAATCTCCTATTACAGGGAATAGCCCTGTAACACCTACATGCATGTTTTTTCTTTCAAAAAAAAAAAAATATTGAAGTGTACTTCATATTAACTTTTATTTTAAAAAAGTTTTATCACAAAACCCAACCAAAAATAACCCGTGATATTTTCTGATAACAATCTCAAGCTGTCCAAGCTTCATGTTTCACTCATTCTCACTTCAGTGAAGAGGTCTCTATAAGAAATGCTTCCCTCAAAGGAACCTGTCATTTCCTGTAAATTAAGTTTCTGAGAAGTTTCCCTGGAATACAAAAGTGTGGATTTCATGTGAGCTCAAAAGATAGAATTTGCATATAAAAATCAATCATTCTATTTTGGTTTGAACATTAATATCACCTACTTAAGGTTTCATATTTGTAATTTCATATTCCTAAAGAGTCTTTAAATGTCAGTGAATACTCTCCAAACCCTCATTTCTACCTTTCACCAGAAGGTCTGGAATGTCAGTTTGAACAATTACAGGAACTGTATGAAATTTTGCAAAAAAAAATATCACATAATTTAAATGGCCTACTAAATTAGCACAATTGGAATTTAGATTTAATATCAAAGTTCATGAACTTGAGCTTCAACCTTTCTTATCTAATGAAAAAGTTACCAAACAATAATATATGTGAAAATATTTAAAGGAAATAACACTGAGTATGTCAGTCATCCAGGCAGTTTAGTCACTTCACTTAGAAGAACAATAAACACTATTCATAACTAACAACCAACAACAAAACAACACAATAAAAACTTGAGAGGATCAATTTTAATGATGATTTATAAGAACGGAATGCAAGACTAAATTTATTCACTATAGTTCTGCTATTGTAGTTAAATTGAACAGATAATTATTCTAACAATCATATCACTATGACTATTAGGATTAAACCTAACAGTCTATCAGAGTTTCAAGTTGGCTGTAAACACAAACTCTGGATTGGGGAAGTTAGTTGAATGTTGTATCCTTTGCAAAAGCCAGATCAAAAGTGATATAGGCAAGTGACTCTTTCATTTTTTCTCATGTAATAGGACCTTTTGTTTTCAATTTCACACTTTTAATTCTGGCTCTTATTTCCATTACTGTTTTCATGGTATAATCATCCTGCATTGGGATTAATTTATTCGTGTCTTTTAAAAGCAATTTATTGTGTCAAGCACTTTACCAGGGATAAGGTAGATAGCAAACAGTCTTCATCAGGAGTACTTCAAGGTCTATACAGAAGAGGGACTTATAAACTGAGCTATCTACTGCATAGATAAGGAAATTACAGGTATAAGACAATTAGGGCAGGGAGTGACCACATTATTGGTGATGATGGGAGTTTGGTTTTAAAGAGAATTGGCAAGAGAAAACCACCTAGAGGAGAAAATATGTGAGCAAAGTTTTGAGAAATATGTCTAAATTTGCTAAGCAAACAATGCAAATAATACAATCCCAAATCAAACAAGCAACAGATAAAATGTTATGAGAAATGGATAGTAGTTTGTTATTGAGGGAACATAAAGGACAAGGAATAGTACGTGATGTGAAAGTGGGAGATGAACAAAGATTAGGTCATAAAATGGTGTCATTCCATAATGAGAATTTTTTACTTTCTTTTTCAGGCAACTAGTGATACTGGGGTGGTCAAGGAAGGGTCTTCAGTGTGAGAAATGGATGACAAAATTGAGAATGTCAGTGTTAGTTTCAGATTAAAGATAAATAAGAATGGGTTGTATATATCAAGGTACTCAAGGTGTAAAGCTAGAGTAAGAAGGATCAGAATGCTACTTCTTTCAACCTTTCCTGCTACTTTGATTAAAGTTAGACTCTTCTTTCCATTAAGTCACCAACTTACCACCATAATAGAAATCATCATATTTGGGATATTGGTGTACCTGTGTTTGTCATGGCTCACCATCCTCCCAAGTCCATACTATCAGTTAGACTATATATCCATCGATTTATGTCCCTTCTTTCCAAATCACTAAAACCACAGTGTAGCACATAGTAGACCTCTTTACGTGTTTGAATAAATCAACATGATTTTATTGAAAAGTCACTGTGCAATATTATGTCAATGTTTGTTTCCAATGATTGTTACTTGAAATTAGTTGCATCTCTATTATTAGCTTAGATACTAAACTCCTGATTTACATGAGTAACAGATTTTTAAACAAGTATCCCTAAATTATCTCATTTATATATAACAAATGAAGAATGTATAAAAGTTGATTCATAAAATAGGAAAACAGCTAAAGCTGTTGTTTGAGCATCTTTTAATGCTTAAAACACACAAACTAGGTATTTGGGTTTGAGGAATTTTGTGGGGATTTTTATTAGAAGATATTGGGAAGAGTTCCATGAATGCTTGATGCATCTCTTCTTTTAATGGAATTCTTAGTAGAGCAATATGAGTTAAAGGAGAAAATATTTAAAATAGCATATCAAGAATTAAATAATTACTTTAGTAAGAACACAAGCATTGCTGATAACGTAAGCAGAAATTGAGTAAAAGCAAAGTTGATGCATGTAGCCTAGGCTCTCATCCTTTAAAAAAAGGGGATAGGGGAAGCTGCCATTTAGTCAGTTCCAGATCATGGCAGCCTCATATGTGCCAGAATAGAACTATGGTTCATAAGGTGTCCAGTGGTTGACGTTTCTAAAGTAGATCACCAGAAGAGCCTTTGGGTGGGCTTGAACCACTAAGCTTTGGGTTAACCGGAAGTACATTACTCATTTCCACCACCCAGGGAATCTAAACCAAACCAGTAGCTGTCAAGTCAACTTCAATTCAGGTGACCCCATATGTTAAATGTTTAAGTGCCAGACTGCTAACTGAAAGACAATTTGAATCCACCCATAAGTTCCTTGGAAGGAACAGAGTGTCTATTACCTGTGTCATCTTTGACTCAATTAGTGCTTAACAATTTACTCAAACTAAATTAGGCAACTCTCTTCCTGAAACAAAGCTATTATTACATTGATGATTAATATGAATTTTGTTGTTAGTTGCTGTTGAGTTGGCTTCTTTTTTTTTTCTTTTCTTTTCTAAGTTTTTTGCTGTGATTTGGATGAAAGTTTACAGATCGTATTGCTCTTTCATTCATACACATTTTTATCCCTGACACTGGTGGTGTCCCCACAATGTTAACAGCTGTCTTCTGGCTTCCACCCTGTACCTACCATTTTCATTCATCCATCTCTCCTGTTCCTTCCAGCATTCTGAATGTTGTCCCTGGAAAAATGCTGCCCTTTTGATCGCCTAGGGTTGATTGTTCTAAGGGTCACACTTGTTAGGTGTCACTGAGTCCTTTTCAATTCATAGTGACACTGTTCACAACAGAAAAAAAACACTGCCTCATCCCACGTCATCCGCGCAATTGATGTTACATTTCAGCCTGTTGCTGCTGCCACTGTGTCAATCCATCTCTTTAGCGGTCTTCCTCTTTTGTTGCTGACCCTCTACTTTAACAAGCATGATGTGCTTCTCCAGGGACTAATCTTGAGTTGGCTTTAATACATGGATACTGTATGAATAATAGAATAAAACATTGCCCATCTTTATGATCATTTGTACATTTTAGTCTATGATTATGGTTATTATGTAGGACCTTCTAATCCAGAGGGCTCATCTTCAGATAATATTATCTTGTGATCTATAAGGTCTTCATTTGTTAGTTTTTGAAGTAAATCACCTTAACTTTCTTCTTAGTTGGCCTTCATTAGGAAGCTCCTCTAAAATCTGTTCATGATTGGTGACTCTGTTGGTATTTGAAAAAAACAGAAGCATAGCTTTCACTATCACATTGTTATTGTCATTGTTATTGTTAGGTGCCCTTGAAATGGTTCCAACTCACAGAAATTCTAAGCAAAACTGGATGAAATGCTACCTGGTCTTTTGCCATCTTCACAACTCTTACGCTTGAACCCATTATTGCTGACACTCTGTCAATCCATCCATCTTGTAGGGGTCTTGCCCTTTTTTTGCTGACCTCTCAGTTTTATAAGCATGATGTCTTTCTCCAGGGATGGATACTTCCTGAAAACATGTCCAAAGAATGAGAGATGAAGCCTCAATCCTCACTTCTAAGGAAAATTTGGGCTGTACTTCTTCCAAAAGCATTTGCAATCCAAGTGTGTTTGCTCCTCTGGAAATCTATGGGACTTCACATATTCTTGTCCAAAACCATAATTCAAATTCACCCATTCTTCTATGTTCTTGCTTATTCACTGCACAACTTTCACATGCATATGAGGCAAGAGATAATACCATAGCTTGGGGCAGGCATACCTCAAAGTGACATATTTGTTTATTAACACTTTAAAGAAAACTTTTGCAGCAGATTTGCCAATACAATATGCCCTTTAATTTCTTGACTGCTGCTTACATGAGCATAAATTGTGGATCCAAGAAAAATGAAATTTTTGACAACTTCAGTCTATTCTATTTATCATGATGTTATTTATTGATTCAGTTGTGAGGATTTTTGTTTTCTTTACATTGTGGTAGCAAACCATACTGAAGGTTATAATCTTCCATCTTCATCAGAAAGTATTTCAAGTCCTTTTCACTTTCAGTAAGCAAGCTTGTGTCATCTGTATATTATGAGTTCTTAATGAGTCTTCCTTGAATCCTGATGCCCAGTTCTTCTTCAGATAATCCACTTTCTCAGATTATCTGCTCAGAATAGAGCGTAAATAAGTATGGTGACAAGATACAATCTTGGCCCACACCTTTCCTGATTTTAAACCTGGCAGTATCCCATTGTTAATGTTCAAACAACTTTCTCTTATTCTAGGTACAGAGCAAAATTAATTGTTCTGAAATACTCATTCTTCACAATGTTATCTGTAGTTTGTTATGATCCACAATATCTAATGTTTTGCACAGTCAATAAAATAAAAGTAAATATCATTCTGGTACTCTTTGTTTTCAGCCAAGATTCATCAGACATCAGCAATGATATCCCTATTCTCACATCCTGTTCTGAATCAGACTTGATTCAGATAACTCTGGTAATTCTTTTTCAATAAATTACTGAAATCATTTTTTAATTATCTTCAGCAAAACTTTGCTTGTATGTGATATTAGTGTTATTGCTTGATGATTTCTGCATTCTGTTGGATCACCTTTCTTTGAAATGGGCACAAATATGACTGGATCTCTTCCAAATGGTTGGCCAGGTAGCTGTCCTCCAAATTTCTTAGCATACAAGATTTAGTACCTCCAGTGTTGCATCAGTTTGTTGAAACATTTCATTCGTATTCCATTGATTTCTGGAGCCTTGTTTTTCATCAATGATTTCATTGCAGCTTGGACTTCTTCCCTTGACACTATCAGTTCTTAATCATAAAGGACCTGCTAAAATGATTGTGTATTGACCAATTCTTTTTGGCATAGTGACTTTGTGTATTCCTTTCCATCTTCTTTTGATGCTTCTGTGTCATTCAGGACATCGCCCATGGAATCCCTCTGTATTTCAAGTGGAGGCTTGAATTTTTTCTTCAGTTCTTTCAGCTTGAGAAGTACTGAGCATTTTCTTCCTTTTTGATTTTATAATTCCAGGTCTTTGCAGATTTCATCATAATACTTGACTTTGTCTTCTTGAGCTACACTTTGAAATTTTCTGTTAAGCTCTTTATTTCAACATTTTTTTCTAATTGCTTTAGTGTTCTTATGTTCAAAAGCAAGTTTCAGAGTCTTTTCTATTTGGTCTTTCCTTTTTCCTGTCTTTTTAATGATGTTTTGCTTTCTTCATGCATGATGTTCTTGATGTCCTTCCCCAACTCTTCTGATCTTCAGTCATTAGTGTCTAATAAATGAAATCTGTTCTTGAGATGACCTATAAATCATATGAAAAATAGTCAAGGTCATTATTTTGGCTCTTGTGTACTTGTTCAATTTTCTTCAGCTTCAGCTGGAATTTACATATGAGCAAATGGTAGTCTGTTCCACAGTCTTCTCCTGGCCTTATTTTGTCTGATGATATTGAACTTCTCCATTGTCTCTTTCCACATTGTTGTTAAGTGCCATGGAATAAGTTCTGACTAATAGCAATCCTAATCTGAGGCCGTAAATTTTGTAGGATCAAAAAGTCTCATCTTTCTTCCTAAGAGCAGTTATGAGGCTTGAACTGTTGATCTGCAGTTCACACTCCAGTGTTTGTTCTGTGGAGCCACCATACTTCCATCTCTTCCCACAGATGTAGTCATTTTGATTCCTGTGTATTACACATGGTGAGGTTCATGTGTATAATCAGTTTATGTGGTTTGAGAAAGATAATGTGCAATGGTGAAGTAACAGGTCTTGTAAAATTATGCAATGTGATCCCCAGTTTCATTTCTATTACCAAGGCCAAAATTTCCAACTATGCATCTTTCCTTTAGTTTCCAATTTCGCATTCCAGTCACCAGTAATTTTCAGTGCATCTTGATTGCATGTTTGATTAATTTCAGATTGAATAAGGTGGTAGAATTGTTGAATTTCATCATCATTGGTTTGGGTGGTTGGTGTGTAAGTTGAATGGTCTTCTTTGTAGGTATATGGATGTTATCCTATCACCTACAGTATTTTACTTCAAGATAGATCTTGAAATTTTTTTTGGTGATGATGAATGTGAGAACATTCCGCCTCAGATTTTCATTTTTGGCATAGTGAACCATATGACTGGGGTTCAAAATGGCCAATAGTAGTCCATTTCAGCTCACTAAGGCCTAGGATATTGATATCTTTAAATTCTGTCTCATTTTTATAATTTACAATTTTCATTGATTCATATTTCAATTATTACTGGATACTTGTACCTGTTTCTTTTCATTTTGAGTTATTCCCCATCAGCAAAGAAGGTCCCAAACACTTTACTCCATCCTTGCTATTAAGGTCAGCTCTGCTTTGAGGAGGCAGCTCTTTCCCAGTAATATTGTGAATACCTACCAAGCTGAGGCACTCATCTTCTGACACTATTTTAAACAATGTTCAACTGCTATTCATAAAGTTTTCAGTGGCTGAGCATTCATAAGTAAGTGGTCTGCCTCTCCATCTTCCTAGTATATCTTATTCTGGAAGCTCTCCTGAAACTGCTCTACCATGGAGGACCCTGATAGTATTTAAAACACCAATGGCATAACTACCAATATCACAGCAACACTGAAGCCACCACAGTATGGCAAACTGACAGGCGAGTCTATCGTTGTTGTTACGTGCCTTTGAGTTGGTTCCTACTCATAGCGACTCTATGCACAACAGAATGATACTGCTCCTTCCTGTGCCATACTGTAAACTGTCGTTATACTTAAGCCCATTGCTCCTGCCATTGGGCCAATCCATCTCATTAGAGGTCTTCCTAATTTTCACTGACCTTCTACTTTATGAAGTATAATGTCCTACTCTATGGTATGATCGCTCCTTTAACATGTCTAATGTATGAGAGATGAAATCTCACCATCCTGGCCTCTAATGAGCATTCTGGCTATACCTCTTTGTTTGGCGCTTTCAATATTCTTATCAAACACCATAACTCAAATGCATAAATTCCTTCTACAGTCTTTCTAATTCATATCATCACACAATTAATTATGGTACTACAAACTAAAAAATGAGTGGTAGAAAGTAAAATTTAGAGAAGATATATAGCTTTCCCAAAGTTTTATAGGTAGAGAAGTTGCAATTTTTACTGGGTCTGCTTAAAAGCTGTGTTCTGTCTGGATCTTATGAGAAAGTCCCACATGATATCACATGGTACAAAAAATTAATCTGGCTGAGTCCTGTCTAAACATACAGTTTTTCAGAATTGCCAGCAATAAGATGATTTAAAAAAACAAAACAAAAAACTAAGCTTTGGGTTTCCTTGGTAAAGTGGAGGGTGAGCTAAAAAGAGGAAGACTCCCAATGAGATGGATTGGAACAGCAGCAGCAATGCGCTCAAGTGCAGTAATGATTGCCACAGGACTAGGCAGTGGTCCATTCTGTTGTGCTTAGGGTCCCTATGAATCACAACCAATTTGACACAACCTAACAACAGCAATAAAGCTTGGGGGTAGTTTGATATGCAGCAACATGCAACTGAAATAAATAAATGCTCTGAGTATACTTTCATTTTACACTGCGTACTTTATTCAAATATGCATGTACGCATTGTTTCAGAGGTTAAAGAAAAGGCAGCACCAATGACTCTTGAGACCTCGTATAGGCTTTTCAAGCTGAAAATCTTTGCTAGAATGAAAAGGCTCATCTTTCTCATGCAGAGTGTCTGGTGGACTGAAACCACCAATCTTGTGGTTTTCAGTTCACTATTTATCCTATAGAGCCACCATGCTCCTCTATTTTAATGAGCTCTGAGAGTGTAGTGGTTACAAGTTGGGCTGCTAATCTCACAATCAGCAGTTCCAAGTTGCCAGTCATTCTGTGGGAGAAAGATAAGGCTTTCAGCTCCCATAAAGATTTACAGCCTTGGAAACATTTTACAGGTACCGACTCTAAGGCACATAACCAAACAACCAACCAATATATATATTTATATCTTGTTGTTACTTACCTTCGAGTTGAGTCTGACTCACAGTGACCCTGTATAGGGTTTCTGAGGAGCAGAAACCTTGTGGTTCACTGTCCAACAGACACACTGGAATCCAAGGTCATTTTGAACCTCAAGGTTGGTGGTTCAAACTCATTAGCTGCTCCTTGGAAACACTATACAGGGTCACTATGCATCAGAACAGACTCAATAGCACTTAACAACAACAACATGTATTGTTATTTTTCTAATACATCAAGAAAATATCACTTACCTTTTCCAGAAAGGAAAGACTTGGCAAAAATGGTTAACTGTTCTATTGACCCAGCTGTCAACATACATATCACCTAATAATCCTGTGGTGGTGATGTTGGTTATATACCATGGAGTCGGTTCTGTCTCATAGTGACTCTGTACAGGGTTTCTGAGCCTGTAAATCTTTGCGGGAGCAGAAAGCCTCATCTTTCTCCTGTGGAACAGCTGGTAGTTTCAAACTGCTGACCTTGCAGTTTGCAGCCCAATTCGTAACCACTACGCTACCAGAGCTCCTTAATAATCCTTTAGTATTTGATATTTTAAAAATTTAGTATTTCCAAGTTAAGGTTCCTCAAAATAAGGAGATCATATTTCTGTACATTTTGATTCTCATAATGTAAACTAGTTGTTCAACACGTCTCTATTCCTTTATATAGGTGCTTTTGACACAATTAATCTGAATACAAGAAGTGCTCTACGAGTTGGGTTCTTTCCACAACACTTTTACATAAATGAGAACAGGAGTAAATATAACTGTTGTGTAGTCTGTCTGGGTGATTATTTTTGTAACCAGAATATCCTTTTAAAATACTAAATATTTAACCTGACATTTCAGGGAACCTGTAAGGACCGATTTTTCCAACATATAAATAAGTTAAATAGAGAAGATTCAAATATCTTGATTAATCAGTTACATGTTGGTCAATGAAAGTCATATTTTTGAGTGTACATTATACTGAAAGTTAACATTATTGAAAGGGAGCATGCACCATATTGATTAATAATTCATTAGCATTCTTTTACCTTCCTTTAAAATAAGCTATCATCTTCCTTATGGAAAAGCAGATAATAGACTATAATTTATCACTTTTTCTAGACTAAACCTGGTCCTAGATTTTTAATCCTTCTTTTAATTATTGAGCATGATATTTTGATAACCAATATTATACCATTAGGAGGTTCAGAAGATACTGTGGGAGAGATATTTTGACATATTTAGTCTCCATTTTTTGATTTCATAGTGAGATTGTAATGAGGAATTCCCATTTGCTCTTGAGTTCAGCATTTAGATAATTGAATAATAAGCCACAATCAATGAGGACATTTAATGATTGTCACTCTATATTCAGATTGAATTTTTAAAAAAAGAAAAAAAAATTAGCTTGTAACCATTTTTGGCTCAACTCCATTTGGTATGCAGAATGTAAATGAGATTTGTTATCAGGCAGGAAACCTGAAACTGATTTAACCTAGATAATAATCTTTGTATTAAGGAGATATTTACACTTCTTGCATAGCATAGTAGGTCAGCACTAAGGAAGATCTGTGTTTAATTTTTAAAAATGGCTAAATTCAATGGATATGCAGTGCATAGTTTTCTTTTTTTTACCTCTTGTTTATTTCATAGATTCTTTTATTTTCCCATGTTCCTGTTAAAGCTTTCTGGATAGAAAATGTGCTGCAAATAGAAGCCAAACCACAGTAAAATGACTCTGCCTAACCCTAAGAGTTCCAGCCATTTCCTTTTATATTTTATAATAAGATATGACAACCCAATTTAAAGAAAATATACAATAGTTGCTGACTACAGTGAAAAGTTTATATTAAAATAATGTGTTGCTGTGGGGAGGTGGATAATTGAGCATACAGTAGGTAATTTCTGGCAGGACTCCTGAATTAAGCAAAAGTAATATCTGTTGACAAAGAATAAATTTAGATAAAATTACTCTAGTCAGTAATTAGGATTTTACAGATTCCTATTTAAATGCCGAATCAAGAGAAAATTAAGAGGGTGATTGTGTTTTTTCATTAAAACTGAGTTGATCGCAAATCTCCCAATAAGACTGAATTTTAATGCCTCTGTGGGTTAATGCGTCAGACTGCAAATCCACTTGAACTGCAAGGTTGGCAGTTCAAGCTCACCACCTGTTCCTCAGAAACCCTATACATGGTTGCTATGGGTCAGAACCCACATGACAGCACTTAACAACAACCACAACCATTCCTAGTGAGTCCTGGTGTGGTACTGTGGATTAGTGGCACTGGACTACAAGGTGGCTTTAAATCACAAGGTTGGTGGTTCAAGTTCACCAGCCACTCCTCAGAAACCCTATACAGGGTGGCTGTGAGTCCGAATCTTGATGGCACTTAACAACAACAATAAATTCCTAGTGATACTTGATTTTTCCAGTATTCTCCCACATTTTAATGAAGAGTCAGTGAACTTGAGAAATCCAAGCAAAATATAACTGAAACTACCAATTTTGCTAAGTGATTGAGATGGATTTGAAACCCTGAAGCCTTAGCAAGTTTCTCCTGCTTCTAAACAGAATCTATGCCTAGTTTGCCCCCACAACCATCTCACTCACCTCTAGGAAATTATTTTGTATTGTCTATGAAGGGATTTCCTTAGTTGCTAACTTCTAGAAAATTCCTATTGGTTTCTCTTTCCTGTCTGTCAAGAGTTTTTATAGAGTCAGCGTATGTACAATATTCATGAAATACAGTGTTACCAAAACAGTAGTAATTTGAGTGATCAAGTAAGAATTAGGACTAGGAAAGCAGGTATTTTTCCTCAAAGACACTACAAAACTAATGTTCTTTGTAAATGGAATACAGATTTACAGACAAAAATCTATAGCCAAACACGTTCTTCAAATCATAGCCCAAACAATTCTGATGTATTCTCTTGTGTCCTGAAGGTGACTGTGAGGCTGTCTCTAGCAATGATCAGTTTCCACCATCACTGGTTTCTTGTTTAGGATTAATTTCAGGCTCTAAGCACAATTAATATGGATCACCATACTTTCTTGCAAAAGGTAAGAATTGTGGGGATTTGGGGGTTATCATCACTTAATGTGCTTTGAATAATTTCTCCCATAATACTTTTTTGCTACTTAGTCCAGAGAGGAGGTTTTCATAAGCATAAATAGAATGGATTAGAGGAGAGAGAATAGAGTTAAGGAAGCAATTAGTAAGGTATTTCAAAATGTATTGGGGTGAAAGTCTCCATTATCATTTATCAGTGTTCCTTCAGTTGGAAGCTGGAGACAAGCCTCTAATCAAGCATTATTGTAAACGATAGACACTTGAATCTCTATAATCATAATCTTCTCCATAGGCTTGGAAGCTGCTCATTCCATTTCCACTAAATCCCTTTTATCCACTTGATCAAGTGTCCTGTCAACCCTTGCTATGTTTCCTGAGGTCATCTGGGATGAATATTGACTGCTTTCTTCTATGACTGGTCTATGCTTACCTCTGGTTACTATCCTCAGAATTTTCTATAAAGTTAATCACTGCAGCTCTGCTTTTACTTGAACAGAGAGACCTTCTTGACCCTTACACTTAGATAAATCTTTCCATTATATGGTTCCATAGGGCCTTATATTCAATTTATTCATTGTATTTAATCATGCAACAAATACTTGTGGAATGGTTATTCTGTGCTAGGCTCAATAGTTAACAAAAGAGACAAAATTCCAAACATCACAGAAATTACATATTAGTGCAGTTACTTAATATTTAATATCCTTAATTCACTACTAAAACGAAAACTCTTTGAAAGTAAGACTCTTCACTGCCTTCTTCATCTCTCTACTTCCAACACTTTCCGCAATTCCTGAAATATTGACGGGGTAATTGAATATCTATTGCATTATTACATAGATAAATAAGAGTCATACTTTTAATTTACTGAAACATAGGTGCTTTATCAGCTAATTAGCAGATGAAGGCCAACTTATACAAAATTAACAATAAAACGTAGTTATAAAAAAAAGGATATAATAGAACAAGAAAACAGAAGCAGAGCATCTGCACTAGCCATATGACTGCGTTACTAATGTCAAAAATTATTTTCTAGAAATATATTTCTAGATTTTTTCTGGTTTTATTAAATACTTCTTTTCAACCAACATCAATGCATTTTTTAAGCATGAGGGGACTTCAAAATGTTCATGGAAAATTGGAATTAAAACATAATGGAATTTTTCTATATTTTAAAGCTTCCTCATATATGTAGTACATTGAAAACATTATTTATTGTCAATTATCAGACATCAAGAACCTCATCTTAGATTTCTACTAATAAAAGTTATGATTTAAGATTAAGAAACAGACTATTTTTTTAACTTTATAGAACAGTATGTATCTCAAGACACATTTTTCCCAAAATGTTTTGAATGAATTCAAAGAACATTAAATTGAAACATTCTTATTGTTAATGGAGGGTTTAAAAAAATTGACTTTTAATGAAAACAAGGAGTTGTTAATAATGAAAAAGTTAATTCTTTGCCTGCATGAAGACAAGATTTGCTTTCAGTTGTCTTACTCTTTGTTTCTAGATTTCTTTGTAGCCAAACATTATATTGTATTTGTTGGTAGGTTGTATAGAAATGGGTAAACAGGAACATAAAATCTTCCCATTCACCAAGCCCAAGATTATAGCCCATATCCAAGGTTAATAAAATTACAGGAAAAAAAAAAAATGTCATGAAACTGCTCAATGAGCCAAGAATTCTCTTTTATTTCTAAAGCCAATATGAGGGCTTTTTTTTTTTTTTTTTTTTTTTCAAACTGTAAACATCCTCCATACCATATTAGAAATAAAAGGAAATTACTAGCTCATTTTATAGAAAAAAATTTAGTAGTAGCGCTAGTACCAGCTACCATTTAATTAAGAGTGCAAAACATATCATCAGAACACAGAGCACATTTCTCAGCTTAGGATCTTAAGAGCTGGCTTAATTTGATAGGAGGAAGGTATCCCAACTCCAGAGCTCAACTTTTATGCCAACAATCTAGGTAAAATTGCCAGGAGAGTTGATATGTTAGCAAAAAAAATAATAATAATAATAGACATGTTACTAAAGAGTTCATATTTTTGCCACATGTATGTATTTATTCTCAATATGACCCCAGTGAAAAATTTACCTTCTTAAAAAAATAAACCAAGTACCAGCCCAATGAACCCAAGTTATAAAGAATATTCATCACACAAGAACATTAACAAAGCCGTTTCTCAGCCAATGTTGTCTGTTTAGGAATATTTAGAAGTGGTAGTGGCACAGTGGATTAAATATTGGACTTCTAATTGAAAGGTCTGGAGTTCAAACCCATCAGCTACTCAGCAGGAGAAAGATGAGGCAGTCCGCTTCATACACACTAGGAAGCAGTTCTACTCTGTCCTACAGGAATCACTGTGCGTTGAAATTGACTTTACAGTATATTTTTTAATTTTTCCCAAGGGATATTTGGAACTATGTATAGATGTCTTTAGTTCATGAAATGACTTGATGTTACTTGGTATTGAGCGTTCAGGATCAAGGGCATTTCACTGTCTGAACTATTTCTGAAAGGCCAATAGTACTTCCTGCCATTGATACAGAAGTGATGTTGTTGTTGTTAAGTGTTCTTGAGTTGGTTTTGATTCATAGTGACCCTGTATAGATTTTCTGAGGAGAGACTGGTGGGTTTGAACTGATGTCCAGTTCAGTGCTTATTATACATTGCTACACTATGGGCTAATGTGTCAGACTGCAAAGTTGTTTAAATACAAGGTTGGTGGTTCAAGCTTACCAGCTGCTCCTTGGAAACCCTATTCTGGGTCACTATGGGTCGGAATCGACTCGTTGGCACTTAACAACAACAACAACAAGGTGTATATAATGGCAGAGATCATGTGGCAATAGTCACAACCAGTTAACTTTTTTGAAAGGCTTGATACTGGGGTGGGAGGCAGGGGAACTCATCAATAAAACTGGTAAATTTTGAAATTCTAGAGAAATTTTTGAGTATATAAATAAGGATTATGATCTTTTGACAACTGGACCTTGATATAAGAAAAATAATCTTTGGTAAGATTGTGTAAATATGTGCACTGTTCTACAACGTATGTATTTCCTGTAAGCTAACTTTGATAGAAAAATGGTCAGTGAACATGTCTAGGCAATATATCCATAGACAAAGATGGAACTAAAAATAGATTTAAGAAAAAACAACAACAACACTTGTAGTTGCATTTGGCTGTGGTTTTGGGTGGTTGGAGAAAGGACAAAATGTATCAATATATATAGTTTTAATCCCTGAATGTAGATTTAATCATCAACAAATGATGCCTTCTTTGTAAAGTCCTAACCTTTAGATATTTTGTGATTTTTACAGTGTGGCAATCAAGCTTTTAGTTAAAAATTGAAGTCAGATTGACTAGTTAAAAAAAAAAATGCCTTAAAAAATGATTCTGTCTTTAAAGGTGTGTTAAATATTACAGAATTATACTCTCCTGTGAACCAAAAGTTTGGCAGTTGAAACACAACAGCTACTTCTCAGAAACCCTATACAAGGTTGCTATGTGTTGGAACCAAATTAACAGAACTTAACAACAATAACAACAGCATAAATATATCCTGGGAGTAAACTGGCAGTGACCTGAGATAGATTTCTGGCCTTGGAGAAAGTAAAAAATAATTTTCAGTTACAGTTAGCTTCAATATATGATGGACGTGAACATGTATATCATGGAGTATGGCCACTTGAGAATCAGTTTGAACAACACATATCAGTAAAGGCCTATAGAGTTAGGTATTGATGATTGGAAACTGTGAAGACGAAGACACAGGAATCAATGCCAGCACAGATAGAAAATAATAATGAATGATGATCTCAAACTCTTTTTTTTTTTTTTTATAATGCTTTATTATAAACTATGCGATAGTTTACATGGAAGAACACTGGCTTTACATTCATCTTGTTGTATATCTTTTCAGTGCCCTGGTTACAATCCCCTCCATGTTTCATCAGCCAACCAAAGGGTATACCCTGTAAGCCTGCCCCCTGGTCATCCGCACACAGCCCCTCTCCTTCTCTGGGTCTATGTTCCCCAGCTGCTCCATCTTTCCATGTCATCGTCTCTGCCTCCATCTCTGGCATCACTGTTTCTCTGGGTAGGGTCCCGCACTCCGTTCTTCTCCCCTTATGGTCACAGGGACGTCTGATCCTGGACTGCAAAGTCAATCATGCCCCTCCTTTTGCTACAAAACGTCTACCTTTACATTTCCAACCCTCACAGTCAGTCTCAATAGCAATTATTTACTATTGTGCCTCATGAATGCCATCTCCATCTCCTTTCAGTAGCTACTCCCAAGCAGATTGGACACCACTCAGTGGAGATTACACCCTCCCATGGTATGAAGGTTATGCTTGCTTCATAAAATGTATTAGGAAGTTTTCCATCCTCCTCTATCTTATGAAATAAATTCAGTAGAATTGGTGACAGCTCTTCCCTGACTGTTTGGTAGAACTCACCCATGAAGCCATCTGGGCCTGGACTTGTGAATTCATGGAGGTTTGTTTTATGACCTAACACATGATCTAATTCTGGAAAATGTTCCATGTGCACTGGAAAATTATGTGTATTATGCTGTTGTTGGGTTGAATGTTCTGTACACAGCTATGAGATCCAGTTGGCTGATTGTGTTGTTTAGTTTTTCTGTGTCTTTGTCAAGATTCTTTCTGGTTGTTCTATCCATTCTTGAAAGCAGCGTATTAAAATCACCCACTATTATTGTAGATTCATCAATTTCTTCCTTTAAATGCTTTAGAGTTTGTTTATATATTTTGGAGCTCTTTCATTGGGAGCATCGATATTTATTATGGTTACATCATTTCGTTCAATTGTCCCTTTAATCATGAAATAATGTCCATCTTTATCTATTATGCTGGTTTATGCCTTAAAGTTCATTTTACCAGAGATCAGTATTGCCACTCCTGTTTGGTTTTTATTACACTTAGCTTGGTATATTTTTTCTATCCTTTGACTTTTAATTTGTTTTTGTCTCTGTGTGTGAGATGAGTCTCTTGCAGATAGCATATTAAAGGATCTTGTTTTCTTATCCATTCTGCCACCCTCCATCTCTTAACTGGTGTATTTAATCCGTTTACATTCAGTGTAATTATTGGTAGGTATGGAATAATGCTGTCATTATCTTTGGTTTTTCATGGTGTGGCTGCTTTCTTTCTTCAGCGTGTCTTCCTATGCTAAGTTCCTGGTTTTTGTGTTCTTTCTTGTGAGTTTCCTCATAGTTTTAATGTTTCCATGTTCTTCTTGGATTTTCATTTTCATGGTATGTTGTGAAGTGTTAATTTTCTTTGAGGTTACCATTTATTCCATGAACTTTTTCCTCCATTTAGTACAGTCTATTTTATCCTGTAATCTATATGACCTTCTCACCATCCGGATCTCTGTTCCTATGTGTTTACCATTTTTCACATTGTAATGGTTTTGATCATAGACTGACCTCCCAGATTCTTTGAGTTTGTTCTTACAGTTTTGTTCTGGTCTCGACTTTTCCTTCTGTCGATTTAGTTCTGGGAGGTGCTGCCACTATGTCAGTCTCTGGTTGTTGTCTATTCTTATTGGTTCTCAGTCCACAGAACTCCCTTTAGGGTGCTTTGTAGTGCAGAGTTGGCTTTGGAAAAATCCCTTAGCTTCTGTTTATCCTGGAATGTTTTGATTCTACCATCGTAGTTGATTGATAGCTTTGCTGGATAAAGGATTTTTGGTTGACATTTTTTTTTCAGGGTTTCATATATGTCTCCCCATTGCCTTCTTGCTTGCATGATTTCTGCTGAGAGATCCGAGCTTAATCTGACTTGCTTTCCTTTGTATGTAACACTTCTATTATCCCTAGCTGCTTTCAGGAGTGTCTCCTTATCTTTGATTTTGGAGAGCTTGATTATGATATGTCTCGGGGATTTTCTTTTGGGGGCATCTATCCTTCCTGGGGTTCGTTGAGCTTCTTAAATCTTTTCACTTTTCAGGATGTTAGAGAAATTTTCCTCTAGAAGTATCTCAACTATTTTCTCTGTGGACTTGTGTGATTCTTTCTGTTGTGGAATGCGCATAATTCTTAAGTTATTTCTCTTCATCTTGTCCAACATTTATCTTAGACCTTCTTCTGATTTTTTAAATCCTTTTTTATGCTTGGTCATCTGTCTTAGTGGTATTGAGAGATTTGTCTTCCAGCTCACTAGTTCTGGCTTATCTTTTATTCTATTCCTTTGCCCTTTCAGTGTATTATCTGTTTCTGATATTGTATTATTTATCATTTGGACCTCTTTCTGTAGGTTTTGAATTATTTACAATGCTGTATCTATCTTATTTAATTGTTCCTTTTAATGAAGGAGGCATAGAAATGATGATGTTTATATTTGAAATGACTCAGAAAGAGCTGGAAGTGATTAAATTTTCCTGGAAAGGGTCAGATTATATTTGATGGCATCACATGAATCTCAGAAAAAGTGGTCACAAAAATTTAACTTATTTAAATTTTATTGTCAAACTGTACAAACCTCTATGCTTAAAATGGCTATAATTTGAATACCAGACTGGTAGTGAGGAAACTTAGCTAGAAAAATAGTTTACTCATTTGTAGCACTTTCCTAACTTTCCCAACTCCATTGTAAAGTGTTTTGAAATATTTTATAATCATTCTTTCTGAATTCCTTCTCAAGCATTTCCAAGGCCTGCCCTCCTTCCAAATGGAGTCCATGTCTACCTCTATCTAGGTCATTTGTCTCAGACATTTTATCTTGTTTCTGGACATGTTCTGATATGGCCATCTGCTTTTGCTTCTTTGACATATTTAGTGTTTCATCTGTGGCCTTAATAATTAAGTGTGTGTTTTGTTATTTTGATTGCTTCCAGGTAGATGTGATCAGGATTTGGGCTTCCCTTTTAACTCTTCTTACTGCTTAACTCAGAGTAACTTTCACAGGTGTTGTCTACATGCCTGGTGTATGGCAGTTGGTATTGGTTCTTGCCTGGATTTTGGTGTTTTATAGAACGTGATTGTAGCTTGACTATATGGTAGCAGTTGCTGTCT
>NW_006408519.1:54609548-54612809 GCF_000296735.1 Chrysochloris asiatica
AAAAAAAAAACAGAACAAAGCAAAACCAACAAAGTGTATTGTCCACCTTTGCTTCGAGGTTCCTGCGGTGTTATTCCATGGTGTGTCTGCTCCCCCACTTGGTCTTGCCCAAGAAGTTGTCGGCCCTGCTGGCAAATTCAAAAGTATGCGATTTTTTTAGCTAGTGAAACTTCTGCTACAAGTTTCACTAGCTATAAGCCTTCAAACCTTTTTAAAATATTCCTACATATGTGATTCAGAGTTTTGGAGCTCCGCCCTGAATCCGCTTCACCTGGTATTCTGTGGTCTTGTGACAGCGAACTTCACTGCACCTGTACCCTATCTGCTATCAAGCCCTGCCTCCTCAAACTCTTTTTTCCAATAACACAAAACCCTTCAGATGAAGTCTTAAATGAGGAGGGATGGTGGTGGTAGTGGTTATATGCCATGGAATTATTTCCAATTCATAATGACCCTGTATAGAGTTTCCAAGGCTGTAACTCTTTACAGGAGCAGATACCCTCATGTTTCTTCTATGGAGCAGCTGGTAGATTCAAACAGCTGATAGTAGTTGGTAGCCCAACTCGTAATCTTCTATGCTACCAGTGTTCCTTTAAATGAAGAAGGCAGAGAAATGGTGATGTTTATATTTGAAATGACTCCGAAAAAGCTGGAAGTGACTAAATTTTCCTAGAAAGGATCAGATTATGTTTGATGTCATCAAGTGAATCTAGTCACAAAAAAATAATCTATTTAAAAATGTACTTAAAACTGTACAAACCTCTATGTTTAAAATGGCTGTAACTTGAATTCCAGATTGGTAATGAGGAAATTTAGCTAGAAAAATAGTTTACTCATTTGTAAACTCAGAGCAGTGAACTAGATAGTAACTGAGATTCCTTGCAGTTCAGACCAGACAAAACCGTCCTTTAGAAATGCAGCGTGGAGATGTGAGTCATAGCTAGTTAAGCAGTGTGGCCAAATGAAAGGAGGCATTAAAACAAATAGCTATGAGCAAGAAACGAAAATGAAAAAAGAAACAGAAAAATTATAATGGAGCAGAAAACAGTTTGTGATGAGAGGAGAGAGACAAGGTCTACTCAGGGTACTTAGCTTCAAGGTCACAGCTACTGCAGGTCCTCTAATATCTACAGATCTAAGTGTGATTGGTGCATTCGCAATATCAGCACATCAGCATTATCAGGATTTCAAGTCCCATCCAGGCCTTGCTGATTCATAAGTACATTAAAGTTCAAGAAGCACAGCCCTAAAAGATTTATTGACTGGATGAGGAAGTATAAATATAAGCTTTCTGTTGTTGTTAAGTGCCGTTGAGTCTGTTCCAACTAATACCAACCCTGTATAGGAAATCCAAGGAGTAGCTGGTGAGTTTGAACCACAAACCTTGAGAATCAAACTGACCTTATGGTCCTGTACTTATCCTACAGCACCACACCAGGACTCCAAGCTCTCTGTAGGCAAGGGATTTTGCCTTTTGTTTTCATTGTTCTATTCATAGCACCTGTAATAATGCCCGGAGTCTTGGTATGTCATTGTGGATTAATGTGCTGGACTGCAAAGTTGGTTTGAATTGCAAGGTGTGTGGTTTGAGCTCATCAGTTGTTCCTTGGAAACCCGATGCAGGGTTGCTATGGGTCAGAACCGAATCAACAGCAATTAACAACAAAAACAATAATAGTAGTGTCAGTGAGTACATAAAGTATATATAGCAAATATATAATCTATTTCAAATCTACCTTCAAAATAGAAAAGGTAACTTAGTGTTTACAAAGTCTATAACATAACCTCAAACATTCCCCCAACCTATAATAAAAAAGGAAGTTAATGTCAGGATATTTAAGACTTCCTTATTTACATCATATTAATCACTAAATAATTCAATTCACTGTGTCTTCCACTAGTTCTTTATATATTAATGAAATGAGATTCAAAGCTCCTCACTTCACTTTTGAAACATTATTGACGTATATGAAAATAATGCTTATAAAAATTTATGTATTCTATATTATACTTTATATTATTTTTGATCCATGGTTGAATAAATCATTCATTCACATATTTATTCAAGCATATTACTTGTATATTCCATGAATTGTACTCAGTTTTCTTAAGGAAAATGTGACACATATGCAATCACACTTTTCAATTAGTTTGAATCCAGTGGAGAAAAAAACTTTTCAAAATATGAACTGGACACGTAAAACAGAAAAGACTGAATTATGTACACTAGACACTAGAATTTATAAGCAAAGCTATGTGCTAACCAAACACAAGAAAAAGAGAGGAAATACAGAGGCTATTTACATAGTCAATGAAAGGGAGAGTAGCCAGGAGTTGTTCTAGATGGCTGTTTTCTTGCATACCAAAAAGGGTAACATTAAAACAAAAGGAGCCAGATGACTACAGTATGAATTATGAGATATCATATTGCTGAGAAGTAATTTTGCATGGAAGCTAAACAGTTTTATAGTCTTGATGCTTTATTATGTAGTGGCTGAGGCAGAAAGCTTGTTTTACCAAATTAGCACCAGTGAAGCAATGTCTCAGAAGGCCAGTGGAACAAGGCCTGACAGCAACTCCTCACAAGCCTCCCGTTCTCTTGTTCTCTCGTGTTTTGGGAGTGTTTTGTCAAGACTCAGATTAACTGAGGTTGAAGTTTTAGCCTATGTGGCCTTTCTGGATATGTGCAAGACCACTAGGGGATTGTAGCAGTCATTGCCCAACAGAATATAGAAGTAGAGTAATTAATTCTTTCTGGGTGGGTACTAGGTTAGAAATCACAGGAGTTTTAAAGAAGCATGGAGATTATTTTAGTAGTGCTGGCATTCTGTTTTCTAAAGCAGAATTATAAAGTGGGAATAAAATAAACAAACAAAAGCTGCTTTCAAGCCAATTCTGACTCATAGCAACTCTATAAGACAAAGTAGAAATAGATTTCTGGGGTTATAAATCTTTACTGGAGCAGACAGCCTCATCTTACTCAATGTGTGGCAGGTGAGTTTAAACCTCTTATATTGTAGTTAGTGGTTCAATCAGGCAATGCTTATAAAAACAATCTTTGGTTGCCCCTGTAAAAATTGCCTTCTATGATGATGACATGGAGCGATGGAGCAGCTGGAGACTTTAGATCCAGAGAGGGAAAGTGACCGTGTGCTGAAGACCTGGGGGACACGGGGGAAGGATTGCATGGAGGGGATTGTAACCATGGCAATGAGACGATATACGATAGAATGAATGTAAAACTAATGTTCTCCCATGTAA
>NW_006408519.1:54614129-54626924 GCF_000296735.1 Chrysochloris asiatica
GCCTTGTTTTGACTGATGATAATGGAGTTTTTCCATCGTCTCTTTCTGCAGATGCAGTCAATTTGGTTTCTATGTTTTCCATCTGGTGAGGTCCATGTGTGTAATCCTCTTATGCTGTCTAAAGAAGGTATGTGAAATGAATAAATTATTGATTTTGCAGAATTCTATCATGCAATCTCCAGCATCATTTCTTGATGCAGAAAGCATCAAGAGAAGATGGAAGGAATATACAGAGTCACTGTACCAAAAGGGAATGGTTAATATTCAGCCATTTCCAGAGGTAGTATATGATCAAGAGTAAATGATACTGAAGGAAGAAGTCCAAGGTGCATTGAAGGAATTGACAAAGAACAAGGCACCAGGAATTGATAGAATAAAAATTGAAATCTTTCAAGAAAGTGAGGCAACTCAGGAGGCATTCACTCATCTCTGCCAAGAAATTTGGAAGACAACTATCTGGCTGACTGATTGGAAGAGATCCGTATTTGTGCCCATTCCAGAGACGTGACCCAACAAAATGCAGAAATCACTGGTCAATCTCTTTGATATCCATGCTAGTAAAGTTTTAGTAAAGGTAATACAGAATCGGATGAAAGCATAAATTTACAGAGAGCTTCCACAGATTCAAGCCGGATTCAGAAGAGGACATGAAACGAGGGATATCATTGCTGATGTCCGGTGGATCTTGGCTGAAAGAAGAGAATATCAGAAAGATATTTACTTGTGCTTTATTGACTATGCAAAGGCTTTCAATAGTGTGGATCATGACAAGCTATGGACAAGATTGCGAAGTATCAATATTCCGGAACACTTAATTATTGTGCTCATGAGGAATCTGTACCTGGACCAAGAGGCAGTTGTTCAAACAGAGCATGGAACACTGAATAGTTTAAAGTAAAGAAAAGTGTGCAACAAGGTTGTATTCTTTCATCATACTTATTCAACCTGCATGCTGAGGAAATATCTGAGAAGCTGGGTTCTATGAAGTAAAACCTGGCATCAACATTGGAGGAAGACTCATTAACAACCTGTGATATGCAGATGATACAACCTTGCTTGTTGAAAGTGAACATGACTTAAAACATTTACTGATGAAGATCAAAGAGCACAGTCTTTGTTATGGATTTCATCTCAATGTAAACAAAACAAAAATCCTCACCACTGGACCAAAAAACAACATTCTTATCAAAGGAGAAAAGATTGAAGTTGTCAAGGACTTCATTCTTCCGGGATCAACTATCAACACTCACAGATGCCGTAGTCTATAAATCAGATGACGTATTGCATTAGGCATATTTGCTGCACAAGACTTTTTTAAAGTGTTGAAGAGCAAAGATGTCAGCTTAAGGACTAAGGTACACCTGACCTAAGCCATGGTATTTTCAATAACCTCATATGCATGTGAAATCTGGTCAGTGAATAAGCAAGACCGTAGAAGAATTGATGCTTTTGAGTTATTGTGTTGGAGGAGTATATTGAAAGTGCCACTGGCTGCCAAAAGAACCAATAGATCCATTTTGGAAGAAGTGCAGCCAGAGTGCTCCTTGGAGGCCAAGATGGCCAAACTTCGTCTGTCATACTTCGGACATATTGTCAGGCTGGACCAGTCACTGGAGAAAGATATCATGTTTGGTAAGTTGGAGGGTCAGAAAAAATAGGAAAGACCCCCAACAAAATGGATCGGCCAAGTGGCAGCATTGATGGACTCAAGTGTGGCAACAGTAGTGAGGTTTGCCCAGGATCAGGCAGTGTTTCGTTCTGCTGTGCATAAGGTCGCTATGAGTCAGTACCGACTGGATGGCACCTAACAACAACAACAACAAGAACTTCTTCATAGGGTTTCCAAGACTGTAAATCTTTACAGGAGCAAACAGACTCATCTTTTTCTTGAAGAGTGGCTTATGGTTTTGAACTGCCAGCCTTCTACTTAGCAACCCAATGCTCAATCCATTATGCCACTTAGGTTCCTTTAGCACTGCTCAATAATGTAGTAATGCATACATACTATTGGACACAACTTAATGCATCGTCTGAGAACCTCTTAGTGCCATTGCTTTCCATCCTCTCAGCTACTTGTTCTGCCTCAGACATGGATGCTTGTCTCCAAGAAGGGCCAGTAAAGCCATTATTGCTTTGTCTTATCTACTTTTTACTTTTTTTCCTCCTGTCTTTAATTGAAAATATTGTCTAAATTCCCTAAACTTTCACTATCATCACTTCTCTCTATATATTTTCTCTCTTCCTATTCTTTCTACATTTCCACATTGATATTAACCATTCACATGAGTGTTTATAAGCCTCGTATTTATATGTAAATTACTTAACTGCACTATATCTGATTATAACCTCTCCTGAATTCCTTCTGTGTATTTTCTTACAACACTGACCACTCCCATTTTATCCATCAGGAACTGAATTCATCAGTACCAGTAGCCAGTTTTTCTCTTACCTTCTTACTGATAATAATGCTTTCTCCATCAATATCTCTGTGTCAATTTAGCAAAAGTTGACCAAACTTATCAGTGGTTTCATTCCTGTTAATATCCAGGAGAATACATGGTCTGTAATCAAACACCTTTATTTAGATCCTGGACAGTTTTCTGGCCTTTTGATCATTAATCAGCATATGCTAGCCCTTTAGTTACTGAATGCAAGTTTATGAATCATGGCTTCTAAGTCAAACCATTTGGTTCGTTTACATAGTTCAACTGACTCACTAGATTCTCTAACATGTTACCTACTACACTTGAATCAATAGCTTACAAATGCAAGCTTTTATTTTTACAAATTATCTAAATATAGGAAATGCCATTAAATATATGTCAAATGGATAAAAGGATAGAATGTTGATAGACAGAAATTATCTCCAAAATTCCTGAAAACATTGAAAACTGAGAATGAGTTGAGGTGGATGGGAAAGGTATAGGAGCCAACATTCTGTTATGAGAGCAACAATCAAGGAAAAGAAAGAATGATCTATTTAAAAAATGTGAAGAATGTTCATAATGCCCATCTTCTTCATCACTAGAATTTGTCTTCCCAGGAAATATAGCAATAAATGCCTATTAAACATTTTTCATAACGGACTCTATCCGCCAATCTTTCATTTTTTAAAAATTGTGAATATGTATGAATAAAACACTTATCATTTTAACCTTCTTCATATGCTCAATTCAGTGACATTAACTATGTTTATCATGTTGTCCCTGACTTATTTCATTCAGTATAATGCTTTCAAGGTTTAGCCATGTATCAGGACTTATGTACTCTTTTTAGGTAAATAACATTTCATAATGTATGTACCATATATTTTTTATCTCTTCACCTGCTGATGGACATTTAGGTTGTTTCCACTAGTTGCCTATTGTGAATAATGTTGCAAGCAATAAACATAGATATATACCTTCATTTGTTTTTCTTCCCACAAGTCTGTTAACATTCTGGACTCTAAAAAAGAACCACAGAAAAGAATTACTTAGCTTACTAATTTAAAAATACAAACCCAGGAGATATCTTCATTTTAGTAGCTGTGTAATATCAAGAACCACCACCACCAGAGCAGTTGTTTATTGCTGAGTCTCTGAAATCCATGTGAATCCCTTAATTGGTTTAATAACATTGGACAATTACTTCTCTGTGACTCAGTTTAACTCATAAATGCAATAATGCTATCCACCTGATTTTTTAAAAATGAAATAATACAATAAAGACCTTAGAAGTGTGACTGGAATAACTGTTAAGTAAATATCTATAGGATAAGCACTGGACAGTTAGCCACAAGTTTGGAGGTTCAAAACCCATCAGTCTCACTGCACAGAAAGGTGAGGTTATATAATCCAGTAAAGATTTACAGCCCTGGAAACCCTTTATAGGATCGAGGGCACAAAGTTTGTTTTTCTTTTTCATTCTTAGGTCTGTACTGTGTATTAGGAACTACACTGTCTCACTGTCTTTTGGAGAGCAATGACTTATGCATTTTAGTGTTATATCCCTATTGCATAGCTGTAGGAAGCTAATCAATACTTGCTGAATATGCAAATCAAAATTTTCAGATATGAGCAATTAAAAGATCCTAAATTTTTGAAGTTGGATCACTACTCTGAGCATCAAAAAATTATCTGGGTGAAGGGTTAGTTATTTGATTATGACATTCCAGCAGGATATTCAATTTGGGGGGATGTTTAATCATTGTTAATATCCAAATAAATAAGCATATGATCCAGTAAATTTATTAAACATTTAATATTTTTGAGTATCAAACCAGACATTATTAGGGACTTACAAAGCAAAGAAGAGTCTAATAAAATCCTTTCCATCCTGAAGCCTGCAGTCTCCACATCATACAAGTCAGATATAAGGTAGCAGTCAAGACTCAGAAAGTGGATGCTATGCCACAGGATAATGAGAAAAGAAAGGTACAATGTGGAACAAGTGTCCTAGACAAGCCTCAGCTACGATTGCATTTGGTAAAGTTCTGCTTGTTTGTTTGTTTAATTAACATAAATTAATGCATACAATGAATTCATAATATATGTGACATAGTAGAATGTCTGCCCAAATCCAAAAAGCTTCAGTTTCCACTTTGACATTAATGAAAACAAAGAAAAGCTCAGGCCTTCTGCAAGGATCAGACCTGTCCATATTTTCCCAAGCTGAGAAATTGCCTGAGTTACTGAGCAAGTCAGGCAGAATCTAAACACCTCTCCCAGTTTATCTTCTTTCCTCTGAGGACTTCCATTGGTCACTATGTCAGTCAGGCACTGCCATGGCTTCAAACAGTTTTTCTCCTTTATTGAGAGGTCACCCACAGAGACCTGGGCAGGCAAAGGCAGCGTTCACCTTTGCTTTCTTCCTTCGCTGTGTCACATACCTGTTCAAGTGGAATCCCCAGTTAGAGTGATCCCTGAGGCCAAGGAGTTCTATTAAACCACAGCAAGAATTGGTCATCTATTTGCTCCTGGGAAAATCCTGCTGCTGTGACTAATAAGTATTTCAAAAGAAATAAATGAGTATGTCATTCATCCTATGATTACAGGATGAGCTGGAAGGGAGTTGCTGACCAGCAGGCCCTTTACTCTAACCCCAAGTTACTGAATTCTGTTCCTAAACAGTGCAAATTGTTATAAGACAGGGAATTAGATCCTCTTCCAACCACCACTCTGGCAAATCTGGTGGAGAATCACAGCATGCAGTGAAAGGAAGAGAACATTGGCAACCTTCAGGAACATAGAATGATAATATTTCCATAAGTGTAGAACATTTATTACAATTAAGGAACTGATATTGATACATTATTAATAACTACAAATTCTGGTTGCTGCTGAGTTGATTCTGATTCTTAACAATCTTATAGGACAGAGGGGAACTGTTCCATAAGGGTCTAAGGTTGTAAGTGTTATGGAAGCAGTCTACTACATCTTTCTCCATCATACCATCTAGTGGGTTCAAACTGCTGATGGTAGGGTTAGAGGTTAAGCATGGTGCCACTAGGGCTCCATATTAACAAAAGTTCGGAGTTTATATTAGAGTGCTCTCTTTGTGTTCTCATAGTTCTAGGGATTTTGACAAAATGCACGAAGCCATGTACTCATCATTAAAGTATCTTGCAGAATAGTTTCACTGCTCTTAAATGCCCTTACTCCTATCCCTCCATCCCCACATTTTCTAGATTTTGGGTAGCTACTGATCTCTTTATTGTCTATCTCTATGGGGTTGCTGTAAATTGTAATCAACTTGACAACAATAGGTTTATTTTTATTTTTTATAGTTTTGGTAAAGGCAATATTTGTGCCACTTCATTGAACAGGGATATCGCTTATCATTTACTGTATTCTTATTATATAAAATATAATTGAAATATGCAAGGACAACATATATTAGTATTTTCCCCAAAATATTAACTACATGTCTGAATACATGTTATAGTAGGTTCTCATAAAGTGATATACAATCATTCTTTTACAACCACCACTACCACTAAATGGTAACACCAACTCTTCCTCACATTGTTGTTGTTAGGTGCCATCGAGTTGGTAACGACTCATAGCAACCCTGTGCACAACAGAATGAAACACTGCCAGGTCTTGGGCCCACCTCACAATTGTTGCTACGTTTGAGCCCATTGCTGCTACCACTGTGCCAATCCATCTCACTAGGGGTCTTCCTCTTTTTTCTTTACCAAACATGATATCCTTCTCCAGTGACTGGTCCCTCCTAACAGTATTTCCAAAGTATGAGAGATGAAGTTTGGCCATCCTGCTTTCCAGGGAGCACTCTGGCTGTACTTCTTCCAACACAGATCTATTTGTTCTTTTGGCAATTTATGATACTTTCAGTAATTCTTCCAACATCATAATTGAAATGCATTAATTCTTATACTATCTTTCTTATTCACTGTCCAATTTTCACATGCATATGGTGGTGGTGGTGGTTATGTGCCATGGAGTCAGTTCTGACTCGTAGCGACCAGGAAACCCCATGAATATGAGGTTATTGAAAATACCATGACTTTGGTCAGGAACACCTTAGTCCTCAAACTGACATCTTTCCTCTTCAACACTTTAAAGAGGTCATGTGTAACAGATTTGTAATACATTGTTTTGTCTTAAATGTTGCTTCCTTGAGTGTTGATTGCTGATCCTAGTAAAATGAAGTCTTTGACAACTTTAATCTTTTCTCCACTTATATGGATCTTGTTTATTGGTCCAGTGGTGAGAATTATTGTTTACTTTACATTGAGTTGCAACCCATACCAAAGGCTGTGGTCTTTGATCTTCATCCGTAAGCATTTTAAATCCTCTTCACTTTCAACAAACAAGGTCTGTATCATCTACATATTGCAGGTTGTTAATGCATTTTCTTCCAATCCTGATGCCATGTTTTCCCTCGTATAATCCAGCTTCTCAGATTTTTTGTTCAACATACAAATTGAGTAAGTATAGTGACAGAATATAACCCTCACACACACTTTTTCTATTTTAAAACTGTTTGGTGTTCCCTTGTTCTGTTTGAACAACTGCCTTTTGGTCTATGTACATGTTCCTTGTCAGCACATCTCGGACTTCTTCCTTCAGGATCATTGGTTCTTGATCATATGCTACCTTTTGACATGGATGAACATTGACCACTTCTTTTTGGTACAGTGACACTGTATATTCTTTCCGTTTTCTTTTGATGTTTTCTGCATCATTCAGTATTTTTCCCGTAGCATCCTTCAATACCACAGGTAAGGTATTGATTCAAAATAAAACAATGTACAGAATAGTGTAGCATTATTTTCTTCACCTATATCATGAAATTCCAGATCTTTTCTTTGAAGTCTAGGTTAACTGTGATACCATGAATGAAGTCATGAGGGTAATAACATTCTTCCCTAAACTTCTTTTGCATGTTCTCTATTCATCTCCTGTGGTAGATATCAGATTTACTAGTAACTCTAGATTTTAATGACTTACTTAACTTTCTGTAATAATTGAAAATCACTGTAAGTTTTGATCCATGTTTTACTTACCCCAATATAAAGGGCTTCTTTATTTTAGGAATTCAGTAAATATTCTTTTGGACAAATAAAAGGACAAGTTTAAGGATGGACAAATTACAAATAATGTTCAATCTGTCTATAAATTGTTTAAAAGTAAGCTCAACAATTCTTTAGTTCTTTTCAGATGATTTTTATAATGGTTTTATCCTATTTACTATCAGCTTGCCCTCAGGTATTGCCTAACGTTGCCTAATCATCGCACCAGAGACAATATACAAAAACCCATCTACAAATAGAAAAATGGCGTCTTCCCTGATATTTTACAGACTCACCTTCTGTTTATCTGTTGGGCTTCTGTTTAATATTTCCATTATTGGCTGTTTATTACCATTGTGTTGTACTGCAGCTTTCAAAATAGCATGGTTTCCTTTTGTACTGTTGATTCATTTGTACTCATTTATTTACCTTTCAAACTTCATCCTCTTTAATTGTGGCAGAACCCTAGATCTAGACAAGAAATATTGTTCAACAAACCCTTGTTAAGGACATTCATGTCAGTATCTTTTCTGCCAAAAGAAAACAACTGAACATATATGTAACAATGTTTTAGTTTATGTTTATGCTGCCAAAATGCACAATAACTATTTGCAAAATATCTACGTATTTCTCTCTAAATTTATTGCCCTGCCTACTTTAAACAAAAGAATACAATTAAAATAAAAGAACATTATGGTACATAGAAAATAAATAAATATTTATGTTCCACATCCATGCTAATTCAGTTCTCAGACTAATCTTTTTGACTACTTTGCACATTCTCTATGCAATCTCTTGTGGTAGAGATCAGATTTACCTAGTAACTCTAGATTTTAATGAGTTACCTAACTATAACAATTAAAAATCGCCATACATCCATGTTTAACTTAACTCCAATTTAAGGACTTCTTTATGTTAGAAATTCATTTATTTACCTTTCAAACTTCATCTTCTTTAATTATGGCATATATATATATATAGACACAGAAAGAGGGGAGGGATAGGTAGAGATAAAGATATATGATGAGTCACATAGTTATCAAATTAAAAAAATAATTTTCCCAGTTAGATGAACTTTTTTTTCTAGCTCTATCATTAGATTATGATTTTTTATGTGAGTGACGCTGATAAATGGAAAAATTAATGAAAGTCGTATAGAAGATGCAAACAAAATTATACAGATTTTTTTATTATCATAGAGATAATGACATTATGTAAATGGTCAACTGAATGAATAGTCTATAATGAACTAAAATGTAGACATTATTGGTGCACAACTTCATATAGCTATATATTGGGAAAGCTGTACAGACAAATTGTTAGTATGTTCCTTAGATCAAATCTCATTAAAAAATTATGTCAACTTAAAAATTTTTTATCCAGAAAATATATTCTTCAAGCTTGATGATAAACTAAAAGCATGTTTAGGTAAATAAAACCTGAGTTAATTTTCTGAACTACAAGAAATGCTAAAGGCCATTCTTCAGGCTACAGGGAAATGCCAACAGATAGAAATATTTATAGTAAAAGTGATGATTCAGAAATAGTGTATATATGCAAATATAAAAGATTTAAAATTTTCTTATTTTAATTTTAAAGTAATTTTATTATGTAAAACAATAATTATAATAATACATTACAATTTATAATTCAAGTATTAGAAAATATAACCATAGGTCTAGACAAACAATTCATGTGCTCTTGAAAGAAAAATGTGAATTGTGTATTTCATGCAGAAGTGCAGAAAAGAGAGTCCACAGCAATGTATTTTTGTTTGTTTTTTTTAAAGTCTAATAATACTCTTAAACACTTCATAATTTTGTAAAATGATATTCATTTTAATTTTGTTGTGAAATGCTAACAATTCTGTAAGGTAGTACTGGTATCAAAAGCCCTCTAAAGTCATGAGGAGGAATGAGGATTAAGATCAGATCAAATTTGATTCCAATGAAATGGAGATCAGACAAAACTTTCACTGCTTTTACTGACAGCAGCACCAACTGTCTTCCCCACAACACTCTCTACCTCTCTTCTGGGTTTGATAAATCATTGCAATGGCCATACAGAACTCTCAGACCACACTTATAGTTATGGGGTTTATTAGTCAAGTAAGAGTATCAGCATCAGCTTGGAAGTAAGAGGATCAACTCAGGATCAATTTAGGTTATTATTCAGGACAGCTTCCAAACAAGACAACCATCAGTTCCTTCTTAGAGGCATCCCATGCAGGTTTTATGCCAGCAGACCATATTGGGCCTGATCTTTGTCACCATCCTCAGATCAGACCTGACCTCTGTAGTTGGCCCATACTCAACAAAGTATTACAGCTCTTTTAGCTCCACCATTAAATATCTGAAGGCACTTCATTCAACCAGCAAGACTCTTGTCTGAATATATTCAGATCCCTCATTCCATTGGTTGGCAAGGTCATATTAGCTATCTTGCTTCATGGGCTTGGAATCCCTCCAAAGCCATCTAGTACTAGTATCCTGGTTCTTGCCTCTTATATCACAGTATAACCTCACTCTGCCACCACTGATAGAACTAGCTCTTATTCTTGGGTTTAGAAGGTTCTCAGCTCAGGGACCTCAGCTCCAAAGGGCATGTCTTACCCCCAACTCTTTTTTTTTTTTTTTGATGGGAGAGAAGTTCCTCTCAACCTCTGTGGGATTAACTCCTATAAGTCTAGTTGTTGTTGTTGTTAAGTGCCATTGAGTCTGTTCTGACTCATAGCAACCTGGTACAGGTTTCAAAGGAGTGGCTTGTAGGTTTGAATTGTCGACCTTGTGGTTCAAACCAACCTTGCAGTCTAGAGCTTAGCCTACAGCACCACACCCAGATGCCAAAATAGACCAATTACCTCAGTAGGACACAGTCATCTAATTTGAATAGTAATTGACCAATTCCTTATTTTTATTGTATAGGAAATTTGGCAATTTCTTTGCAAGATTGTTGTTAAGTGCCCTCAAGTGACTTCCAACCCATAATGACCTGTATAGGGTTTCCAAGGAGCAGCTGGTGAGCTTGAACTGCAGGCTTTGCAATTCAAATACCTTTGCAGGCAGGCGCCTTAACGCATAGCACCACCGTTGTCACATAGCTAATCAACATGGTAGAGCTATTATACCCTAGGGCCAGAATTGTCAAATATAAAGAGAAACAATGCAATCCACTCCTTGACCCATTTTTTGCATTGGGTTTTCATGCATATTTAACATTGACTCAATGGCAGGAAGTTTTATTTTGGTTTTTGATTTCTTCTTCCCCTACATTTCACAGTCAAAATTAGTCATTCACAATTAATCTTTCTTTAGAGCAAAATTCCTCATGGTGAGATCAAAGCCTCTCAGGCTTTCTGCAAGTGTCGATTTGATCTGGTCAGGTTTTCCAACTTAGTCTAAGTAGGCTTCAGCCTTTCTAGCATGTGATCACACTTAACTAAGAATAGATTAATCCCTTTTTCTAACTCTTTAAGCAAAACCCTTAAGGAAATTTAGATTTGGCCACTGGACTATAGTCTAGCAATGCCTCCCCATTAGTATATATTTTTTACAGTTACCAAACCAGTTAAATCCAAACACGCTAGTCTCAAATCAATTCCAAATTATAGAGACCGTAAGGAACAATATAGAATTGCCCCACAGAGTGTTCAAGGCTGTAGTCTTTACAGACGCACACTCCCACATTTGTCTCCTATAGAACAGCAGGTGGGTTCAAAATGTTGTCCTTTTGATTAGCAGGCAAACACTAATCACTGCACAACCAAGGCTTCTACAGTTGCACATTCTACAATTATACTTTTTACAATCATAAATTGCTTATTTAACAATCAGTACTCACAGTTGAATTGTATAATCATCTTTCTCCACTTTCTCTTCCACAGGCCCATTCACAAAACAGAATTCCTCCCTTGTCCCCCACAATTTGAATGTAAGCATACAAAAATGTTTGTAAGCCAGCTGCTTCATCTCCTCCCAATTTGGACAATGTTTATGTTGCCTGTCCTTACCAAATCTGACTCTAAGGAAACAAATACGTTATTGACCTGAAGAATTTTCTATTTTGATTAAATCTCTGAGAATCTGCATCTATAATCAATGTCTAGCCATCAGATTGCAGCAATCTACACAAATTTACAGTATAAAACATATCTCTGTTCCACAGTCATTCAGGGTAAGCCCATCTCTATTCCTTGTGGCCTAGATCAATGGGTGGGTATCAACTATTTCAACTCCTGCACTTCAGTTCAGCCAACTCCCTACACTTCACGTCAGCCAAACCATTCTCTTTCATATCCCTAGCCACCAGCCCTATATCAATGGGCACCAAGGGAGCATGTCCAAACTCAGTTTTTCTCTTCATTGCTGTACCTCCCTGCTTCCACTCATCTCATGGATGCTCTTTGTCACCTTAAGCAAACATACCAGACTGTATATTTGCTGACTTTCTTTAACTTCCATTCCTGGAGATTGGTTCTTCTGATACATCTAATGGTAACAAACCACTTGCTCACAGTTTAAAAAGAAAAACAGCACCCCCGCCCCCCGATCTTTTTCTTTTCTTTTCTCTACCAGCAGTCCTGAATGGATCTGTATGTCTATTAACATAAATTTCCTCCTCCTAAATTTCTGAAGTCATGGTGTGGCACTGTAGGATAAGCCCTGGACTGTAAACCAAAATGTTGGTAGTTCAAACCTACCAACTTTTCTTTGGAAACCCTATACAGGGTCACTATGAGTCAGAACTGACTTGATGGTACTTAACAACAACACTACATTTCTGGGTGGGGCTCAGGTTTTTCATTTAAACCCCTGATACTCGATATACAGATCACAGAGCTATTGCATTGAAATAAGGTATACAATCAATATTCATGAAAGCAGAAGTCAAGTAATCAAATGGCAGATTGCATTAGGCAAATATGCTGCACAATACCTCTTTAAAGTTTTCAAGAACAAAGATGTCACTTTGAGAACCAAGGTGCTTCAGACCTAAGCCATGTATTTTAAGTGACCTCATATACATGTGAAAGTTTGTCAATGAATAAGAAAGACCATAGCAGAATTGATGCAGTTGAATTATTGTGTTGGTAAAGAATATCGAAAGTACCAATGGACTGTCAGAAGAACAAAAAAATTTGTTTTGAAATAAGTACAGCCAGAATTCTCCTTAGAAAGGAATATGGCAAGTTTCCTCCTCTTGTACTTTGGACATGTTATTAGGATGAAACAGTTCCTAGAGAAGGCTATCATTCTTGGTAAAATGGAGAGTTACCCGGG
>NW_006408519.1:54627643-54636993 GCF_000296735.1 Chrysochloris asiatica
ATGGGCTGCCAAAAGAACCACCACATCTGTGTTGGAAGAAGTGCAGCCAGTGTGCTCTTTGGAGGCCAGGATAGGCAAACTTCATCTCTTATACTTCGGACATATTGTCAGGAGGAACCAGTAGCTGGAGAAGGATATCAATTTTGGTAAGGTGGAGGGTAAGAGAAAAAGAGGAAGACCCCCAGTGAGATCGATTGGCAATATGGCAACATCAATGGGCTCTATCATGGCAACAATTGTGAGGTTGGCCCATGACCAGGCAGTGTTTCATTCTGTTGTGCATAGGGTCTCTATGAGTCAGTAACAACTCAATGGCATCTAACAACAACAACAATAAAAATGATAAAAGATGGAGTTACTAAAACATACAATAGTATGACTACTTCTTAAAAATTAATAAATTATGTTGAGTGGAAGAAACCAGTTACAAATGAATATGTACTGCTTGATGGTAATTAAAATCTTGAGCTTCACAAGAACTCTAATACCACTGTTAAAACTGATGCATAGCATTTCACCTAATTCACAAGTCTCCATCTATAAATGTCAGAGGGCTTTTATTAAAAGTCTTCTGCTCTGTCATTAGGAGGTTTAGATTACTGTGGTAACAAAGGGAGAAAGTTTTCTTACAAAGTTATAAATGCAACTAGATGCTAACTCTCAAAGAGTATTTTCCTACTGATTTTTTTCCACTAGAATTTGTTGACCTCACAATAATTTCATTTTGGCACTTGTCCATCATGAAGATGGTTTTAAACAGTTCATCTTCATGATAATATCCCCATGTTCTCAAATAACTGTATACTGGATTGGCAGAAGATTATTATATAGTTTTTTGTCCATTGGAAAACAGCAGAATGTCAGCCAAAAACAATTATTTGATTATTGGCATACATGATGTTGAGTAGTTCATTAGACCAGTTATTAAATGTAAGTTTCCATTTCTTCTGGAAACTTGCCCCAAAATTGAAAGTGATATAATATCACATAGAGGAAGATGCTTATATTCTTATTTTTAAGAAAATATTTAAAAAAAACAAACACAAACTTTGACCTAAAGGTTAAAATTTTAAGAGATTCTGATTTATTGCAATACAAATTTATACTGTCGAAATACTTAAACTAATAAAATATGTAATCATACTTACACATTTTCTTTTTTATTGGCATGAGTTGAATGTAACATTTACATATTCACTTACAAACATAATATCTTGAAGTTTTATTTAGTTTTAAAAAAAGGCAATTAAAAGCAGCAATAGAAGTGTTGCTTAAATGGCATTGTTGTTTTGTAAAATACCTTTAAGTTGGTTCTGACTCATAGAGACCCTATATAGTGTTTCTGAGGAGCAGCTGGTGGGTTTGAATCACTGACCTGGTTATAAGTACAGTGCTTATCCTACAGTGCCAGAGGATCAGCAAAAAAGACAAAGACCCTCAATGAAATTCTTAGCCTAGATCATCACAGTTTTTTTGTTTTTTATCTAGCTGTTTTTAAAGCCATCAAGGGTTCAAATGATGCCAAGGACTTTGGTAGTTTGGCTTTTAGTAAGCTCACAGTGCTCTAAGAGCATATTCTTTCCTTCTCACACAGTAGTAATAACTTAGCTCTGGATATTTTAAAGTCCATATTACATGTTTACATCTTAAAACATTTCTCGTTTTCCAAGTAAAGTAGTCATCTTGGACTTGACTCTGTAGGCTTTTACTCTAGCAATGTTTCCCCAGAAGCCTTTAATGGCTTCAATAAGAGCTATAGACTTGGGCTCCACAAGGAGCATTTCCACTTGTGAGCTAGAGAAGAGGTCAGTTCTGACGCCTAATGTGCTTGTGAATGAAACAACACATACCACAAGTTGCATTCATTTTAAGATTATTTTTGGACCATAAATCTAACTTACTTTCATAAATAGTAGAAGTAGCTACATATTGAATACCTAATAAATGACTACATTTTAGCACATAAAAATCTCAATTCAGTTCAAAGCACTTAAACACTAAATTGGATTTGAACTAGTAGAAAAATCTGTATGTTCAGCCTCCAAAGAGACACACTAGCAGTACCACAAACATAGGTGCTGTATTATGATTTAAAAGATCAAAATTAGACATTATTTTAAACACATTTTGTCCTTGGCAAAAAGATTTTACAAAAACTGTTGTCATAAGGTCAATTATTCACTAATTTCATGTATACACACACACAAACACAAATGTGTAATATATTATATACATGTTATTATTTTTTTTCCCCTTTCTTCCATATACTAAAGAAGCTGTGGTGGTTCAGTAAATTGTATTGCGCTGTTAATCACAAGGTGAGCAATTAAAATCCACTAATCACTCCATGGAGTCCTGGTGTGGCGCTGTGGGTTAATGTCATTTGAACTGCAAAGTCAATGGTTCAAGCTCACCAGCTGCTCCTTGAAAACCCTATACACTGTTGCTATGGGTCGGAACCAACCCGATGGCATTTAACAACAACAACAATCGCTCCATGGAAGAAAGATGTAAAGTGTCATTGAGTCAGTTATGACTCATGTAGTCTATTCCCATAGTAGGAGTATTAGGAACTGTTCTAGATCTGTGGCTACAGCAAAGGGAAAGACAGTTAAAGTTGTTGTCCTCAATAAACTTACATTCTAGTAGGATAGATGGACATCCAAAAAGTAAATATATAACTTCAAACAGTGTAGTACTGTCTCATTAGGTGACATTTATGAAGAGACATGGGTGAACTGCAAAGAAAACAACAAAAAAAGTATTTGAAGGTAAAACATTCAAGGAAGAGAAAGTAAAAATGACAAATAACTTGAACCCAAAAGTTTGCTATATTACAAGAGTGTCTAATAAATCAGAGTGACTACAATGAAGCAAATAGTAAGGAAATTGGTAAATGCGTTCAGAAAGGAAGTCAGTGAACAAATTGTGCATAGATCTCTGTTGTAGTTAATACTGTTGCTGTTGTTAAGTACTGTCAAGTCAGTTTTGACTCATAGTGACACTGTATGTTTCTAGACAGTTTCCAAGGAGCAGCTGGTGAATTCAAACTGTTGACATCGCAGTTCAAACAGACCTTGTGGTCAAGTGCTTATCCTACAGTGCCACACCAAATTGGTTATTAATTATAGCAGCCCTATGTATAACATAAGAAAACACTGTTAAGTCCTGTGTCACTGTTACATTTATTCTTGTGTTTGAGCCCACTTTCTCAGAAACTGGGTCAATTCATCTCATTGAGGGTCTTCTTCTGGTTTGTTTTTTTGTTTTGTTTTGTTTTGTTTTATTTTTGCTGACCCTCTGGCATTATAGCATAAGCACTGGACTCATAACTACAAGGTCAGTGATTCAAACTCACCAGTCACTTCTCAGAAGCCCTATACAGGGTCACTATGAGTTGGAACTGATTCAATGGCACTTAACAACTACTACATTACCAAGTATGATGTCTTTCTCAAGGGACTGGTCTCTCCTGATGACATGTCCAAACTATATGAAACGAAGTCTTGCACTCTTTGCTTCTATGGAGATGTACTTCTTCCAACACAGATTTGTTCATTCTTCTGGCAGTCTGTAGTATATTTGATATTCTTTGCTAACACTGTAATGTAATTCAAATGAATCAATTCTTCTTTGGCCTTCCTTATCCATTGTCCAGTTTTCATATATATATAAGGTCATTGAAAATGCCATTTCTTGGATCAGGCACATCTTCTTCCTCAAAGTGACACTTTTGCTTTTTAATTCTTTAAAGACATCTTTTGCAGCAGATTTGTAAAATGCAATACATTATTGGATTTCTTGACATGAGTACTGATTATGTATCCAAGTAAAATGAAATCCTTGACAACTTCAGTATTTTCAAAATTTATTGTGTTGTTGCTTATTAGGTTTGTTGTGTTGTTAAGTGCTGTCGAGTTGATTCCAACTCATAGCAACCCTGTATAGGCTTTCCAAGGAGCAGCTGGTGAGTTTGAACCACCAACCTTGCAGGTCAAATGACTTTGCAGTCTGAAGCATTAGCCCACAACGCCATACCAGGACTCTGCTTATTGGGTTAGTTTGTGAGAATTTTTGTTTGCTTTAGGTTGAGGTGCAATCCATCTGAAGGCTTTAGTCTTTGATCTCTATCAGTAACTACTTCAAGTTCTCTTCACTTTCAGGAAGCAAGATTGTTTCATTGGCGTGGTGTTAATGATTTGTTAGTGAGTCTTCCTCCAATATATATTCCAAAATATGAACTTTCTTTTAAAGAAAGTTAGAAGTAAATGGAGAGTCTTGAGAAAAGTAGATGGTTGGAGAGTCTTGAGAAAAGTAGATGGTTTGAGCATTATGACTGCTATATAAAAGGGGTGAGAGTAAAAGATGACATGCCAATTAAAAGTTCTATCAGTGTAGAAAATTTAAAAAATAACTCAAGATCTTTTAAACACAAAGGAATTTAATTCAGTGAATTACTTGGTCACAAATCTCATGCGATTAGAAATATGAGACAATCAGCTGGTTTCAGAAATGACTCCTTGACAATGCAGCATTATTTAATTAGGAGATCTGCCATCTTTGAAGACACGATAGCAACTAATGAGTTAAGACTCCAGTTCTATAGCTAGGATACAGGGATCAATAAGCTAGAACCAAGATGTTGCTTCTTGTCATCATGATGCCACAAATGGCTTTTAGTTCCGAGGAACCTGGAAAATAACTCTAAAATACTATTGAAATAAACTTCAAATTTTATAACTAGCTATGAGGCAAATGAGGGGTGGGGAGCCAATGATTCAGGAGGATACACTGCTTTACCTTTTCCTTTCTAAATGTGAGCAAGTTGGCCAAGTTTCAAAAGTAAATTCACACTTAAGAAGTCAAGCTGCTTAGGAAACTGGTTATCATTTCTAGTCTCTTTAGGACAGGAAAACATTCTAAACTAACAGTACAATGAAAGTGAAACAAGCCTGCCCACATTACAGTAGTCTTTGTGAGAGAAGATGATGGTTTGGACTACAGTGGGTAGAAGGAACGATAATAAGCATTGAGAATCTGGATAAACTTGCAGACAGAGGTTAAAGAACTTGATGATGGATTGAATGTGGGATGTAATGAAAAGGAAAGTTAAGGTTGCCTTAACTTTTGCAACACCAATAGAACGAATGACGATTATTTAATGAGATGGGGAATGAGAGAAAATGATAAGAGTTCTACCTTGGCCATTTCAAGTTTGAGATACCAATAATTAGATATATGAGAGTTGATAAAGTCTAGAAATTAAAGAGAAAAATTTTTGAGCATCATCTGTGATGAATGACATTTAGAGCCACGCCAGGATGGAATCACCTTGGGAGTGATTAGGAAGAAAGAAGAGAAGGAAGCTGAGGATAAAACCCTGTAACCAGCTAACATTGAGAGAGCAGCAGCAGAAGTAGATCAATGAACAGCAAACCCAAGAGACTGTAGTTTCCAAGAAGTCAAGTGAATAAATTAATTCAAGAAGGAAGACATGATCAACTGTCAAATGTTGCTAAGAAGTTAAAAAAATAAATAAATAAAGTGCTAATTAAGAAATGACAGGCTCTCTAATTCAGCCATTTATTTAGCTAGTAGAGAAGGGAAAGGGTCAAAATCAGTTGGGAGACTGAAGTTTTAAACAAGACAGATGAAATTTTAATCATTGAATGTTACCAGGTTTTAGAATATGTCATTAAGGGGTGCAAAAGGGAATTAATGGAATAAATATAAAAACAGAGACTAGAAAAAGAAATGACATGAGCAAATCGACCACATTCCTTAGTTGACTTCTTAATTTGTTTTAAAATCATAAGTATTTACAACAACAGTAAAATTAAGTATCATTTCTAATCTTATGAAGGCTGTGACTATGTTCATCCAGACATTCTAGGATATTGAAAATAAACAGGATTTCCAAGGACTAAGCAAAGGTGGTTTTGGTCTGCTGACCTTGAGGTTAGCAATTCAATGCTTATCCTACAGTACCACACTAGGATTCCTTTAAAAAAAAAAAAAAATCATCCATAATTTAAGAATAAAGAAACACAGGGTAAACACATTTTAATATTTACATAAAACTATACAGAAAGATTTTTCCTTGTATTTTATTGATTATGTGAAAGTATTTGACTCTCTTGTTAAGAATCATCAAGTCAGTTCTGACTCATAGTTACCCTGTAGAGTTTCTGAGGGGCAGCTTAGGGGTTTGAACCACTGCCCTTGATATTCAAACTGACCTTGTGATCCAATGCTTGTCCTACATTGCCACACCAGGACTCTGTATATCATAATAAACTCTGGCTAACATTGTGAAGAATGGGTATTTAAGAACACTTATATGTGCTCATGTAGAATCTGTACGTTAACCAAGAAGTAGTCATTCAAACATAACAAGGGGATATTGAGTGGGTTAAAATCAGGAAAGGTACGTGTCAGGGTAATATTCTTTCACCATACTTATTCAGTCTGTATGCTGAATAAATAATCTAATTAAGTGCACTACATGAGCAAATAATCTGATTAAGTGGCATCAGGATTGGATGAAGGCTCATTAGCAGTCTCTGATATGTAGTTGACATAACCTTGCTTGCTGAAAGTAAACAGGATTTGAAGCACTTACTGATTAATATAAAAAACTAGAGCCTACAGTATGGATTACACCTCAACATAAAGGAAGCAAAATCACTCACAATTGAACTAATAAGCAACAATATTATAAATGAAGAAAACTTTGAAGTTTTCAATGATTTCATTTTACTTGGACCCATAATCAATACTAATGGAAGCAACAGTCAAGAAATCAATGGACATATTAGGAAAATCTGCTGCACAAGATTTTTTTAAAGTATTACAAAGCAAAGATGTCACTTCGAAGATTAAAATGAGCCTGCCTTGTTGTTGTTGTTGTTGTGTGCCATCAAATCAGTTCCAATTCATAGTTGACCCTGTATAGGATTTCCAAGGCTAGAAAATCTCTATGGGAGCAAAAAGCCTCATCTTTCTCCCAGGGAGTGGCTGGTGGAATCTAATGCAAATGCTGCAGTTAACAACTCAATGCAGAATGATGTATATGCTTCCATTATCTATCTGTACCCACAGGAGACAGTTGGTGAGAACCTAAGAACACACAAACATACAATCATTAATTTAATACAAATATAACAACATCACTATGCCTGAGACACTAATTTCAACGCAAGGAAGAAACGAGAGTATGGCTCGAACAAATGATCAATATACAGAGCCAAAAAATGTTTCTGACTTTACAAAGGTAATGAAACTAACTGAAAAAGAATGACATTTAGATACCTTCAAAGAATTGACAGAAACATGGAGGAATTCACACCTATCAATAATGTGCTGTTGTTGTTCAGTGCCTTTGAATATTACACAGAATGCAACTGTGTTAAATGTGCAAGTCAAAAGAAAGAGCAGAATGGATAAGAAAACAGGGTCCTTCTCTATATGCTGTCCAAAAAGAGATACGTTAAAAAGATGGAAACAGTCTAAATGCCCATTAGCAGAAGAATAGTTTAGCTAACTTTTATATATTACTCAGTGTTGAAGAATACAGTGGACACCTCACAACATGGATGAACCTGGAGGACATAATGCTGAAATTAGTCAACCACAAAAGGACAAATATTGTATGAGACCAATGTTGTAAAATGTAAGAAGAGATTTTCTTGATAAAAGAAACCATCTATGATGCTTATGGGGGCTAGGGAAAAAGGAAACTTATTCATAGGCTAGAGGGTAGACATATGTCAACATGAGTTATAGGACAGTAGTGTACAACAAGAAGGAGCTTAGCAGTGGAAAGATGAAGGTAGCAGGAGACATGGGGCAATGCAATAGTTAAAGTGAATAGAAGTAAATGCTGCTAACTGCTGGTACATGGGAAGAATTGCAATCATTGTAATAAGGCAATAGTATATGATTTGTTGCATGTAAAACTGATGATCTGTTCTGAAACCTTCACTCAATTCACAAGTTAAAGAAAAAAAAAAAGCTTAAAGGTAGGGAAGATTGTAAGCATGATTTAAGATTTGGAAAATTTTTGTTCTACATAGGGTCACTATAAGTGTATATAGTGTGTACTTCTGTTGTACATAGAGTTACTATAAATTGGAACAAATTCAGTGGTACCAAACAACAGCAAAAGGTTATACAGTTAGTAAATAATGGAGCAGGTATACAATACATCTTTTGACTCCAAAGCTCAAACCCATCAATGACTTATCATTCCTTCATCTGTAACTATGATGAATTATTTATTATCATTTTTAGGACAGTTGTGGGATGACATCAAGAACGTCATACAGGGAGAAAGCAAAAAGTCATTAACAAGACAAAAAAGAAGGAAAGGATAAAATAGATGTCAGAAGAGACACTGAAACTTGCTCTCCAGTGTAGAGATGCTAAAGTAAAAGGAAGAAATGAGGAGGTACACGAGCTGAACAGAAAATTTCAAAAATCACCTCGAGAAGACAAAGTCACATATTACAAAGAAATGTACAAAGATCTGGAGTCAGCAAACCAAAAGGGAAGAACATGGTCAGCATTTCTCAAGCTGGGAGAACTTAAGAAAAAAACCAAGCGTGAACTTTCATTATTGAAGGATTCTCCGGGCAAATTATTGAATGATGCAGAAAGCATCAAAAGAAGATGGAAGGAATACATTGTATCAAAAGGAAATGGTTGATGTTCAGCCATTTCAAGAGGAAGCATATGATCAAGAGCCAATTATACTGAATTGGCAAAGGACAAGGCACAAGGAATTGATGGAATAAAAATTGAAATCTTTCAAGAAACTAAGGTGGCACAGGATGCATTCACTTATTGATGCCAAGAAATTTGGAAGAAAACTATCTGGCTTACTGATTGGAAGATGTGTTTGTGCCCATTCCAAAGAGAGGTGACCCATCGGAATGCGGAATCATCAGACAATCTCTTTGATATCTCATGCGAGTAAAGATTTACTAAAGGTAATACAGAAATGGCTGCAAGCATAAATTGAAAGAGAACTTCCAGAGGTTCAAGCCGGATTCAGAAAAATCCGTGGAACGAGGGTTATCATTGCTGATGTCCGATGGATCTTGGCTAAAAGCAGAGAATGTTAGAAAGATGTTTACCTGTGCTTTATTGACTATGCAAAGGCTTTCGATTGTGTGGATCATGACAAGCTATGGGCAACATTGTGAAGTAAGAGTATTCTGGAACACTTAATTGTGCTCATGAGGGATCTGTACATAGACCAAGAAACAGTTATTTGAACAGAACATGGGAACACTGAATGGTTTAAAATTAAGAAAGGTGTGTGACAGGATTGTATTCTTTCATCATAC
>NW_006408519.1:54637758-54643003 GCF_000296735.1 Chrysochloris asiatica
GTAGTGAGGTTGGCCCAGGATCGGGCAGTGTTTCGTTCTGCTGTGCATAAGGACGCTATGAGTCAGAACCAACTCGATGGCATCTAACAACAAGAACTAGAACAGTAATAGTTGGTGCAGGTGTGGTAGGATTTGAATAAAGAGATATTTGGAATTATTTTTGCTTATCTTGTCCCTGTTTAAACTACATTTATCTGAATTTAGTATATCCAGTCACTTTGATGCCATGCAAAAATAAGTGCCCATGGAAAATGTGGTGTTTTAGAAAACATAGTCTAATTCTGGTAAAGGTCAAAGGGAAAAAGGGGTGAAAGAATGTCCAGTAGACTATTGGAGAATATTATGAATTAATGTTAGTTTCCATAATTGTGCCTTTTAAATCAGAGATTGCATGTTTACTGTGATTTTAAAGTGATATTGCTTCACGTACGTGATTTAGGTGCTGAAAGAAATAGACTCAAAAATCCTTTACAATGCTTTGATTTTGAAGATCATGAAGAAATACTTAACTATATTAGAATAATGAAGCGTTGTTTTAGAAACTTATCATGATATACATTAAGATGCTGTTTGTGACATGCACAAAAGAGAGAAAATGTTTAAGGCAAAAGTGGAGACAGTCTCTACTTGGGAGACTCAGCCTAAGAGTTTTTTCTGTTTCCATTACAAAGTATGTTTTTGACATCACTCCTCATTGACAAAGAGCTGAATCAAAGCAACTGCAATGACGCTTGCTATAGTAATAGCAACTTGTGTCGGCAATTACACAATCACATTTACTTCAATTATAAATGGTTGATTATAAATATGCAAAATTATAATAACAGTTCTAACAGTAACAATAACAGTTATGAAAGACAGCATACTTGATAGAGCTGCTACTGTTTAGGAAATACAGTTTATGACATTCATTTCTAATCACTTTCCTCAAAATGTGTATGAATGACTTTTTTATTTTAAACTTTCCTTTGTGATCTATAAAATCAAAAATGTTACATTGACACTTTCAAATCATTTTGTTTTATAAACTTTAGATCGCTTAAAATATTCTCAATATACTGTTATCCATATTCATTACTCATATGTTCAGTAAATAATTACAGAGAACCAATTATGTGTTGTATAACATATTGTTTTTCTTGTTGTTGTTGTTGTTGTTAAGTACCATCGAGTCGGTTCTGACCCATAGCGACCCTGAACAAGGTTTCCGAGGTTGTAAATCTTTACGGGAGCAGAAAGCCTAATCTTTCTCCCACGGAGCAGCTGGTAGTTTCGAACTGCTGACCTTGCGGTTCACAGCCCGATTTGTAACCACTGTTAGGTGCCCTTAATCAGCTCTGACAATAGAATGAAACATTGACTGATCCTGAACCATACAATTGTTAAATTGATCCCTTTGCTACAGTTGCTGTCCCTTTCTATCTCATTGAGGATCTTCCTCTTTTTCAATAACCCTCTACTTTATCAAGCACTATGTCCTTTACTGTTTTCTCCTGATAATATGTCCAAAATACATGAGACAAAGTCTCGCTATCCTCACTTCTGAGGAGCATTCTGGTTGTACTTCTTCCAAAACAGATTTGTTTGTTTTTCTGGCAGTTTGTGGTACTTTCAATATTCATCACCAAAACCAAAATTCAAAGACATCAGTTTTTCTATGGTCTTCCTTTTTCAGTGTCCAGTTTTCAAAAGCATATGAGGCAATTGAAAATACCACAGCTTGGGTCAGGCACATCTTAGTCCTCAGAGTGACATCCTTGCTTTTTAACACTTTAAAGAGGTCTTTTGCAGCAGATTTGCCCACTGCAGTATATTTTGCATTTCTTGACTGCTGTTTCCATGAGTGTTGACTGTGTGATCCAAGTAAAATGAACTAATTGACAATGTCAGTCTTTTCTCTGTTTTATCATGGTGTTGTTGATTGGTCCACTTGTGAGGAGGATTTACAATAAGTTATAATTCCTTCTGAAGTCTCTATTCTTTGATCTTCATCTGCAAGTGCTTCAAGTACTCTCTGTTTGCAGGCTATGTCATCTGCGTATTGTTGTTGTTGTTGTTAGGTGCCATTGAGTCAGTACAAACTCATAGTGAACCTATGCACAACAGAACAAAACACTGCCTGGTTCTGGGCCAACCTCACAATCATTGCCACACTTAAGTCCATTGATGCTGCCATATTGCCAATCCATCTCGCTGGGGGTCTTCCTCTGGTTCTCTGATCCTCTACCTTACCAAACATGATATCTTTATCCAGTGACTGGTCCCTCCTGACAACGTGTCTGAAGTATGAGAGACGAAGTTTGGCCATCCTAGCCTCCAAGGAGCACCCTGGCTGTACTTCTTCCAACACAGAAGACTGTTAATTCTTCAATCCTAACGAATTCTTCTTCATATAAACCAGTTTCTCAGATTATTTGCTGAACATACAGATTGAATAAGTCTGATGAAATGCTACATCCTGATGCACACTTTTCCTGATTTTAAACCAAGTAATATCCCTATGGACTGTTTAAGTGATCTAAGTGATCTAACCTGCCTCTTGATCTAAGTGCAGGTTCATCATGAGCACATTTAAGTGTTCTGGAACTCCCATTCTTCACAATGTTATCCATAGTTTGTTATGATCCACATAGCTGAATGCCTTTGCATAGTTAATAAATCACAAGTAAACATCTTTTTGATATTCTCTTCTTTCAGCCAAAATCTATCTAATGTCAGCAGTCATATTCCTCATTCCACATGATAGACACTTTGAGTCAAATCATTCAGACAGATATAGTCATATAAGTTAAAGTTTCATTTGTAGATTGGTATAATACTGGAGTTTTCCAGATGTAAAACGTTTCTAAGGATGCTTGTTGTTAAGTACCTTTGAGTTTGTTTTGATGCATAGTGACCCTGCAAGGGGTTTCTGAGGAGCAGCTGGTGGGTTTAAACCAATGACCTTGCTATTAGCAGTCCCACGCTTATCCTTAGTGGCATACCAGGACTCAAAGGACACCTAGTAGTTTTTAAAGGCTACAATTCCAAGTATCACCAGATAGTGAGATTGGGAATTTTTAAGCGGGCTTCAAAAAATTCATGGAAAAATTCTATTAACTTTTCATTTCATTTTTCCGCTAACTTCTTGATGCCTTTTTCAATGCTCCATTAATGTTTGAGTCATTTTGTTTCTGAGCTATGGCCTTGTTGGTCATAAAAAAATCTGGTCATTAGCCAAATTAATAGTCTAAAATTTCTTCATATCTCTATTTATGCTTAAATATACAATACAGCTGTCCTGACTATTGCTTATCACTACAGCCAGCCACACCAGTATTCTAGAGGTCCATCTTTTCACAGTTCCTTTGAAGGACAGTTTATAGACTGATATTTTTTCTGGACACCATTATATTCACCCTATGTCTGGAAGGTCAGCCTATATTAAGTTATGGAACTGATTTATTGGAACTGCATCAATAAAATAAAAATTGTTATTGAAGCTCATCCACAATGTGGCAGAATGTTCTCTTTGTGTTGTACTCCTTTTTGTATGTGCATTTGTGTTCAAGTTCTTTGTTGTACAGAACAGAATCTGTTGCAGTGAGTACACTCAAGGATATACTAGGTAAAAATAGATAGCATACAGGTATTAGGGAGGTTGTAGAAATAAACATGTGACTGAGTTTCCAAGAACAACTTAAAAAAAAAAAAATACCGCAAAATTATTAAGGGAACTCGTGTCACTGACAAGCCCTAAACAACACTACCTCAATTATTAGCAGTGTTTTTTGTTGTTGAGATTATATATAGTAAAACATACACCAATTTAGTCGCTTCTACATGTATAATACAGTGAAATAGATCAAATTTTTCAAACAACTATTCTTACAGTCCTTTTCCATGTTCTTTGCCCTTTAACATAAACCCATTGCCACCAAAGGCTCATTACATCATCTTTCAAGTTGTTGTTGTCATCAATTTGGTCCTATATAAATAGTTCTGGTTGTTCTGACTTGTGGCAACCTTGTGCGCAACAAAATGAAACACAACCTTTTCCTGTGCCATCCTCACAATTGTTATTACGTTTGAGCCCACTGCTGCTGCCACGATGTCAGTCCATCTCATTGGGGCCTTCTCATGGGGGTTTTTCTCACTGACCCTCCACTTTACCAAGCATGATGTCCTTCCACAGAAACTCATCTCTCCTGTTAGTATGTCCAGGGAATGAAACACAAAGTTTGCCCATCCTGGTTTCTAAGGTACATTCTTGGTGTACTTCTTCAAAACAGATTTGTTTGTTCTTCTGATAGTTCTTAAAAGAGCATAATGTTAAAAGCAGGCATTCTTTGCTTGTTAAGCTAGATTTTTGCTTGATTTCAAGAAGAATCCGGGGGATCATTTTTTGGTAAAGGTTTAAAGATTCTCTTAGGGCAATAGTTTCAGGGGCTCATCTAGCATCTGTTTTTCAAAGAAGTCTGGATTGTGAGCAGCATCTTAGCTATTTAGTGCTGATACAGCACAAATACCACAAATGATGAATTTAACAAAGAAACTTCTATCTTAGGATCTGGAAGTCCAAATTTAATTTTATTGGAACCTGCAATCAATGGTCATGAAAGCAACAGGCAGGAAATCAGTGTATCATATTAGACAAATTCACTGTTAAAGCCCTTTTAAAGTGTTAAAGAACATTCAGGTTCTTTGAGATCTAAGATATGCCCAACCCAAGCCATGGTATTTTCAACCACTTCATCTGCATGTTAAAGCTAGAGGCCCAGAGAAGAATTAAAGCATTTGAATTATAAACTGCAAGAAGAACTAATCAATCTGTTTTGGATGACATGAGGCTGGATAGCTCCTTGGCAGAGGAGATGATGAGATTTTGTCTCATATTTTGGATATATTGTCAGGAAGGACCAGGTTCTGGAGAAGGACATCATGCTTAGTAAGTGGAAGGTCAGTGAAAAACAGAAAGTCCATCATGAGATGGAGAGACACAGTGGCAACAACAATGAACTCAAACATAACAACTGTGAGGATGGTACACAGCCGGACAGTGATTCATTCTGTTGTACACAGAGTCACTATGAGTTGGAACTAAATCACAGCACCTAACAACAAATCCAAATCCAGGGTACCAGCTATCGGGGAAGGCTTTCTGTCTCTGTTGGCCATGGGTCCTTGTTTCTTTTTTAGCTTCTGTTACTTCGTTTGTTGGTGATCTTAAAGTGGCATAACATCTGTCTTCCTCCATCTGTGCTTT
>NW_006408519.1:54643719-54651470 GCF_000296735.1 Chrysochloris asiatica
GAGTTAGGATGTACAAAACATATTTTGGGTGTATATATTTTAATCCATAGCATTCGAACTTGCCTCCCCCAATATTCATATCCTTCTATATGCAAAGCATATTCACCCCATAAAACCATCGCGAGAGTCTGAAATCAACACCAAATTCCATCTTCTGATCATTCAAATCAAATTAAGAGTGAGGTTTTCATTCTGGGGGAAAAATTATCTCCATCTCTGAACCTGTGAAATCTAGAAGTTATCTGCTCCTAAAGTATGAACACAAGGTAGATAGTTGCATTACAAATACGAAAAATTGGAGGGAAAGAAGGGATAATGGGTACCAAGCAATTCCCAAACTCAACTTAACAAATTACATTAAGTTTCCAGACTTGAAAATAATCCTCTGTTCTGTAAAAATATGTGCTCAAGGCCCTTATTTTTGGCCTCTTGACAGTATCCTTGATCCTGGGCTTAAACCCACTTTCCAGGACCATTGAGACATCAAATCCACCCTTTCAGCTTTGAGGGACCCCATTCTGCTAATCCATCAAGTGACTCTGCCATCCCCTCAGCACTGGCAGGCCCTGTTCTTCTCAGTTGTAGACTACGACCCCATTCCTTTGAGTCTGAGGCATATCAGACCTTCTACTAAGCCTGGGACTATGGTCCCATCATCTTGTCCCCCGCTGAAGGGCAGCCACACAATTCAGAATTGAGTTGGTAAAAATCTGACTCTTTGAAATCAAGATCTCCTTGACTCCACTCTTTGAGATTAAGGAAACCATAACTCTAGTCCTTTGAAACTAAGGCTGACCTGCTTCCCATGCTCTTCAAGGATGTCTATTTTCTTTTCTTGGATAAATACAACTGTAGTTTCTTTTGTCTGTTTCCTGTCTTTAGAATTCCAAGAGGCAAATAACTGTTTTTCGTTTTGTTCTATCTCTATCCCTTCTAATCCAGCTAAACTGATAGGTTTTCTGCTGTGGTAGTCACAAGCTTAATCTCTTTAACAAAAAACTGTATATTCATGTCCTTTGTAAAAGTTCTAGGATATGTGTCCTTAGTCTATACAACAGAATTTCCCAAATCTTTAAGTTTTGTTTTCATTTTGAATAGTTTGTTTGTAAGCCCATGTCTTTACTCTTGCACTTCACTGTAAGCACCAAGGAGAGCTATGATACACCTTTAGATCTTGTTTAGAAGTTATCTCTGTCAAATACACAAGTTCTACCTTCCACAAAATATTTGAACATAATTCAAACAGAGTCTTTGTCATCCATAAAAAGCATTGCCTTCCTCCATTGTCTAGTCGCATGTGCATTATTTTTTCAGACTAATTGTCTACATTTCTAGCAACATTCTGTTGCTTGTGCCACTTGTATTCCAAAAGACAATAGAGACTTTATAACTCTCCTTATTTTCTTCACTAGAATTTCCTTTGATGCCCATAATTCTATTGCAGTCTTTAAATGGGAGTCTGTGTCACTGTGGGATAAGCACTAGATCACAAGGTCAATTTGAACCACAAAGTGGCGGTTCAAACTCACCAGTAGCTCTCAGAAACCCTATACAGGGTCACTATGAGTCAGAACCAACTCGATGACACTTAACAACGGACATGTACTATTTTTCTTGCTGTTGTTATCAAGTCAATTCTGACTCATACAGACCCTATATAGGGGTTTTGAAGAGTGACTGATGGGTTTGAGCCACCCACCTTGCAGTTAGCAGTCTAGTGCTTATCCTACAGTGTTGCACCAGGACTCAACACCATGAGTAAGCACCTTAAAACACTACCTGCCTCACCCTTCCCCATTACCCAATTCCAAAACCACTTCCACAGTTTAGGTACTTGTTAGAGAAAGATCCCACTCTCCAGTTGGAAATTCTGTCTTAGTTAGCTCATGCTGCTATCATACAAATGCCACAAGGGGGTGGCTTAAATGAACAGACATTTATTTTCTCAAAGTTTGTTGTTGTTGTTATTGTTAGGTGCCACTGAGTCAGTACTGACTCATAGCAACCCTATGTACAACAGAATGAAACACTGCCTAGTTCTGGGCTAACCTCACAATCGTTGCCACACTTGAACCCATTCATGCTGCAACTTCACCAATCCATCTTGTTGGGGGTCTTCCTCTTTTGCTCTGACCCTCCACCTTACCAAACATGATATCCTTCTCCAGCAACTGGTCCCTCCTGACAATATGTCTGAAGTATGAGAGATGAAGTTTGGGCATATTGGCCTCCAAGGAGCACTTTGGCTGTACTTCTTCCAACACAGATCTGGTGGTTCTTTTGGCAGTCCATGGCACTTTCAATATTCTCCTCCAACACCACAACTCAAATGTGTCAATTCTTCTACAGACTTCCGTATTCACTGTCCAGATTTTGCATGCATATGAGGTTATTGAAAATACTATGGCTTGGGTCAGACACACCTTAGTCTTTAAGCTGACATCCCTGTTCTTCAACACTTTAAAAAGTTCTTGTGCAGCTGATTTGCCTAATGCAATATGTCATTTGGTTTCTTGACTGCTTCTTACATGAGTGTTGATGGTTGATCCAAGAAGAATGAAGTCCTTGACAAGTTCAGTCTTTTCTCTGTTGATAAGAATGTTGTTTATTAGTCCAGTGGAGAGGATTTTTTTTTTTTTCCTTTACGTTAAGTTTGCTATGGTCTTTGATCTTCATCAGTAAATGTTTTAAGTCCTCTTCACTTTCAGCAAGCAAGGTTGTATCATCTGCATATCACAGGTAGTTAATAAGTCTTCCTCCAATCCTGACACCACATTTTTCTTCTTATAACCCAGCTTCTTGGCTTATTTACTCAGCATACAGGTTGAATATATATGATGAAAGAATACAACCCTGGCACACACTCTTCTTGATTGTAAATCATTCAGTGTTTCCATGTTCTGTTTGAACAACTGCTTCTTGATCCAGGTACAGATTCCTCATGAGCACAATTAAGTGTTCAGGAATACTCATACTTCACATTGTTGTCCATAGCTTGTCATAATCCACACAATCAAAAGCCTTTGTGTAGTCAATAAAGCACAGGTAAACATCTCTCTGATATTCTCTGCTTTCAGCCAAAATCCATCAGACATAAGCAATGATATCCCTCGTTCCATGTCCTCTTCTGAATCTGATTTGAACCTCTGGAAGTTCTCTGTCAATGTATGCTTGCAGCCATTTCTGCATTACCTTCAGTAAAACTTTACTTGCATGGGATATCAAAGATATTGTCTGATGATTTCTGCATTCCATTGGGTCACCTCTCTTTGGAATGGGTACAAATATGTCTCAAAGTTTAGGAGGCTGTAAGTCTAAATTCAGGACACCTTCTGTAGGGCAAGGCTTCTTCTCCTTATTGGTGCTAAGGAAGATTCTTGTTGCTTTTTCAACTTCTATATCTTGGCTCCTTGGTGATCTTAATTTGTCTTAACATTTGTCTTCCCTAATTTGTGATTTCCTGGTAACTTGCTTAATATGCTCTTTTATATCTCAAAAGAGATTGATTTAACACACAGTATGAACTAATGTTCCTTCATTAGCACAAAGAAAGAAAATCCATTCCCAAATGGGATTATAAGTACAGGTATAGAGGTTAGGATTTATAGTAGACATGTTTGTGAGAAAGAATTAAGATCATAACAACCAGTAATCTACTTCCAGTGACACCAGAACCTTTCTCTAAGTCTTACACCAATAAAATAGATATCCTGCATGCAGCATGTTTCCCCATGTAGCTAATTTTTGAAGAAAAATTTTGCCTACCCGGGTGTGCTTTACTGAGACATTATAAATCACATACCAGTTCCCTATCAAATAAGGTTGTTATTGTGCTGAGGTGATTTTTGGTTTTTGGTTTTTTCTGCCTTGGTAAAGTAGGTTTCATAATGTGAGAAACCATCAGTTTCTGGAGAGGGAGTTTGAGCCACATCAATTATATACACTATGGTATGATTCTGTAATTAGGCATGAACAGTGAAGGGCTGAAAAGATAAAAATGAATACAGTTCTTACAGCAAAGCCATCTATTTTCTAAATATTACTATTCCTTAAACTTAGCAACATGTTCTTTCTGCAAAGCATTATGAATGCTGCTCAAGTGCCAGAGTTGGGATCAGGTCTTTTGGGAGTTGTTATTCCATTCTTAACATCACTTTTCTCTATCCCTCAACTTTACTGATGTTTTATCCACATCACATCAAACTTGATGGTACTTAATGACAGTAACAACATATACATATATGTTTAAGCTGGATTCAGAAGAGGACATGGAACGAAGGATATCATTGCTGATGTCTGATGGATCTTAGCTGAGAGCAGAGAATATCAGAAAGATGTTTACCTGGATTTATTGACTATGCAAAGGCTTTTGATAGCGTGGATTATAACAAACCAAGGACAACATTGCAGAGATTGAGAATTCCGGAATTCATGATTGTGCTCATGAGGTATGCTCACCACCAAACGAATTATCTATATCCAAGTCCTGTTTCAGAATTCACTTGCAGGCAATGCAAAAACAAGATAATTGATCATCTTGAAAGGGCTGTTTGTGTGAGTGATAAGGGCAAATGTTGAACTATAGTGAATTAAAAAAGAGGAAGTTGAAACATTTAGTATTGACAATTGCTTCAAGGGCTTATGATCTAAAGTGAATTCTTGACATTTTTTTTTTTTTTTTTTAAAGGACTAGTAAACAGAATTTGGAATAGAGTTGAGGGAAGATTTGTTTAATGTCTGGAACACAATGAGACAAGTTTATGATAGGGGGACTAATTCAATAGCTAGAGAATGAACCATATGAATGTGGGAATATGTCAAATTTCTCTTTTGAAAGAGCAAGGAGTTGGGAAGAGATTTTCTGAAAAGAGAGGTCAGAGTATGAAATAGTTTTCTCAATGGAGAGAAAATAAATGACTCTAGAACTATGTGGAATTGCTGGCCACATGAAACTAGGAATCATAGACTTAAGATGACAGTAGTCAGGATGTTTATCTGACTTTCTTCAGCTAAATTTATCTTTCTCAATATATAGGTGTAGAGTGGGAAGAGACTTAGATCTTACTAATACTGAGCTTTTTTTCAGTGAATATCATTGAGTCCTTGTGTGGTGCCACAGGATAAGCACTCAGAAACTAGGTTGGTTTGAACTGCAAGGTCTGTTGTTAAAACTCACCAGTTGCTTCTCAGAAACCCTCCACAGGGTGACATTCAGTTGGAACTGACTCGACAGCACTTAACAACAACAACAACAACCATGGAGAGCTAGGGAGTTCAGTGTATATACAAGTCTGTTATTATAAAGATAGATAATGGATCTGAGTAACAAAGGAGAATATATGGGTCTAAGATGGATAATTAAAAAAAAAAAAAAAAAGGTAGGGTAAATTGTGGAACCACTGATATCTAGTTGTATGAGTTTAACACTGGAAGAAAATCATCTAAAAAGTTACAGAATTTTGCTCAGAAAATGGTGTCCTTGAAACAAAGTTTATTGAGGTATAGACAGAAGGGTGGAGATCTTACAAAAATCATATAGTGGAGTCCCTGTTTGTCCCAAGCATTAGGCTTTCAGAGTCTTCTCTTCTTTTCTGTTGTTTGACATTCACTATAGTCTGTCAGCCTTGCTTGTATTCATCTTCATTGAAATAGAGAAAATGGTTTGTACGGCTTGAACTGTGCTACCTAAGAAGTTATGTTGAAGCCCTAATCTCTATATCTGTAAATATGACATTGATTGGAAAATAAGGCTTTTCTTTTGTTATGTGAATGAGGTCACATAACAGAAAGGTGAACCTAAACTTACTAGCTGAACAAACACAGAGGATCACACACATGGGGGAGGACAAAGATTACCAGCAGGCACCAGAAATTAGGAAAGATACTCAAAAAAGGAATTGACATGACCAAGACCCCAATTTGGACTTCATGCCTCTGTGAGAAAATACATTTCTGATCTTTAAACCTAATGGTTATGGTATTTTTGTTATGGCAAAACTACATAACTAAGACAATGATGTAATTTATTTCTCTCAATATATTTTAAAGTCTACCAGTGTGAAAAATGTGGCAGCAACCATTTCTTGTACAACCCTTTCTACTCAACTGGGTTCGATAATTCATTGCAGTGGCCGTACAAAACTCAGACACAATAGTCAAAGTTACAGGGTTTATTAGGGAACTTGTTTTTAGGTGCCATCGAGTTGGTACCAACTCTTAGCGACCCTCACTTTGCCAATCCATCTCACTAGGGGTCTTCCTCTTTTTCTCTGACCTCTACCTTTCCAAACATGATATCCTTCTCCAGTGACTAGTCCCTCCTGAAAGTATGGCCTAAGTATGAGAGACAAAGTTTGGCCATCTTGGCCTCTAAGGAGCACTCTGGCTTCAGTTCTTCCAACACAGATCTGGTGGGTCTTTTAGCAGCCGGTGGCACTTTCAACATTCTCCAACACCGTAATTCAAAAGTATCAATTCTTCTCTTGTCTTCCCTATTCACTCTCCAGCTTTCGCATGCATATGAGGTTATTGAAAATACTATAGCTTGGGTCAGGCACACCTTAGTCTTCAAGCTGACATCTTTGTTCTTCAACACTTTAAAAAGGTCTTGTGCAGCATATTTGTCTAATGCAATACATCATTTGATTTCTTGACTCCTGCTTCCATGAGTGTTGATAGTTGAACTAAGAAATTGAAGTTCTTGACAACTTAAATTTTTCTCCATTGATAAGAATGTTGTTTATTGGACCAGTGGTGAGGATTTTTGTGTTCTTTACATTAGGGACTTTAACGGGTTACAAGTTAGGGTCAGAAATGTTCGAGCACAGTTCTTCCAGTCAGAACAGCCTCTCCTTTGCTATACCCACAGGCAGGCCTCTCTCTGCCTATCCAGTGTTACAAAGCTCTTTTAGGGCTGCTGATAAATATCTATAGGACACACCACTCCACCATAGGCCTTAACCTAAAGACTCTCAGCTCTAGCTCCATGAATTTACACACCTAGATCCCCTAGTTAATTGTCTGAAGGTACCTCATTCTGCAAGCAAAATTCCTATTCAGAGTCACTTGGATTTACTTACTTCATAGGCTAAGAAGTCCACCAGTCTGACTTGTGCTCTGGTTCTTGGTTCTGCTGCTGCTGCTGCAGAATTCTGCCACTTCTCCAGTATTCTGTCACTGGGTTGAAGAGATTCAATGTGCAGAGACCCAGGGTCCAAAGGACATGTTAGATTCTTGGATCTTCTTTTTTGATTATAGTGAGATCCCTCCTCCTGGTTCTGAAATGGCTCATTTTAAACCCGTGTTATAGTTCCCAAGTTTTTACAATCGCAATGAACTCTGTTAACAATCACAACTAAATCATATCATCCTATCAACATATTTCCTCACCTTTTCTTACTCAAATTTATCAAGAAAAATATTTTTGGTGGGAGTTACAAGGACTATAGGTAGAAAAGCCATATGAAGTAATCCACTATACCATAGGTCACCCCTGCCTCTTCTCAGCTTTGGGTCTTTCATACTGCAAGGATTGGCATTTTCTTCTAACAATCATTTTAAATGAGCACACAACCCATTAAAAATTGTAAACCAGTCTCACTTTGTGCCTTTATCTCCTCCCATTTTAGATATCCAAATTTCTAATGTACCAATCCATATCAACCCACCACTTGTCTGTCAGTTTGTCATACTGTGGTGGCTTGTGAGTTGCTGTGATTCTAGAAGCTATGCCATGGATATTTTAAATACCA
>NW_006408519.1:54658920-54685686 GCF_000296735.1 Chrysochloris asiatica
TGTGATGGATTGGATTGGCCAAGTGGCAGCATCAGTGGCTTCAAGCGTGGCAACAATAATGAAATTGGTCCAGGAAAAGGCAATGTTTTGTTCTGCTGTATATAAGGTCTCCATGAGTCTGTACTGACTCGATGGCACCTAACAAGAACAACAACAACATCAACCCAATACTCTGAGGAAATTAGTATGTTCCTTCATATGAAGAATGTTTATTCTAGTTGGGACTTTGAGCATCTGCATTCATAAACACATTCCAATCAGAACAAAGCATCAAAATTGAAGTAATTTACATCAGTTCATAGTATCACACATTTCTCTCTTCGCCAATTCAGATTCTGGTCAATACAGCCCTAGCCATCCTCGAATGGGTACCTCAACTGTATACCAACTTCAAGGTTGGAAGTCCATACGCACTTCCTTATATTGCAAACCAGGTGGCCCCTATACTCTCTCTCAGTCCTAGCTCCCATGGACTAAGTCAGTGTCTGTAGGCTCAGGACTCCACACAACTCCCTAAACATCAGATCATTCAGCCCTTCTTCTGTCTTGCAACTTGTATTTTTATTGGTGCAAACTTCTCCACTTCCACTCATCTAGTTTACCCAGGTGGTCACTAGCGAGCATATCAAGCTGTCCCGTCACCAGGTCCCTTTTGCTTTCAGTCCTAGAGTGGGGATTCATCTGATGGGCACAGACTTTCCTGTCTTGATGCATCCAACAGCAAACTGATTGCTTGAAATTCAAAATACCAGACGTTTTTCTCTCTCCAGGTCTTGCCATTAAATACAAACATCCTGTTATCTCAGCAGTTCTGCATGGGGCTCTGGTTTCCTCCTAAGCACCTTCTGTATATAACCTACTGGCTTAAAATAAAGCCTGTTCCTTCTGGGCATTTCCTAACTCCTCTTTTAGCATATTTAATCAATTATAGGCTGAAGGAGGACTTACAGGCTCTCTTTAATCAAGATACCCAATAACCATTTCCATCACACATCTGCATATGGCTTCAGGTCTCTGGCTGGCAGGGTAGATAAACTAGGCACTGACCCTCTACTCATCATCTTATTTAACCAGCCAGACTTTTGTCTCAGGTGACTCTACTAGTAGCATTATTTCTCTTACATTTCTTTTAACAATTACAGTTAACCATCACTAAAGTCAACTTCTAAAAATCAAAAGTTTCACTTTCCATGCCCCTTAATTCTTTATCTTATAAACTACTGCTTTCATGAGTTTGGAACCATTGCAATGAACCACAGTTCAGATACCAAACTGTAAAAAATTAGTCACCAACCATTCTTCCCACAGCCCTCCCTACTCAACTGGGTTCAATAATTGCAGTGGCCACACTGAACTCAAACATGATGCTCACAGTTATGGGATTTCTTGGGGGGAGGTTTGCAGGTTATAATTCAGGATCAGACATGTTCTGGGTATAGTCCTTCCAGTCAGGACAACCTTTCCTCAGCTGTGCCTACCAGCAGACCTCTCTCTACCTGGTAAATATAATAAAGTTCTTTTAGTACTACTGGAAAGTATTCACATGACAAATCACTGTTCCATAAGTCCCAACCTGAAGGCACTCTACTGTGGCTTTACTGTCAGCAAACCTAATCCCCCACCAATGACATGTTTGGAGGCACCCCACTCTGCAACATGATTCCTGCCCAAAGTCACTCAATTTTATTGTCTGTGTAGGCTGGGAAGCCCACCATTCTGTCTTCTGCTCTGACTCTAGCTCTTGGTTCTGCTGTTGTATAGATCGGCTATACTCCTCTGATAGTTCTCTGGTGTGATAACTTCCTGTCTCCGAGTTAAGGAAGTACAATGCACAGGGATCTCAGGGTCCAGTGAGTGTGCTCTACTCCTGGCTCTTCTTCCTTAATAGTAGTGAGATTCCTTGCTTCTCCCTTTGAGATGGTTCATTTTAAACCCTAGTTAGAGTTGCTAAGTTTTTACAATTACCATGAACTTTGTTAACAATTGCAATTGCATCTTATTGTACTATTAACATCTTCCACCTTTTTTTACTCAGAAATATCAGGAAAAAGTTTTTGGCAGGTGTTACAAGAACAATGAGTGCAAGAGTCATATGAAGTAGTCCACTGTACTATGATCACTATTATACAATTAGATAAGCGGATGTTGTTGTTAAGTGCTGTTGAGTAGGTTCTGACTCATAGCCATCCTGTATAGGGTTTCTGAGGAGCAGCTAGTGAGTTTGAACTACCAGCCTTGTGGTTAGCAGTCCAGTGCTTATCTACAACACTATACAAAGTGCCATATCAGTGGATATAATGGATATTTTCAGAGAAATGTTGTATTTCTTCACCTGTTTAAGCACCAAGTCTTATCAAGCCAAGTCGTTCTATTACCATAGACACTGAAACTGTGTTGATAAAAACTGACAGTGTGCTTAGCATGTAACATGTGTTCAGCAAGTACTTGCTGACCATGGACTCTTGACTGACTGGTGACATGCACAAATTAAACCAGAAACTGCTGAAATCCTGAGACTTATGACTGAAACTTATGAGATAAAAGAGCTAAATCGAAAACTTCAAAGAGCAGCTTGAGAAGATGAAGTCAAATATTATAGTAAAATGTGCAAAAACTTGGACTTAAAAAACTAGAGGGGAAGAACAAGCTCAGCATTTCTCAAATTGAAAGAATTTCAGAAAAAATTCAAGCCAGAATGTTTTATATTGAAGGATTCTATGGACAAAATATTAAATGATGCAGAAAGCATCAAAAGAAAATGGAAGGAATACACAGACTGTGCCAAAAATAAATGGTCAGTGTTCACACATTTCAAGACATAGCATATGATCAAGAACCAATGATAGTGGGGGGCCAGGTCCCGTGAGTCCCTGGTAATGGCAACGCTCTTGTTCCATGGGACCAAGCCATGTAGGCCAGGCCACAGACAACAGGTGGCCTGTATTTTGCACCTTAGTGCATATCTATGCTCTTGATGTCACATTTCCAGTGACTTTTGTGGTTGGTGCTGTGAGCTAACACCTGGAATGGTTCATCTGTGGAAAGGCTTCCCAGCCTGTCAAAAAGAAGAGCATCTCTGAGCGACAAGAAGACTGAAAACTGGATGAGTTTCTAGGCAAGGACCACACCCAGGTGGTGAGCCTTAAGGACAAGCTAGAATTTGCCCTGAAAACTATCTGGAACAGAAACTGCCCAGAGAAGAGTTAATGGAGGAAACAGGGCCTTATGGGTCCTTCCATGGGTCGCAGCTGGCCCTGCCAACATGTCGACTCAGCCCTCAGGTTTGCTTTGTTGTTGTTTGTTCTGGCCTTTCCCATACCATACACCCACACACATACTGCTGGATCTTCTGGGGCCAGGCAGACCCACCAGCAGCTGAGGGGCCAATGAAGAGGAAGAGTCATGTGGGTTCTAGCTTGAAGGCTGCATCTGTTGTGTGGTGGCCACAGCTGCTCAAGCTTCTGAGCTTATGGATGCACGGCTGGCAGGAGGTGGGGAACCATCACTGTGTTATCGATGACTGTTAGGACATTTTAAATAGTAGCGGCTGGGATTGGGTGTTACCTTTAGAAGGGATACCTACAGCTCTAATTTGGTTTGCACTGGGAAGACTTCGAAAACCCCCCTGGTTCCCTTCACTAGTTAGCTTTTTCCTTTATGCTTATTCTTCCTGAAATCCTGTCCTCTCAGCTCAGGAATGGAATTCCTTGGGAGAAGGAAAGCATTGTTTTCTGTTCAAGTTCATTCATCCTAGGACAGGGAAGAATGTCTGCCTGGTGAATTTGCTTAAAAAACAACCACACCTGTGTCATCATTGTTCAGTGCAAAACTTGATTAAACTGGCATCTGAGAACAACAACAACCAAAAAAAAAAAAAAATGAAGAAAGAAGCCCAAGGTGCTTTGAAGGTGTTAGCAAAGAACAAGGCTCTGGGACTTGATGGAATACAAATTGAAATCTTTTAACAAAGTGATGAAGCACTGGAGGCACTCACTCATCTATGCCAAGAAATTTGGACAACTACCTAACCAACTGACTGGAAGAGATCCATATGTATTCCCATTCCAAATAGAGGTGTCCCAATGAATACAGAAATTATTGGACAATATCATTAATATCCCACGGAAGCAAAATTTTGTTTAAGATAATTCAAAAACTGCAGTGGAGGCAGAGATGATGATATGGAAAGATAGAGTAGCTGAGAACTCTAGACTCATGGAAAGAGTAAGGTTGTGTGCTGGTACCTAGGAGGTAGGCTTGCAGAATGTGCCCTTTGGTTGTTTAAATGACCATATATTCCTGAGTGTTTTTGTGTACATCCAAAAAAAAACCAAACAAACAAACCACAAAGCCAGAGATAGAAGCAAATGCTGTTAAATGGTGATGCACAGAGGGGGCTGTAATCATTGCAATGAAATGAAATATGATAGGATGAATATAAAACTGATGTTCTCTCATGCAAACTATCACTCAATTAACAAAACAAACATCAAAAACAAAAAAGGCTGGCACCATATATTGACAGAGAACTTTCAGAGGTTCAAGCTGGATTCAGAAGAGGATGTGGAATGAGGGACATCACTGATGCTACCAGATGGATCTTGGCTGAAACAGAGAATACCAGAATGATGTTTTTCTGTGCTTTATTAATTATGCAAAGGCTTTCAATTGTGTATGGACAGCATTGTGGTGAATAACTATTCTGGAGAATAAGTATTGTGCTCATGCGTAATATGTATATGGACCAAAAGACATTTGTTCAAACAGAACAAGGGAACATTGAGTGGTGTAAAATTAGGAAAGGTGTGTTCTAGCATTGTATTCTTTCACCATACTTATTCAACCTGTATGCTGACCAAATAATGCGAGAACCTGGAATATATGAAGAAAAATGTGATATCCAGATAGAAGGAAGACTCAGTAACAGCCTGTGATATGCAGATGATACAACCTTGTGTGTTGAAAGTGAAGAGGACTTCAGTTTGAGTTGCACCTGAATGTAAAGAAAACAAAAATTCTCACTGATGGACCAGTAAATAACATCCATATAAAAGGAGACAGAATGGGAGTTGTCAAACTTTAGATCAATGATCAGCACTCACAGAAGCAGCAGTGAAGAAACTGATGATGTATTGCATTGGGCAAATCTGTTGCACAAGACCTCTTTAAAGTGTTGAAGAGCAAAGATGTCATTTTAACGATTAAGGTGCACCTGACCCAAGCTATGGTATTACCTATAACCTCATTGAAATTTGGGCAGTGAATAAGAAAGACCATAGAATTGATGGATTTGAGGTCTTGTGTTGGAGGAGAATATTAAAAGTACCATGGACCACCAAAAGAACTGTGTTGGAAGAAGTACAGCCAGAATGTTCCCTGGAAGCCAGCATAGCCATACTTTGTCTTTCTTAGTTCGGATGTATCATCAGTATAGACCAGTCTCTGGAGAAGGATATATGTTTGTTAAAATGGAGGGTCAGAGAAAGAGAGGAAAAGCCCCAATGAGATGCACTGCAACAGTGACAACAGTGATTACCTCAAATGCACAACAATTGAGAGGTTAGCACAGAACTGGGCAGTGTTTTGTTCTATTGTGCATAGGGTCACTATGAGTCAGTACCAACTCCATGGCACCTAGCAACAATAACTACTAAAACTAATCTCTTCTTTCACCATGGCTGGAAACGGAGAAAATGAAAAAGATTGAGGAGGTGGTAGTGTTATTCCATCATGAGAGTGCAAATTTCGAGATAAATCTTTGCAACTAGCTACCTATATTCCTTTTGGAAACACCAGAAGTTTCAAAGAAGGTGACAACAACTGCAACTTCTTTATTTAGGGTGATTTTAATATTTTGTGAGACAGTACCAAAATCTAGAAAAATAAATTTATAAATAAAAATAATATTAAGGTACTTTAAGAACTACTCTATAAAATCTAATAGTTTTAATACAATTTCATAATTCACCAGTTAATTTGTCTATTTCTCAAATGTATATGAATTTGAGGCAATAATACATTATTTACTGTTGTATTCTTCTTTTAAGTCTGATGATAAGGAACTGGTAGCAAGGAAATTTTTTCTCATGTAAGATGTAAGAACAGATTAAGAAACAAGTATATTTACAGGTGGAATGAATGCAAATTATCTGAAGCAAATGGAATTTTTATTACCTCAATACATTGTTTAATTTAAATATATATATATATATATATATATATATATATATCTCCAATGATGCAGCGCTGAATGCAATTACTTACCTATGTCAAACAACTTGGCCAACTAACTTGAAGAGATCCATATTTGTACTGATTCCAAAGAAAGGTGACCCAATGGAATATGGAAAGCACTGAACAATATTATTAATATTGTTGTTGTTAAGTGCAATCGAGTTGCTTCCGACCCTTAGCGACCCTGTACAGGGTTTCAGAGGCTGTAAATATTTACGGGAGCAGAAAACCTCATCTTTCTCCCGTGGAGTGGCTGGTAGTTTCAAACAGCTGACCTTGTGGTTTGCAGCCCGATTCGTAACCACTACGCTACCAGAGTTCATGCAAATAATATTTTGCTGAAGATAATTAAAAAACAGTTATAGCTATACATCTACAGTGAACTGCCAGAAATTCAAGTTAGATTCAGAAGAGGGTATGGAACTAGTGATATCATTGTTGACATCAAATAGATGTTGACAGCAAACAGAAGATACCAGAAAGATATTTACTTGGGCTTTGTCTCTTCTGTTCTGGAATTCCAATAACCTGTGAGTTACTTCTCTTCATGTTGTCTCAAATGAATCTTGGGCTACCTTCAGATTTTTTCATTCTTTTTCTGATTATTCTTCCTAGCTAACTAGTAATGAGAGACTTCTCTTCAAGCTAATTTGAGCTTCCATTGATTCAGATCTACTCCTTTACGCTTTCAATGTACTGTCCATTTCTGAAATCTTAGCATTAATGTTCTGAATTTCTATTTGCAGGCTTTTGTATTGTTTTCAGTCCTTTATCTATTTTGTTTTCTTGCTCCTATAGTGCTTTTCTGAATTCTTCCTTGACCTTTTTGTAAATTTGGTAGCACCTGAATATCATTCTCTTAAATTATTTTTCAGGTTGTTGCAATATCTTTTTTCCACAAAAAGGTCTTCTTGCTCTGCCTCTTGGTCACTTGTTTGAGCCACTCTCTGTTTCTCTTTGTGAACACAAATTTTCTGCTGTTTTTGATGCATTGTGGTTTTGTATTTGTATTTAGTTGATGATCCTATTTTGGTGTATTCTTAGGCACTTACCAACTGCCTCCTGGTGGGCATGATCAAGAGATGAGCTTGTGCACTGTTCTCTTTCCATGAAATTCAGTTGAGGATGAATTTAACTGATATTGGTTGTTGTCATTGATCTGATATTTAGCAGCTTGTACTGGTTTTTGCTTAATGGGTGGGACCCTAGAGGGTAGAGCTGTGGCTGGGCTGTATGGATACAGTTGACTTCTTCTTTTGGGTGAGACAAGATGAGAAAACAGACACACAAGATGGTAGGAAAACTAACACATACTGGCAAGCAACAGCATAAAGACAATAATAAAGAAAAATGAAAAGAAAAAATCAGGCAACAGCTTGAAAAAGAATACAAAAAACAAAGAGAAAAAGAGGGAGAGAAAAATAAAATAATGCAAATGGGAAACATAAAAGAGAAAAATAAAGAGTAAGAATAAGACCTAAACACAATTAGGGAGATAAATGAGTATAAAAGAAAAAGACTGGAAAGTAGTAAACAAAACAAAACAAAACAAAAAACAAGGAGGAATTAAAAAATGAAGAAGAAAGAAAGAGAGAGAGAAAGGAAGGAAGGAGAGAAAGAAAGGGAAAAAGAAAGGAAGAAAGAAAGAAGGAAAGAAAGAAAGAAGCAGAAATAGTTTGGAAAAAGATGGAGTTCATGTAGGGCTAGGTGTCGTCTTCTGGGCATCCAATATGGAAGTAGTTCCTGTAGACCCCAAAGCAGCTGGAGGATCACAGTATTTCTGTCCCAGAGGGGATCTGAGGGTGAGAGGTCCCTTTAGTCCAGGGCTGGCCAGAACTCATTATGTCGGTCTGGAATAGGCCACACCTGATTCCAGATGCTGGCGTTGGTGCTGCTAGCTCCAACATGCTTTGATGCAACTTTGACAGAAGGAAATCAGGAGCTTCCCTTGGAGTATATTGAGATAGGGCCTGGCCATATCTCTGGTCACTACAGTTTTATGTGCAGTACAAGAAATTCTCTCCACCAATAAATTGTATACCTCTGTTCCATCTACTGCTCTCTTGTCTTCAAAGCCTCCCTGCGAAATTTCAAGATAGCCACACAGTGCTGGCTGGCTGGTACAAATTAAATATCTAGTTTCTATTTTTTTTCTGTTCTGTCCCAAGTGTCTGGTCAGCTGCTTCTCCTAGTGAAAGTGAGTCCAGGGCTGGCCAGGGCCGATTCTGCAGATCTGTAGCAGGGTCCCCTCTTCTTTAATGAGGCCCGTAATTGTAGTGCTTACCTCAGTGCAGCTCCAACTGTAGGGAGGGTGGAAGCTTCCCTGGAGGCACATATGTGGTAGGGAGTTGGCCTCACCTCTGGTCCAGAGGAGTATGGACAACAAGAAAAAAAAAATTGTACCTAAATGTCTGTAAGTCACAGCTATAATTTTGCAATGCCAGTATGTTTTCTTGTTTCTGAGCAACTCACAAAATCTAAAGACGCACCCATATTGTTGGTGGGCACAGTTCTGCAGTCTCTCCTTTTTTTTTTTTTTTTTTGCCATGTCTACTTAGCTCTCTTTTCTAGTAATTTCTAGTAAGCATTCAATCTACTTCTCTATCCTTCCATCTGAAGTGCAGAGTTAGTTCTAGGACTATCTTCTGTATCGGTTACATTTGGTTTTCTGTAACTTTGTTGTAGAGGGTACATACAGACTTTCTATCAAGTCTGTCATGTTGCCATCTTCTTCAACAAATGCATTATTGTCCCAGTAAAAAGCACTTGACTGGAGTCCAACCACAACCAGAAGTGGAGAAACACATTGAAGAGCTATCTAACCAACGAGAACTGCTCTAGTCTTGGATTGCACATTGTATTCCCCTGGAGGCAGCCTCTGATACGCAAATCAGCATGCAGCTAGACTCATATCGCTTATGAGTATAGATACAAAACTCTTCAGCAAAATATGAGCAAACTGAACTCAGCAGAATGGTGATACACCGTTACCAATTGGGATTTATTTCAGGAATGCAAGGTTGATTCAGCGTAAGAAAGTTAACCAATGTAATACACCAAATTATTAGAACGAAGGAAAAATAAAAGCAAAGAACAACCTGATCATTTCAATTGATGCAGAAAATGTATTTGACAAGATCCAATATTCTTTCATGGTTTTAGGAAAAAAGAGAAATTTTTTAAACATGATAAAGCATGTTCATTGGGGGAAAAAAAACCCAGCAATCATCATACTCAATATTGATAGACTGAAAACTTTCCCCCTAATCATTGGGAACAAAACAAGTTTGTTCATTCTCATCAGTGCTATTCACCATAATATTGGAAATCTTATTCAGAACAATTAGCAAGAAAAACAAGTAAAAGGCATTCCAATATTTTTTTTTTCTAAAGTAAAACTAGCTTTATTCACAGATGTATTTCTCTATGTAGAAGAACACAAAGAATTCACAAGAAAGCTAATAAATTCAGCAAAGCTGAATTATACATTATCTACTTGTGAAAATCAGATGAGATTTTGTAAAAACCAAACCAAAACAATAAACAACCTGAAAAGGAAATTGAGGAAGCTGTTCCTTTCATGCTTTGACTGCTAACTACAAGATCAAAAGCTCCATCCACAAATCACTCTACTGCAGAAAGAGGAGATTTTCCTACTAGTGTAAACATTGTAGCCTTGAAAGCCCCACATAGGGTCACTGTGAGCTGGGATCCAGCAGTCAGTTATGGTGGGTGGTTCTTTTTTATAACAGTATACAAAAGAATTGTTATTTGTTGTTAAATGCCATGGAGTTGGTTCTGATTCACAGCGATTCTGCATAGTGATTCTGCATGTTGTGAATTTGAACCGCTGACCTTGTCATTCAAATCGACATATTGGTCTAGTGCTTTATCCCACAGCTCCACACCAGTACCTAAAAATAACTTTAAGCAAGGTGGTAAAAGACATTTGCACTCAAAATTATACTACTACAAGTGATTAAAGGACAGCTCTGGTAGCGTAGTGGTTACGAATCGGGCTGCGAACCGTAAGGTCAGCAGTTCGAAACTACCAGCGGTTCCGCGGGAGAAAGATGAGGCGTTCTGCTCCCGTAAAGATTAACAGCCTCGGAAACCCTGTGCAGGGTCGCTATGAGTCGGAACCGACTCCACGGCACATAACAACAACAACAACAAATAAATGGAGTCCTGGTGTGGCGCTGGGGGCTAAGGGGCCAGACTGCAAAGTCATTTGAATTGAAAGGTTGATGGTTCAAGCTCACCAGCTGCTCCTTGGAAACCCTATACAGGGTTGATTAGGGTCAGAATCAACTCAAGGGCACTTAACAACAACAAACAAATGGAAAAATATTCCATGTTCTGGATTAACCCATTACTGTGGACTCAATTGCTACTTATAGCCACCCTACAGAAGTGTCCCATGAGGTTTTCAAGGCTGTAATCTTTACAGGAGCAGAGTGGTATATCTTTGGCTGAGCAGCTGCTGGGTTTGAACCACCAACCTTTCACTTAGCAGCTGAGCACTTAACCATTGAGCCACCAGAGTGTTTTTTGTTACTCGATTCGAATACTTAACTTTTGTTAAAATTTCTATTCTACTCAAAGTGATCTACAGATACAAAACAAATTCTATTAAAATTCTTACAGCTTTTTTTTTTTTTTTTGGATATGGATAAACCAGACCCCAGCTTCATATGGAACTACAAGAAACCCTTTATAAGTGTTAAAAGCAAGTAAGCAGCCATCAGAGTGTAACTCTTGGTCTCTCCCTGTATGGAAGAGGGAAAAGTAAAGAAAATTGATGACACATTAAACCAATTAGTCCAATCGATTGATGGACCACATGACCATCAGTCTACAAGACCTTAAGACCAGACATACTAGATAATACCCAGTTATCACTACCAAATGCTTTGAAAAAGATCATACTTGAAAGTTCTGAAAATTATGTGGAAAATTACAGAATAGACCTCAAAATCTTAAAATGACCACATCAGATAGAAATTGGTGAATCCCATGACTATAGCACAATTTTCATCCAAATAATCAAGAGGTGTATAAGGGGAACAAGCCAGATTCAAAAGAGGACATGGAACAAGGGATATCATTGCTGATGTCTGATGGATCTTGGCTGAAAGCAGAGAATATCAGAAAGATGTTTACCTGTGCTTTCTTGACTGTGTAAAGACCTTTGTTTGTGTGGATCATGACAAGCTATGGACAACATTGTGAAGTATGAATATTCCAGAACACTTAATTGTGCTTATGAGGAACCTGTACATAGACCAAGAGGCAGTCGTTCGAACAGAACATGGGAATAGTGATTGGTTTAAAATTAGGAAAGGTGTGCAACAGTATCATATTCTTTCACCATACTGGCAAATAATCTGAGAGGATGGGTTACATGAAGAAAAGGTTATATCAGGATTGGAGGAAGAAATTAACAGCCTGCGATATGCAGATGATACAACCTTGCTTGCTGGAAGTGAAGAGGATTTAAAATACTCACTGATGAAAATCAAAGACCATAGCCTTTGATATGGATTGCATGCCAATGTAAAGAAAACAAAATTCCTCACTACTGGACCAATAAACAACATTCTTTTTAATGGAGAAAATATTGAAGTTGTCAAAGATTTCATTTCTCTTGACTCAACCATCAACACTCATGGAAGCAGCCGTCAAGAAATCAAACGACATATTGCATTTGGCAAATCTGTTGCAAAAGACCTTTTTAAAGTGTTGAAGAGCAATGATGTCAGCTTTAGGACTAAGGTACACCTGACCCAAGTCATGGTATTTTCAATAACCTCATATGCATGCGAAAGTTAGACAGTGAATAAGGAAGATCATAGAAGAATTGATTTGAGTTATGGTGTTGTAGGAGAATATTGAAAGTGCCATGGGCTGCTAAAAGAACAAACAGATGTCTATTGGAAGAAGTAGAGGGAGATTGCTCCTTGGACCCCAGGATGGCCAAACTTTGTCTCTCATACTTTGGACATACTGTCAGGCGGGACCAGTTATTGGAGAGGGATATCATGTTTGATAAGGTGAAGGGTCAGATAAAAAGAGGAAGACCCCTGTGAGATGGATTGGCAAAGTGGCAGAATCAATGGACTCGAGCATGACAACAATTGTGGGATTGACCCAGGACCGGGCAGTGTTTCGTTCTGTTGTTCATAGGGTCAGTATGCATCAGTACGAGCTTGATGGTGCCTAACAAAAACATAAGGGAAACAATAGTTTTACTGAGCTATGCCCAACTTAGAACAATTGCATCTGAAATAATAAGGGCAGCATTTATTTACCCATGGACAAAGTTTAGAAGGGTTAAGGAAGATGGCAGACTGGAGATAGGAAGCAGAGAGGAAGTGGGATAAGTGAGGTTATCTTGAGGGAGTTTGAATGATGGAGATGAAATAAATCTCTATGAATTGTTTAAAGGAAAATTGATTGTTTGCTCTGTACATTTTCATTCAATTCTTAAAAAAACAAAAAAAACAAAAAAAAAAACAGAGAGATACCCTAAGTAGCCAAATGATCTTGGGGGGGGGGGGGGGAAAGAACAGACATAAACTTCTGAATTTTAAAATATGAAACAAAACTACAGCAATACAAGCAGGGTGCTACTGGTATAAAAATCAGCATTCATAACACTAGAGTTGAAAATCTAGAAATAAACCCATAAATCTATACATAATTTGTTTTTGATAAGATTGACAAACCCATTCATGGGGAAAGGATAATCTTTTCAACAAACTGTGTTTCAACAATCAGAATTCCACAACCAGAGGACAAAACATGAAGCATCCTTCAACCCATATATAAAAATTAATTAAATATGAATCAGTGACTAAAGTTTAGAAATAAAATCATGAAAATCTTAGAAGATATAGAATAAAGTTTCAAGGCCTTCTTTGAGACATTGTATATTTAAACGTGACACCACAAACACAAACAAAAAAGATGTTATTGCGATTGTGTGCTTTTGATTCAGTTCCAACTCATAGGGATGCTGTATAGGGTGTCTAGGATGTAAATCTTTGTGGCAACAGAAAGTGGCTGATAGATTCGAACTGCTGAATTTGCTGTCGTAGCCCAGTTTGTAACACACTGCACTACAAGTGCTCCTTCAAACAGCAAGATAAATAAATTGTTATTGTTGTAGTTAGGTGCCATCTAGTCGGTACCAACCCATACCGACCTTATGCACAGTAGAAGCAAACACTGCCCGATCCTGGGCCAATCTCACTACTGTTGCCATGCTTGAGTCCATCGATGCTGCCACTTGGCCAATCCATCTCATTGGGGGTCTTCCTCTTTTTCTCTGACCTCCACCTTACCAAACATGATATCCTTCTCCAGCAAATGGTCCCTCCTGACAATATGTCCGAAGTAGGAGAGACGAAGTTTGGCCATCTTGGCCTCCAAGGAGCACTCTGGCTGCACTTTTTCCAAAACATATCTATTGGTTCTTTTGGCAGCCCATGGCACTTTGAATATTCTCCTCCAACACCACAACTCAAAAGCATCAATTCTTCTACGGTCTTCCTTAGTCACTGTCCAGCTTTTGCATGCATATGTGGTTATTAAAAATGCCATGGCTAGAGTCAGGCACACCTTAGTCCACAAGCTGACATCTTTGCTCTTCAACACTTTCAAAAGGTCTTTTGCAGAAGATTTGCCCAATGCAAAACAGACTTCATTAAATAAAAATAAATTGGATTTCATCAAGATTAAAAAAAAAGTTATATGTATCAAGGGATATTTTCAAGAATATGAAAAAAGCAACCTATAGAATGGGGAAAAATATTTGGAAATGAGTTGTGGGATGCCATGAATGCTATCAAACATGAAGAAACCAAAAGGACATTAAAAAAGCAGGAAAGAAAGAAAAGACTAAAATGGATGTTCGAAGATACTCTGAAACTTGTTCTTGAGTTTAGGAAAGCTAAAGTGAATGTAAGAAATGATGAAGTAATATAGCTGGATGTAGAAGTTCCAAAGACACCTGCAGAAGACAAAGTAAAGTATTACAATGAAGTGTGGTGATGTAAGATAAGCACTCAACTGCTAACCACAAGTTGGGCAGTTCAACCCACCAGCCACTCCTCAGAAACCCTATACAGGATCACTATGACACTTAACTGCAACAACTACATACAAAGAGTTGGTGTTAGGAAACCAAAAGGAAAGGACACATTCAGCATTTCTCAAACTAAAGAAAAAATTCAAACCTCAAATTGCAATATCAAAGATTTTCAAGGTCAAAATATTGAATGATGCAGGAAAAGAAAATGGGAGGAAAAAAATTGATTAATATTAACCCATTTGAAGAGTCAGTATATGATCAAGAACTGATGGATTGAAAGAAAAAGTCCAAGTTACACTGAAAGCACTGGTTGAAAACAAGGCTCAGGAATTGATGGCGTGCCAATTGAGAAGTTTCAATAAACAGATTCAATACTGGAAGCAATCATCATCTATGCCAAGGAATTTGGAGAGCAGCTACAGGGCTGACTGAGTAGAAGAGAGCCGTACTTGTGCCCATTCCAAAGAAAGGTGATCCTACAGAACGCAGAAATTGTCAAACAATATCATTAATTCTTCCACAAATAAAATCTTCCTGAGAATAATTTTTAAGCATTTACAGCAGTATATTAATGGTAATTTCCAAAAATATAAGGCAGTTCAGAAGAGGACAGAGATTAAGGGATATCGCTGCTGATAATCGATGGATCTTTACTAAAAGAGAATACCAGAAAGTTCTATAATTTGATTGTGTAGATAAGTATATCATAGCAAATTATAGATAAGTTAATGAAGACTGGAAATTTCATAACATTTATTGTGCTCATGTTGAATTTGTACATAGACCAGTAAGCAATCATCTGAAGAGAACAAGGGGATGCTGAGTGAATTGGGATCAGGAAGGATGTGTGCGAAAGATGTATCATTTCACCGTATTTATTCAATCTGTGTGCTGAGAAAATAATCTGAGAAGCTGGGCTATATGAAAAAGCATGTAGTAGCAGGATTGTAAAAGTACTCATTAACAATCACTGATATACAAATGACACAACCTTGCCTACTAGCTGTGAAAAGGACTTGAAGCACTTACTGATGAAGATAAAAAATTGCAACCTTCAGTCCGGATTGCATGTCAACATAAAGAAAACATACATCCATATAACTGGACTAATAAACATCATCATGCTAAATGGAGAAATGATTAAGGTAAGATATATCATTTTATTTGGATCCACAAGCAGTGTGCATGGATGAACAGTCAAGAAATCAGATAACATATGTAATTGGACAAATCTTCTACAAAAGATCTCTTTAAAGTGTGAAAGAGCAGAGATGTCACTTTGAGGGATAAGGTGTGCCATCATATTTTCAATTGCTTTTCATAGAGCACCGGTGGCATAGTGGTTAAGCACAGGACTGCTAACTGCATGGCAGGTGGTTCAAATGCACCAGCCATTTTGAAAGACAACGTTATTTGTGCCCATAAAAATTTATAGTCTCAGAAACCCTAAAGAGAAATTCTACTCTGTTTTGTAGGATCACTACGCCTCAGAATTGACCCCATAGTAGTAAGTTCTATATGTATGTAAAAGCTGGACAATGGAAAAAAAAGACTGAAGAAGAATTTGATATCCTTGAATTATGGTCGACAAAGAATATTGAATATCCCATTAACTTCAGAAGAATGAATAAGTCTGTCTTGAAAGAAATACAGCCAGAATATTGCTTAGAAGCAACAATGTACAAGAGGTTGTCTGACATATTTTGGAAAATGTTATCAGGACAGATCAGTCCATGCAGAAGGACATCATGCTGAAAAAATAGGAAGACATTCAATGAGATGGATTGATACAGTGACTTCAACAATGAACTCAAACATAACAAATATTGTGAAGATGACGCAGGACCAGGCAGTGTTTCATTTTGTTGTGCATAGGATTGCTATGAGTAGGTAATGGCCCAATGAAACCAAACAGTAACATATTATGTTAACTGTTTAGTAATCATAATATATTTTTAATCCTTAAAACTCAAAACAAAAAAGACAATACAAAATAAAATAAAACAAAAATGACTAGCAACACACTTAAAATATGGGTAACAGATTTGAATAGACATTTTTCTGAAGAAGTTATACAGAATCATCAGCTAAATGCAAATCAAAATAACACGTACATATCACTTCATTTCACTTGTTGTTAAGTACTGTGGAGTAGGTACTGACTCATAGTGACCCTGCACAGGGTTTCCGAAGCTACACATATTTATGAGAGCAGAAAGCCTCATCTTTCTCCCGCGGCACCGCTTGAGGTTAGCAGACCAATTCGTAACCACTATACTCCCAGAGCTCATTTCACTTGGATGACTATTATTTTTTTTAAAAAAAGGGGAAATACATGTAGGCAAGGATGTGCAGGAATCATACCTAGAGAAACAGTGATGACAGAGATGGAGGCAGAGACGATGACATGGAGAGAGGGAATGGCTGGGAATTCTAGACCCAGAGAGGGAGAGGGGCTGTGTGCTGACAACCAGGGGGCAGGCTTGCAGGGTATACCCTTTGGTTGGTTGATTATGCATGGAGGGGATTATAACTATGGCAATGAAACGACTTATGATAGGATGAATGTAAAGCTAATTAAAGTATCACATAATTCACAATAAAACATTAAAAGAAAAAAAAAAGGATGTGCAGGGATCAGAACATTTATATACTTCTAATGGGAGTTCTGATAGCGTAGTGGTTACAGATTGGGCTGGGAACCTCGGGGTCAGCAGTTCGAAATTACCAGCTGTTCCGCGGGAGAAAGATGAGGCGTTCTGCTCGCGTAAAGATTTACAGCTTTGGAAACCCTGTACAGGGTCGCTATGAGTCGGAATCGACTCAACAGCACATAACAACAACAACAACAATGGGATTATAAACTGGTGCACTTGCTCTGGAAAAATTTGAACATTTCCTATAAAATTTTGGCATTGAATTATCATGTTGTTGTTGTTATTGTTAAGTGCCGTAGAGTAGGTAACAAGTCATAGCAACCCTATATGGAGTTTCCAAAGCACAGCTACTAGGTTTGAACTGCTGACCTGGTGGTTTGCATGCCAATACTGATCTTACAACACCACACCAAGAGTCCAAACACATATTGTTGTTGTTGTTAAATGCTGTCAATTCTGTTCTGACTCATAGCAACTCTTTACTAGGTTTCCAAGGAGTAGCTGGTGAGCTTGAACTGCCAATCTTGTAGTCCAAGCCAACCTTGCAGTCAAGTTCATTAACCCACAGTGCCATACCAAGACTCCAAAACACATTAAGTTGGGCTAAAAAGAAATTAATTTTTACTATTTTTTATGAGAGCCACCACCACCAGATACATTGTGGTAATTGATCAATTTCGGTCATGAAAAACAAGTCCTTGTACGATCAAGCTTAGGTTCTAGAGCTCAGGTGCTGTTGTTGTTATAGGGTTTATGAGGAGTGGCCGGCGAGTTTGAACTTCTGACCTTGTGATATGGTACTTAGTTTACAGGATCACACCAAGACTCTGGAGTAGGTGAAATAAATGGCTTCCAAAGAAAGCTAAAAGTACTTCTTTTCACAACAAGGAATGGATCCTGTTCATCATTTATGCCTATGCCAGCCCAATAACACTTGAGTGTAAAAGAGCAAAAAATAAGAGTCAGTTGCTCAAAAAAAAGTTATCTGGTGGGTTGGAACAACAGACCCTATGGTTTGTAGTTCAGTGCTTATCCAGTGCCATACCAGGACTCTTCATATTCCTTATCACAATTCTGTAATAAATATATAATTATCATTATTCCCTTTTACTAAAGAGGATGTCTACCTTATAGAAAAGTCACTTTATCACAGTCATAACAGTAGTGAGTGGGTGGCAAGCTCCCAGGCCAGGACAACAAGTTACAGAGGACAAGCTCTTACCCACAGTGCTCTGCTGCCTGCCAGTGATCTCTCATCACTCAGCAACTTAAGTATAGTTCAAACACAGGCATAATAAACTAGTATCAACTATGAGCTATGTCTACAAAGTTGTTGTTTTTACATGCAATCGAGTCAACTCCCACCCACAGCAACCTTGTATAGGGTTTCTAAGGAGCAGCTGGTGAGCTTGAACTGCCGGCCTTGCAATTCAAAAGGCTTTGCAGTCTGGGGTATTAACTCACAGTGCCATATCAGTACTCTAGCAATTCAATATTTTAAATAGCATTTTGGAAATTATACTAAAGAGCTTTTGCTTGTTTTTAAAAAGTTGTCAATTTAGGAGGCTGTATGAGGGATCAGTCACTGGAGAAGGTTATCATGTTTGTTAAGGTGGAAGGTCAGAGAGAAAGAGGAAGACCCGCAATGAGATGGATTGGCCAGGTAGCAGTATCTATGGACTCAAGTGTGGCAACAATAGTGAGGTTGGTCCAGGACCTGGCAGTGTTTCATTCTGCTGTGCATAATGTTGCTATGAGTTGGTAAAGACTCAGTGACACCTAACAACAACATGTTGGAGTCCTGGTGTGGCACTGTGGGTTAATGCACCTGACTGCAAAGCTGTTTGAACAGCAATGGTGGCAGTTCAAGCTCACTAGCTGCTCCTTGGAAACCCTATACAGGGTCACTATGAATCAGAACCAACTCCACTCCACGGTACTTCACAACAACAAATATTTGCTTTAATGAAACTGACAATTACCTAATTATTTGTGTTATTTCTTTCTCTTAGAACAAATTTTAAATTCCAGTTAAAAATCACTATTTCTATTTTAAATCTCTCGTTCTCTATCACTTAAGCAAAGGAGTATTTCTCAATGTGAGAAACGTCTATACTGACAAACGCTCAAGTAATCCAATCTGCAATCATTTTAGTGAGAGTGAGATTTTCTCTATTTGATTTGACAAAATCAGATACTCTACTGCTCAACTCAGTAGACACGGGTAGATGCACCACATGGCCTGCCACAAATGGTTTTTATTTTTGTCTCCAAAACACCCTTGCTCCAGTTCCAGGTCTCCATATACAATTCTATGGCACATCCCATTTTCCCTCCCCCCAGAGAAGCCAAAATGGCTTGCCCATTGTCTCAATGGCTATATTCTCATTTAAATTTCCTAGTCCTTGATCTGCCACATTACATATCCCTCCCTGTGTGTAAATCAACAACCATTTTACCAAACCTAGCAATCTCAGGAATTCCTGAAGGTGGACCATGTCACAAGGGTTATTTCTCATACTCAGTTATGTTCCCTCTTCCCCTCTTCCTCTCTATTCATGGACTTAATACGTAACTGTGACTTGAATGCCTTCTTGAAGTGCCCCAAACCAAATCCATGCTCTATATATATATAAAAAAAAAAGCCCCATCATAAGACATATTCCTAAGAAATTGTTGTGGTTTGAAAGGCAACAGTTCTACTTGAATGTATTAACAATAATTTAGACTAATTTCATGTGTCTAAAAAATGCAGCCTGGGTGCACCATGGCTTTAGACGATAGACACTTGACTGCAAACTACAAGGTAGCCAGTTTGAGCCCACCAACCACTCAATGGGAGAAAGATAAGGCTTTCTTTTCTGAAGAAAAAGAAAGATTTACAGCTTCGGAAAATGTATCCAAGGAGGCTATGTTTCAGTAACAGCTTGATGGCACTTGACAACAAAAACAATAAAAAGGACAGGTTGCTGTTAAGTGCATTCAATTTGGTTCCAACTCTTAGCTATCTTGTATAGGGCTTCTGAGGAGTTGCTGGTGACTTTGTGCTTCAAATCAACCTTGCAGTCTAGTGCTTATCCTACTGCACCACACTAGGGCAGCCATTTACAGTATCAACTAATAAAATAAGCATTGTCTATCTTTAAACATCAGTACCTCCATGGTTGCTGTTAGGTGTATTAAGTCATTTTGAGAGCTGGTCATTTCCAGAAGACTGAAATTATGTTTTATTGAATATTTATGTTTTATTGTGCACAGCATCCCTGTGCACAATAGGGCAAATTACGGCCGGGTCCTACATCATCCCCACAATTGTTATGCTTAAGCCTATTGCTCAGTCACTGTGTCAATCCATCTCATGACTAATGTCCTTCTCTTTTTCTACTGACCCTCTACTTTACCAAACGTACTGTCCTTTTTCCAAGGCCTGGTCCTTTCTGATAATGTGCCCAAAGCGTAAGAGACAGACTCAACATATTTGCTTCTAAGGAATATTCTGGCTGTACTATTCCAAGCCAGATCTTAGTTCTTTTGGTAGTCCATGGTAATTTCAGTATTCTTTACCAACACCATTGTTCAAATGCATCAATTCTTCTTGTTGTTGTTATGTGCCATCGAGTCGGTTCCGACCCATAGCGACCCTGTATAGGGTTTCCGAGGCTGTCTTCCTTATTCATTATCCAGCTTTCACATGCATATGAGGCCATTGAGAATATCTTGCCTTGGGTAAACCACACCTTAGTTCACAAAGTAACTTACTTTTAACACTTTAAAGAAGTCTTTAACAACGTACTTGCCCAATGCAATATGTAATTTTATTTCTTGACTGTTGTTTACATGGGTCTTGATTGTGGATCCAAGTAAAAAGAAATCTTTGACAACTTCAATCTTTTCTCTTTTTATCATAATATTATTTATTGATACAATTGTGAGGATTTTTGTGTTCTGTATGTTGAGGTGCAATCCGTAGTTTTTGGTCTTCATCATTAGGTGCTTAAAATCTATTTCACCTTTAGCAAGAAAGTGCATGTTGCAGGTTTTTAACCAGGCTTCCTCCAATTCTGAATCTGCATTCTTCTTCATATAGTTCAACTTCCCAGATTATTTGCTTAGCTTACAGACTGAAAAAGTATGAAGAAAAGATAAAATTTAGCACACACCTTTCCTGATTTTAAATTACAGGAGCAAAGTTAAGTGTTTTGTAATTTCCACTCTTCACAATGTTATCCATAGTTTGTTATGGTCTCCACAGCCTAGTACCTTTACATATTCAATAAAACGTAATTTCAGTCTTCTGAAGAATGAGTACAACGAAGTCTACCTAAAAAAAAATTGTTATGAGCATTATATAAGAGCTTATTAATAAAGGGACAAACATATTACATTATATAAGGCAACTATTAAGAAAATTGTTGTTCCTCAGTGGTCTCTGGTTTCATTGCTTCTTTCTTCTAAAAGTTGCTTTTAGTCATTTTTCATTTTCTCTGTCCCTGTCTTATGCTGGCAGTATAGGCTGAAAAGCTTGAGTTTTGGTGCCTGGTTTAGTTTTCTTTGCAACTGTAACAAGTGATCACACATTCAATGACTGAAATAGCGTGAATTTGTTACCTTATGTTTCTGGAGTTCAGAAAGTTCAAAAATCAAAGTATTAGCTGGGCTACCTTTGTTCTAGAGTGTCTAGAGGTGAATCTATTTCCTTGTCTTTTCCAGCTTCTAGAGGACACCTGCTTTCTTGGCTTCTAGGCTCTCTCTCCATCTTCAAAGCTCACCATCCCAACCACTGTCTCCATTGTCATATGTTCTTTTTCTAAGTCTGATTCTTGTGCTTTCCTCTCTTTGTTATAACATCTTTGATTATACTGGGTCCACTCAAATAATACAAGATGCTTTCCTCATGTCAATATCCTTAATTTAATCACATCTGCAAAATTCTAGTTCTAGTATTCATTTGTTGTGTATTGTTAGATGTTATTTAGTCCCTTTTAGCCTAAATCTGGTGTGGTGCTGTGGGTTAATGTGCCAGACTGCAAAGCAGTTTAAACTGCAAGGTCAGCAGTTCAAGTTCACCAGCTGCCCCTGGGAAACCCTATACAGGGTCGCTATGGGTCGGAACCAACTCAGCGGCACTTCAAAACAACAACAAACCTAAATCTACTCATCTGAGAAGTAAAGATTATAATAATGTTTCATAAGATTGTTGTAAGGAGTAAATATAGTTAATTCCTAGACATAAGCTGTTTTGTTGTTGTTGTTGTGTGCCGTCGAGTCGGTTTCGACCCATAGCGACCCTGTACAGGGTTTCCGAGGGTGTAAATCCTTACGGGAGTAGAAAGCCTCATCTTTCTCCCGCGGAGCAGCTGGTAGTTTCGAACCGCTGACCTTTAGGTTCACAGCCCGATTCGTAACCACTACGCTACCAGAGCTGTTTATCATATGCTAAATACTTAATAAATTTTAGTTATTATTATTTTTATTTACCTCATCTAATTGCAGCACCAAACTCATGGAAATAAATACATAATATTAGAATTCCATATATTAATTTACAATGTTGTTATTAAGTGCCATTGAGTCTGCTCTGACTCAAAGTGAATAGGGTTTCTATGGAGTGGCTCGTGGATTTAAACTGCTGAACTTGTGGTTCAACATTGCAGTCTAGTAACAATCAAGAATTATAATTTCTTGTTGAGATAAGCAATACTCTTATTTAGATCAAATAAAAAAGGAAACCAAGTTATAATGAGAAATTGGCTTTATGGATGCAAAAAAACAGAAATCAAATTATTCCCGCGGTTTAGTTTCCTCTCAAGTAGACCCTTGCTGCTCAAAGCGTGGCAGGTGGACAAATGGTATTATCATCAGTTGTCAGAATCTCAGACCCCATGCCTTCACATGAGAATTTTTATGTTCCTATAATACCCAGGTTTCTATACACATTGAAGTTTAAGAAGCACTACGCTTGATAATGCTTCAAAGTGAATAAGTACTTTGCCTGTGTATCTCAAAGAAGAAGAATGCAGCATCAGAACTGGAGGAAGGCCCTTTAACAACCTACCACCAATGTGGCACTGTGGGTTAATGTGTCAGACTGCAAAGCAGTTTGAACTGCAAGGTCAGCACTGCAAGCTCACCAGCTGCTCCATGGAAACCCTATACAGGGCTGCTATGGGTTGGAACTGACTCAATAGCACTTAACAACAACAACAACAACAACAACCCCTACAAAGGTGTTTTGTTTTTTTTTGTTTTTTTTTTTTATAATTTCAAAACTAGGAACAATCACCACCACTATCCATTGACATATTCTTGTTTTTACTTATGCCAGTAACTTCCAAAGGGAACTTTAACAGGAACTTAATCTTTTAGGGGACTCTGCTGATTATTACACATGACTAAAAATGTAATTTTCAGTGTAGGTTCTTACATTTCCAGTTTCTCTACTGGTAAAGAATGAGAAGACTTGCCTCACAGAACTCTAGAAATAAAAATTATGAGGACAGATATCCAAAAAGCAAGGCCTCTACTTTATTTCTTAATAACTTCAAAGAATTTTATTATTAAACTAATGTTCCCAAATCAAGGTTCTACAAGAAAATTCAATTAGTAAAAATTAGTCACATTAGTCAATCATAAAAGTAATTATTAAAATTTGAGTGGGAAGTAAAGAAAATAAACCCTATGAGATACATTTTCTCAGACTGGAAAATAATCACTGAATATATTTTTTTGAAAATGAGAGTAGATATGTAAAAACAAATATTAAATTATTTTAATGGAATGAAGTTATCATCATCAATAGTTAAGTACAATATACTTTCATGTATACCTGCAAAGGGGAAAGTTATAATTAAAATTCTTAAAGATATGAAAACAGTGACAATAATATAATGAATTATATTGACCATTTTTGAAAAATGTACTTATTGCATATGTATTATGTATGTTGTTGTCAAGTACCATTGAGTACATTCCAACTCATAGCGATGCTGTATAGGGTTTCCAAGGAGCCGATGATGAGCTTGAACCCATTGCATTGTGGTTCAAACTTACCTTGAAGTCCAGCACATTAACCCACAGCACCACACCAGGACTCCATATTATATACAAGGGTCTGGGTAACAATCCCGTTTGGCAAATGCTGTTCATAACAGAACCTTCAACAGAAGAGCCTGTCAGTATGATAAAGCTGAGTTGATTTTTATCTTGGTTGGTATAGTTCTGTAGGATAAAGCATTGGACTGCAAGGTCAGTTTGAACTGCAAGTTGGTGGTTCAAACTCATCAGCCACTCCTCAGAAACCCTATTAGTCAGAAGCAACTTGACAACTTTTAACAACAACAGAAAGTGTGAAAGCTACCTTAATTCACTCTTTGTAATCTAAGAATGAAGAAGACAAGGTTATAAAATTTCTGAGCTTTTTAGAGTCTGGTTTATAAAGGGTCTTTCAATGTGGAGAAAGGGGCTTGGCCAATATTGAAAAATAATCATTATATAATAATTCATATTGGTAGATACAGATAGAAAAGAGTTTTGAGGTAAGAGTTTACAAAGAATCTTGAAGACGAAATAATTATTTGATGCAATCTTTTGGAGTCATGATGTGACGCTGTGGGTTAATGCTCTGGACTGCAAGGTTACTTTAAACTGCAAGTTTGGTGGTTCAGGCTCACCAGGCACTTCTTGGATACCCTATACAGGGTCAGTATGAGTCAGAACTCATTGGATGGTATCCAACAACACCAACATTAAAAGTATAACAGCTTGAAGTTTATTTAAATGTCTTTTCTAGGAAGTTTCTAAATGAACAATACATTTATTTACAATGTTTACATTTATGGGCATAACTGGAAATGTTGACACAGATGCTGAGACATACAGTGGCATTGGTAAATATACCTAATGATAAAGTCATGTTTATGTGAAGAAGAGCTGAGTAGCCTTAGCTGTTTTCAGTTTAGTGATTAAAGGATCCAACAGTCACTATTCTAAAAGAGTATTGTTGTTATTGTTGTGAAGTACTGTCAAGTCGGTTCCGACCCATAGCAACCCTGCATAGGGTTTCTGAGGAGCGACTGGTGAGCTTGAACCACCGAGCTTGTAGTTCAAACGGCTTTGCAGTCTGGTGCATTAACCCATAGCGCCATACCAGGACATTTTAAATATTAATAGAATTTGATTTCTAGAATTAAGTATTCCAAAAGATCATTATAATTATAAAATAGATGTTTATTGTGAAAAATAAAGATATAAAGAAAATAAATATTCCACCAATACCACTGAAGCTTTCTAACATTTTACAGTATCTGTATGTTTGTCTGTTGTGTGTATGTATGGATACTTAATACTTATATATAATATACATTTAATAAACATATATATTTCTTTGCCAAAAATTGGGTTCATGTTATCAATAAAACTCTAACTTTGGTTTTCATTAAGGCCATGAACTTTTATTAATGTTATTAAATATTATTTGAAAACATTATTTTTAATGTCCTCACAGAAAAAGACAAATCCCTATAAAGAACATGTTTGGCAAAATAAAGGGTCAGCAGAAGTTAAGGGAACCCTTAATGGATGGTCATAAAATGGATTTAAACCTACTAATGATCATAAAGATGGCATAGGACCAGGCAATATTCCGTTCTATTGGACATAAGGTTGCCATTAGTCAGAGCACATTTGGTGGCAATGAATAACAACAAAAATGGATGAATTAGATGTAGTACGTTAAATTTATAAGTGCTAGAAAGAAAAGATAAATGTTTCACGAGCCCCATTGGGCTATAAGGAAAGAAACTGGGGAAAGTAAGATCTAAAAAATAAGTGCTAGTACCACAGTAGTAAAAAGATAAATGAATGTAAATGGATGTTTGTGTTATCAGTGTCATCTTGAATTAGCAAAATGCTAAAGATAAAGGAAAGCAATATTGCAGGGGAAAATCAATCAGGAAGCATCCCAAGAAGGGGACAATTATAGGTGAGATTTTTTTTTAAAAGGATTCTGTAGCTACAAGATGTGGTAAAATTGAGAACAAAAGCAGTTTTGGTTTTATAAAAGAAATGGTAGGTACACAAAGTTGAAACTCTTTCTATATAAAAGGCAGTTCTACTTGGATGTATTTTGTCTCTATAAGCAAAAGATCTACTGGATGGCAACAAACAACAACACTCCAGCAACATCATCTTGGATGATGCAAGCCATCACTTCTCTGTCAGTTTGTCTTACTATAGTAGCTTGGAAATTGCTGTGATGTTGGAAGATATTCTACCAGTAGGGTCATCCATGGTAGATGGATTTCAGTGGAGCTTCTAGACTAAAACAGACTAGAGAGAAGGAAAAGGCAGACCACTTCTGAAAAATTAGCCACTGAAAACCTTATGATTAACAGTGTTTGATATAGTGTCAGAAGACAAGTCCTTCGGGTTGGAAGGCACTCAAAATACGACTGTGTAAGAGCAACCTCTATCAAAATCAATCTTAATGATGTGAATAGAGTAAAGCATCCAGGACCTTCATTTGCTGATGTGGGATGGCTCAAAATGAGAAGAAACAGCTGCAAATATCCATTAATAATCAGAATGTGGAACATATAAAATATGAATCTAGGAATATTGGAAGTTGCAGCAAGTAAAATCGAAAGTTTAAAGATCAATACCCTAGGCATTAGTGAACAGAAATGGACTGATATGGGTCATTTTGTATCAGGCAATCACAGGGTTTGCTGTGTCAGAATGACAAATTTTAAAGTAACAGTATCATATTTTGTTGTTATAAAA
>NW_006408519.1:54685921-54691669 GCF_000296735.1 Chrysochloris asiatica
GGTATTGGTGATAAAAATGTACCTAAATTACATGATAGAATTTTGTAAAACCATTGATCTACTTATTACAAATTCCTTTTCTTAACATAAATGTAACTATACACATGGACCACACAGGATGGAATAAACAGGAATCACATTGATAACATTTGTGGAAAGGAGTAATAGATAAGCTTAATATTATCATTTAGAGCAAGGTCAGGGCTGATTGCAACATAGACCATCAATTGCTCCTGTGCAAGTTCAACTTGAGGCTGAAAAAAATTAAAGCAAGTTAATGAGAATCAAAGCACAATCTTGAGTATATTCTATCAGAATTTAAAACAACATTAAGAATAAATTAGAAGCATTAAACCTTAATTACCCAAAACCAAATGAATTATGCAATGACACCAAGGACATCAAAAATGAAGACAGCCAAAGGTCACTAAAAAGACAGGAAAGAAGGAAAAGATCAACTGGATTTCAGAAGAGACTCTTGAATGTAGATAAGCTTAAGCAACAAGAAGAGATGAAATAGAAGAGCAGGACAGAAGATTGCAAAGGACAGCTGGAGAAGGCAAAGCAAAGTACTATAATAAAATATGCAAAGACGTTGAAGTAAATAGTCAAAAGGGAAGAACATTCTCAACATTTCCCAAGCTGAAAGAACAAACAAAAATTTCATGACTGGAGTGCCAATGTTAACAGATTCTGTGGGCAGTGAATGTGGGTATTTCAGAAACTTAGTTGTGTTCATGAGGAACCTCTAGGTAGGCAGGTATCAAGATGCAGTCATTTGACTAGAACAAAAGGAAAAGAAATTATTTGAAATCTGCAGAAGTGTGTACCAGGGTTATATCCTTTCACTATACTTAGTCAATCTATATGCTGAGCAAATAATCTGAGAAGCTAGATTATATGAAGAATGTGGCATCAAGATTGGAAGAGGAGGAGTTCTAGTTTGGGGACCTGCAGAGACAGGCAGGTAGGAATGGTTTCGTGGGGAAGGGATTGAAAACCCAGAGAAGCAGTGCTCATTGGATAACACCAGAGCTCTGGATCTACCATAAGGCCCAGGGCATCAGTTTCCCGCACTCGCAAGTGAAAAACTGACAATATAAAGGAAAACAATGCGAGTTAGGAATCACTGGAGACAAGACTCCCTCTGTGGTTACCCTGCACCAGTGGAGTTCAGAGGGTGGGGCTACAGCTAGACCAGCACAGGGAACTGATGCTAAAAGCAGTGCAGTGACATTTGCAAATGGTGGTGCAAGAGAGTCTACACATTTTTTCCTCAATTTCCTGTCACCCCTTCTTTGCCCAGTCCAATGCCTTCAGGCAGGGGGGTGCGCACCCCTCCCTCCCCACACACACAAAAAAAGGCCAGCGCTGGCCTCACAGTTTTCCCATGGTACAGCGAGAAGGAGCTTGGTGGCTATTTATGACATCAGCCTGGGGGTCACAATCCTAAAATTAACTTGTGCAGGCAAACCATAGAACAATCTGTAAAACCCCAACATAAAAGGATGCAAATATCGTGAGAATTACGCTGTGCACATGCAGATACCTAATTGACCTTCAGAGACAAAAATAGGGGGCAATTTTTCTCCCATTAACTTCTCAATATCTATCTGCGCACCTCCGTGGTCGTGACTAGAGTAGGGGCCTGAAGATCCTCACATCACCCACTTTATGGCAGCCCAAGACACTGAGACTCCAAAGGCAGCCAAATATCCTTGGAAGAGAAGCCCCAGGAGAAACAAGCTTGACCACTATGCCATCATCAAGTTCCCTCTGACTACTGACTTAGGCATGAAGAAGACTGAAGATAACAACACACCTGTGTTCATTGTGAATGTCAAGGCCAACAACCACTAGACCAAACAGGTTGTGAAGAAGCGCTATGAAATTTATATGGCCAAGGTCAACACCTTGATCAGGCCCGATGGAGAAAAGAAAGCATATGTTTGACTTGCTCCTGACTATGATGCTTTGGAGGTTGTCAGCAAAATTGGGATCATCTAAATGGAGTCTAGCTGGCTAATTCTAAATATAATTTTTTCAATAAATTAAAAAAATATATATGAAGAACTCTAGTCTGGAGAAAGAGACATATGTCATGAGAATAAAGCTAGGTATATATAACAATTTATGGCTGCTTGAGCATATATAAATTTGATAAAACCTCAAATGAATAAAAAATAAAGACATTAAAAAAGATGACTGTTGTAATTAGTATAATATGATTTATGACCTATAATCAAAATTAAGATTTGTTAAGGAAGAAGAAACGGAAATACAGGGGATGATATAGAAGTGTCTGAAAGGAAGAAAATGAAAACAAGACACAAAGAGGATTTTTATAATGATAAAGGATTGAAATTAATATAAAGAAGTAGAAAGTTTGGAAATAATATAATCACATAATTGTTGTTGTGAAGTGCCATCAAGTTGGATCCAACTCATAAGTGACTCTGTATAGGGTTTCTGAGGAGCAGCTGGTGAGTTTGAACAATTGCGGTTCAAACCAACCTTGCATTCTAGTGAATTAGCCCACAGTGCCATACCAGGACTCCATGAACACACACCTACACACACATATATATTCTAATATGTTATCCTGGTGTAGTGCTATAGGATAAGCACTGAACTGCTAACCACAAGGTGAGTTGTTGAAACCCACCAGCCTTTCCTAGGAAATATTTCTGAGTCAGAACTGACAGTTCTTTTCCTGTTGTATTCTGAGTTCTTTCCAACCTTTCAAACTGGACTTCTCTTCTGAAACTACATCAGGCTATGTTTTGCTTCTTTACATTGTTTTAGAAGTAGGACAGCAGGTTCTTCATCTTAGCTTGTCTTAGTCTGTAAAATCACTAAACCTGTCCACCAAGTGTGACAATATTGGTGTTTGAAATATTGCTAGAATAGTTTCTATCATCATATGCTTCTCAGAACATAAATTGACAGATGAGTTGTGGATATATTTGTATATATATACAAAATATAATTTTTTTCTGCTGCCACCTAATGCGGCAATTCAAATCACACAATTCCTTGATGGATTGGTTGTCTATTAGGAATTATTCTTAAACTTGATAGCATGTATTTATAAAATAATTGAAAGTGAGATTTTGGAACACTAAGTGAATTGAGTTTTATTTTCTGGTAAATGAAATTGTCTTGAAGTAACTGATTTCAAGGCAACATGAAGTGCCCATTATGCAACAAAGTTTATTTCACATGAGATGTTTAGATGTTGATTTCAGTACTGAAAATCAGGATAAAAGGTAATCGAGTTCCCTCTAATATGTCTTCAATATAAATCAAACTGCTATTTTTGGTCCCAAGATTACACCACTTCTATTTTCCACTTTTATAAAATGCAATGGTCTCTGATTGTTGATTTGAACTCTTGGTCCTAAATCATAGTAAAACATTCTAAAGTAGTAATTATTACAGTAATAAATCAAACTTCTGAAGGTTCAGGATATTTGTTTAAAAAACACTTCTAACAACTATTAGCATTTAGCAATATGCTTCAGGATGAGCTAAAGAAAGAAGTAAAATATTTTAAAAATTAAATACATTGCTGTGACTCATTCTTGGAATTTTTCCATATCTACTTAGGGAAAATGGAAATATTTACTATAACATTTTGGCCATTTATTGGCACAATCTTCTTTAGAAAATATGGGAATTCATTTTTGAAAAAAAAGAAAGAAAGGGCAGAATTTTAGGGCAAGATGGCAGAATAGGCAGTTGCACTGAGCAGAACATCAGCAAAAAGGACACGGAGATCAAATTAAATAGATACAGATGGTGATTCTGAAATCCTGTGTTTCAGTGGACAGGACAGAGATGAAGTTACTGCTAACTAGAAGAAGATGAACAGGAGCAGTGAAGGAGAGGAAAAATGGGCACTGTCAGATGGCATAGAGCATTGTAGCCACTGTAAACATTTGTAAGCTACTGTCTATACAATGACCTGCAAGCACAGTATGTGACTTGTGGTGGGCAGCAAAGAGGGTGTAGTTCTCTCCTGTTCAATGCCTTCCTGGTAGCTGGATGGGTTTCCAGTCCCTGCCCTCCCCAACTCAGCAATCACTGGTACCCCTCCCTTGAAGCCTGGGGAGTGCCACTTTCTCTTTGGAGGCGTGTAGCATAGTGCCCTGAACTATTCTATACAAACAGTAAACAGAGAATTATATTCACACATCCACCAGAAGACATGTGGTGAGTACTTGAGAACACATCAACATATAATCATCAGGTAAATAAAAATACAATGACATCACAATGTCTCTGGGAAATCAGATAATTTCAGATGACATGAAGAAACAAGACGGAGTACCTCAACCAAGTGACCAAGATACAGAGTAAGAAAATGTAATACCAGAAATGGTATCAAAACCACTTGATAAGAATTTTAAAAGAAAAATATTTAGGTACCTTCCCTAGGATTGAGAGAAAGAAGAGAATATAGAAAAAACTTTAGAAGAATTCAGGAAAACACAAGAACAAACTGATAAAATAAATGAAACATTAGAAACCATACAAAAATAACAATTAGAAGATTAATGCTAAGACTTCAGAAATAAATACACTGAAAGGGGGCAAAGAAATAGAATTAAATCAATGGAAAGCTGAATTAATGAGCTTTAAGAAAAATCTTTTAATATTTATCTGCTAGAGGAACAATTGAAAAAAAAGAAGGGAAAAATCTAAAGGAATCCTAAGATTTATATGGAGTACTCCCAATAGGAATAACTTGTGTGTGACTAGAATTCCAGAACAGGAAGACCAAACAAACAAACAAAAATAGAGAAATTTTTCCAAGGATTGTTGGAAAAAACCATTTAAGAATTTAAATGAGCTCCAGATAGGATAGACCCCAAAAGAAAATCACCAAGACGTAATCAAACATTTCAAAACTCAAGACATAGAAAGAAGCCTGAAATAGGGAAAAACAAAATGTTATCTACAAAGGACAACGATTATGATGAAACTCTGGTTTTTCATCAGAAATAGTGCAGGCAAGAGGACAATGATGGCATATATAAAACTCTGAAAGAACAAAACGTTGCCAGCCAAGAATTATAAACAAACAAAATTAATGATCAGATACAATGTCAGAATTTTAGGGTATTTTGAAATAAACGTAAATTTAAGGAATTTGCAAAAAACAGACCAACCTTACAAAAAAATATCAATGGGAATTTCTCAGACAGAGAACCAATAATAGCAGACAACAACCAAGAGACTAATGTAACAATATCACCCAGAACTCAACCCACATATAGAAGTATTCAAAGTAAAACTAACATGCAAAACTGAAAATAGGCAACCAAAGATGCCACTTTTCAAAAACAAAAAAAACATAAAGTGACAAAAAAGAAATAATAAATGATGAGGAAAAAGAGTAGATTTAAAGAGAATAAATAAATAAAATTACCCTAACTGTAACCATAAAACTAGACTAAGCATTACTCCTGGCCCTAGCCAAAACCTTACCTCTAACACTAACCTCTGTTGTTAAGTAGTACCATCCAGTCAGTTCAGACTCATAGCAAGCCTGTATACAGTTTTAACTGTCAGGCATGTATTTGAAATGCAAAATTTATTTAATACAAGAGTTAGAAAAGCAATACATCTGTCTGCTCCCCTAAAAGGAGAGGGAATCAGTTCATTTGAAGTTAACTTAAACCTACAGATCCCATTGTTTTGAAATTTTAAAATGGACTATAATTTTGTTGTGGTTTTTGGCAC
>NW_006408519.1:54691840-54696126 GCF_000296735.1 Chrysochloris asiatica
AACAACAACAACAACAACCAGGGAATGGGCAGAGGGAATTATTGCTTATGAAGTAGTAAATTTCTGTTTATGATGATGAAAATCTTTTGGAAATAGGTAATGTAGATAATGGTAATGGTTGGGCCACATGGTAAAGGTAATTTATATGGCTGTATTGTATATTTAAAAATTATTAAAATGTCAATTTTATATGCATATTTTATCCAGAAAAAAATGAAATGGAATTATAAGAAATAAAAAAATACAAATATGCAATCTATGTTTATGTTATTTAAAAAGTGATTATAGTAAGACAAAATGCACAAATCCTTTTCTTTGTTCCTTGGGATAGCCTATATAGAGAAGATACTCCTCTTTTTGCTTGCTTGATAGCTGTCTTCACACTTCTTGGCAAGTCTTATATCCTCAAAAAGGGATCAAAGTTAGTCACTCAACATCAGTTAGACCAGAGTGGCAAACATCAATATAAACAGAAAGGAATGTCACTAAACTTAAGGCACAGAAGAAATTCAAGGGGTCTAACATTTGTTATGAGAATAGTTGGAAAAAATGTTTGGGAATAATTGAAAAAAATACACAAAACTGGAAGAAATCAAGATTTATTGATGGATAATGAGAATGAAGACAAGGAATGGATCTTGGTGTCTGACATTCATTGTAGGTAAACCAGAAGAAGAGCACACAAGGACCACAGATGGTAAAATGATTGCCTCTTTAATATTATTTCATTTTTTATCCACTATTAGCTGAAAGTGAAAAGGACTGAAAATACTTATTGATAACGGTCAAATAATATATAGCCTTCAGTATGGTTTGTACCTCAATGTAAAGAAAACAAAATTCCTCAAAATTGGATCAGAAGATAGCATCATGATAAATGGAGAAAAATTTGAAGTTATCAAAGACTTCATTTTGCTTGGATCCATTATCAACAATCATGAAAGCAGCAGTCAAGAAATCAAAACGATGCATTGCATTAGGAAAATCTGCTGCACAAGACTTCTATAAAATGTTAAAGAACAAAGACATTGGTTTGAGGAATAAGGTGGCACCTGACCCAGCATATGATATTTTCAATCGTCTCATAAGCATGTGAAACTTGGACAGTGAAAAAGGAAGACTTAAGGAAAATTGATGCATTTGAATAATTATGTTGGAAAAGAATATTAAAAGTACCATAGACTGCCAAGCAGATAAGCAAATCTGTGTTGGAAAAAGTATAGCCAAAATACTCCTTAAAAGTCAGGATAGAGAGATTTTGTCCCTCAAAACTGGTACATACTATCTAAAGGAATAGGCCTTGGAGAAAGACATCATGCTTGGTAAAGTGGAGAGTCCACGAAAAAGAGGAAGACCCAACAAGATGGATTGACACATTGGCAGCAGCAATGAACTCACGGGTAACAATTGTGAGGATGGCACAGGATCAGGCATAGTTTCATTCTCTTGTGCATAGGGTCACTGAGAGTCAGAATTAATCCGAAGGCAGCTACCAACAATAACAATTAGCTTTTTGTTATTGTTAGATGCTATTGAGTAGGTTCTGACTCATAGCGACCCTGTATAGGGTTTCCAAGGAACTACTGGTGGGTTTGAATCAATAACCCTGTTATTCAAAGTCCAGTAATTACCCTATGACAACACACCAGGACCCCTATCAACTTGTCATATTACATTATTTTAGTGTTTATGTAAAGGAGTATAGCATGCCTCCTTGATTTATTAATCTCTAATTTGAGTCCCTGGCATGGCTCTGTTGAGTATGCACTAGATTGTTAACTGCAAGGTCAGTGGTTCATACCCATTAGTCACTCCTTGGAAGCTCTACACAGGTTTTGAGTCACTGTGAGTTATAACTGACTCAATGGTTTGTAACAACAACAATAATTTGAGTCCCAACACTTGTCTCTTAGTTTGCCATACTGGGATGGCTTGCATTTGGGATGTATGATGCTGGAAATTATACCACTGATACTTCAATTGCAAGATACAACACATATTGGATACATTTTAGTGAACATTTCCTATGAACACAGATGAGGAAAAAAGCCTGGCAATATGCTTCCAAAATTAAATCATGAAAAACTTTGGATCCCAACAGAATGTTATTCAATACCTAGAAGATAAGTCCAGTAAGTTTTAAGGCTCTACGCAATGGCTACAATAACAATGATCATGAAGATGATCCATGACCAGGTAATATTTCAGTCTGTAGACACTGTGTGTCCTGAGTCAAATCTGACTCAACATCAAGTAAAACAATGACTGCTGTTGTTATTGTTAAGTACCTTCGAGTTGGGAGTCAGTTCTCATAAACATATATACACATTCATTTCTAACTAATTATAAGGGAAATGAAATGTCAAAAACTATGTCTGCATTCCTAATATTTGGGATGCTGGCATTTTAGTATTCTTTTTACTTCCTAAGCTTAGATAATTTTTTTTTTTCATTTGCTCTTTTGTACTTTATTTTATTCCTACTAGAAACTAACAAAATTGTAATATTTGTATTATTATATGTGACCATCATGTAGATATTAAACTCCTGAACTAAAGGGAGTAATTCTTTAAAAACTTTGTAGAAATATGAAGCCAAGAAAATGTCCTATATGAAAAGGCAAGCAGTGCATTTGAAAAAATAATAGATATCTATATTTCCTGGTATGGCACTATAAGGTAAGCACTGGACTGTGAATCAGTGCCCTAGAGTAGGTTAAGTGCCCTAGAGTAGGTTTTCATTCATAGTGCCCCTGTATAGAGTTTCTGAGGAATGGCTGGTAAATTTTTACCACCGATCTTGCAGTTCAAACCAATCTTTGCAGTCCATTGCTTATCCTATAGTGCCACACCAGCAGTCCATAAGATTGGTGGTCAAACCAACCAGCCACTCCTCAGAAACACTATATAAGGTTGCTATGAGTTGGAATCAACTGGACAGCACTTAACAACAACATTCTGAAAAAGTATCTGTACACGTACAAGGGAGGCCAGTTAACACTACTATTATTCAAATTGTGCACCAAACACTGAATGCCAAAGATAAATAAATTAAACATTTTACCAACATCTGAAGCCTGAAATCAGTTAAGATTCATTGATACTTACTGTTGATTGGAATGTAAAAATTGAAAACAAAAAATGATCAACAGTTGGTAAATATAGCCTTGGTGATAGAAATGACACTGAAGATCTTTGATAGAATTTTTCAACAACATAAACAATGACTATACACAAGGATCTTGCAAGATAGAATAGACACACATCAAATTGAGTACATCTGTAGAAAAAATACAATAAGTAAATTAAATATCATCATTCAGGACATGACCAGAGGCCTAAATATCGAATGAACTATCAGTTACTCCTATGTAAGTTCAAGCTGAAACTGAAGAGAAAAAAAAAGTTAATGAGAGCAAAAATGCAACCTGGAGAATATTCCATCTGAATTTAGAGATCATTTCATGAAGCATTAAATACTAATATCAGAAGACCAGACAAGTTGTGCAGTGAAACAAAGGATATCACAAATGAAGAAAGCAAGAGGTCATTTAAAAGATAGTAAACAAAAGAACAGAATGAAATCAGAAGAGTGAAACTTGCTGTTAAGCATACAATAGCTAAAACAAACAGAAAAAGCATGAAGTGAAAGAGTTGAATAAAAGATTCAAAGGGCAGCTCCAGAAGACAAAGTAAAGTAATACAATGGAATACAGAAAGACTAGAAGGGAAGAACACACTGGGCATTTCTCAAGATGAAAGAAATGCATGCCTTGAGTGGTAGTCTTGAGGGATTCTATGGGCAAAATGTGAATGTCGCAGGAAATAATGAAACAAGATGGAAGGAATACACAGAGGGGCTGTACAAAAAGAAGTGGTCGACTTTCAAACAGTTCAGAAAGTAACATATGATCAAGAACCCATGATAATAAAGGGAGAAGTTCAATATGCTCTGAAGGGATTGGTGAAAAATAAGGCTGCAGGAACTGACAGAATAACAATGGAACTGTTTCAGCAAATGGATGCTCCCTCAACCATGCCAAGAAATTTACAGGACAGATGCCTGGCCAGTCAGTTGGAAGAGATCCATAAACGTATTCATTCAAAACAAAGGTAATCCAAAAGAATGTGGAAATTATAAAAAAAATCACTAAAATCACATGCAATTAATATTTTGATAAAGATAACTCAAAAATGGTTGCAGCAGTTTATGAACATGGAATTACCAGAAATTTAAGCCATATTCAAGAAAGGACATTGGAATAAGGGATACTACTGCTGATGTCA
>NW_006408519.1:54697171-54698991 GCF_000296735.1 Chrysochloris asiatica
GCCCACCAGCTGCTCCTCAGAAACTCTATATTTTCTAAGACTCAGAACCAACTCCAGGACACTTGAAAACAATAACACCAACAATGTGATTTAAAAAGATGTCAAAATGATTCACTTGGATGAAATTGACAACCAATCACTTCATGTCTCTTTCTACTTTGAAATTTCCACCATGAAATCCATCATAAATGAATTGGACACTCTTTCCATAGAATACCTAGCAAAAACACAGATGTTGTGAGAAATGATATATTAGTTCTCTCTGATTAACATTTCAACATTCACATCAATTAGCAAAGTATCATCTGTAGACCTACAGTCACATACAAGCAGCCTTACAGGGACTAATTCAGCCTGTTTATGAAGGCTTTCTAGGGACAGACATCTACTACAGCCAAGCAAACTCTCTGGGATAGTTCTACTCTGTCAAATGGGGTAGTTGTGAATCAGAATTGACTCAATGATTCCTATCAACAACAATAATATTTAAATATTCTACAATATTTAAATGCTTAAACAGCAACAATAATTGGATTTTAAATAGTCTTAAGTGGAAGATGGAGTCCTGATGTGGTGCTGTGTATTAATGCAATTGACTTCAAAGTCAGTTTGAACCACAGGTCAACAGTTCAAGCTCACCAGCGGCTCCTCAGTGATGGGTTGGCTATGACCCAATGGCATTTGACAACAACAACAACAAGTGGAAGATACATAAGACTAAAAAATATTAGCAGTTAATGAAAATATGGATGAGAGAGGCAGTTTTCAGTGGCAGGAGAAAGTCTAAGTGGGTAAGTGAAGAAGAACAGGACTGGAGACATAAATTACAAATTTCCTTCTTTTTTCTCTAGGACTTTGGTAATTCATTATTTTTTTCTTTCCTGAGTAATCAAAATCAGTTATCTATTTTATTACCATTTTTCACATATACTCATTTTTTAAGTTCAAATTAAAATAACCTTTTCATTTATGCCCCATCTCTTTTTTCCTATAATGTAAGTTGTCTCTCATTTAACTAACAAAATTCTTTAAATTACACTTGCTCTTCATTTACATGCATTCTATTTAGGACTTAGTCCATCAACAACAGGTTTCTTATCTCATAAAAAACTGAAATGCCTTATCACCAAACACCAGGTTATAAGAAAGATGTTTCCTGTGTTTCATTGATTATGACAAGACATCCAACTATGTGGATCATATAAATTATGGATAACATTGTGAAACATGGCAATTCCAAGTTGCTTACAACATTTTCTTGTTGCTAGTTGTTGTTGAACCTGTTGTGACTCATAGTGACCTTATGGACAACACAGCAAAATACTGGTCAGCCATGAACCATCCTCATAACACTTGATAATCTTGAGCCCATTGTTGCTGCCACTGTGCCAATCCATCTCGGTGGTGGTCTTCCTATTTTTCACTGACCCTGCACTTTACTACTGCCACTCATCTGTCAGATTGTCATAGTGTGGTGGCTTGCATGTTGCTGTAATTCTAGAAGCTATGCCACCTGTATTTTAAATACCAGCAGGATATTAAATACCATGGTAGTTAGGTTTCACCTGAACTTCCAGACTAAATAGACAAGTAAGAAAGTGAGATTGGCTGCTTCCTAATACTTAGTCACTGAAAACTTTAGGGACAGTAGTGGAACACTGTCAGGTGGCACCAGAACACCAAACTTTGACAGAGAACTCTCAGAGGTTCAAGCTGGATTCAGAAGAGGACCTGGAAAGAGGGATGTCACTCCTAATATCAGATGGATCTTGGCTGAAAGCAGAGACCAGAGAGATGTTTACCTGTGCTTTATTGACTGC
>NW_006408519.1:54704857-54709721 GCF_000296735.1 Chrysochloris asiatica
GCTTATCTTTCAGTAATATTCTGACAATATTATGGAGTTATTCATCATGTTTCAAAGTTAAATATTCTGGTGGTATCTGACAGTGTTCCACTGCTATTTATAAGGTTTTCAGTGGCTTAACATTCAGAAGGAGTATGCCTCTCATTCTTCCTATCTGTCTTAATTTGGAAGCTCGGTTGAAACCTGTCCACCATAGGTGTACCCTACTGATATTTAAAATACCAGTGGCATAGCTTACATCATCATAACAACACATAAGCCACCACAGTAAGATACACTGACAGGCAATTTCATAGCAACCCTACAGACAGAATAAAGGCTTCTTTAGGGCTTCTGAGAATGTAAATCTATTCAGGAGGAGGTAGATTCATTTGACTCCTGGGGAGCAGCTGGTAGATTTGAAAAGTCAGCTTTGCAGTTTTCAGCCCAATGCTTAAACCACTATGACACTAGGAGTCTTACATAGACCAAGAAGCAGTAGTTTGAACAGAACAATGACATTCTGCATGGTTTAAAATCAGGAAATATGTGCATCAGAGTTATGTCTTATTACTAAATTTATTCAGGTGCATGCTGAACACAAAATCTGAGACCCTGAACTATAGGAAGAAGAATGCAGCATCAGGATTGGAGGAGAATTCACTAAAAATCTGCACTATGCATATGACTCATCTTCGCTTATTGTAATAGAAGAGAACTTGAAGCACTTAATAATGAATATCAAAGGCTACAGCCTTCAGTGTGGATTGTATCTCAATAGAAAGAAAACAAAAATCCTCACAACTGGACCAATATCATTCTAGGTTACCTTTTCATGTCGATATGAGTCAGAACCTATGTGATGACACTTAATTACAGTGTATGTCCCATATCCTTATTTAGCTCTCCAACTTCATCTGACACAACATCCAAACTCCCTGACATGCCATAATAAGCAAAAAAGTTTGAAGTTTCAAGGATTTCATTTTACTTGGGTCCGTAGACAATGCCCATGGAAGCAAAACTCAAATAATCAAAGTAGGTATTGCGTTAGGTGTATTTGCTGCAAAAAACCTCTTTAAAGTGTTAAAGAACAAAGATGTCACTTTGAAGATGAAAGTGGGCCTGACCCAAACCATGGTATTTTCAAAGACATCATATGCATGTGAAAGTTGGACCATAAATAAGTAACATTGGAGAAGAATTGATGGCTTTGAATTATGTTGTTGGTGAAGAATATAGAATATACCATGGACTGTCAGCAGAAAGAACAAATCTGTCTTGGAAGAAGTACAGTTTGAATGCTCTGTAGACACAAGGATGAGTAGATTTTGTCTCATGTACTTTGGGTAAATTATCAGGAGGGGCTAATCCCTGGAGAAGGACGTCATACTGGATACAATGAAGGGTCAGTGAACAAAGGAAGACCCTCAATGAGATGGATCAGCACAGTGGTTGCAACAATAGGTTCTTGCATAGCAATGATTGTGAGGAAGGCACAGGACTAGGCAGTGTTTTGTTTTATGGTACATATGGTCACTTTGAGTTACAACATACTCATCCACACTTAAGAACAAGAGCATCACCAAAAACATTTGTTATGAAATGCATGGATAGTCTGAATCCTTGTTTTCCTTACCTTCTCTGTAGCATTTGACATTGCAGGTAGGTCCCTCATTCTGGATAACATACTTTTTCAGTATGTTATCATGGAATATCTCTCCAGGTATCTTGTACACGTTTGTGCTTCGCCTTCTTAGTTTCTCTTTATAGTCTTCCTATTCCATGTGAAGGGAGCACTGTGGCTCTGTACGGTAAGCACTGAACTGCTAACCATGGGGTCAGTGGTTTGAGCCTACCGTCTGCTTTGTGGGAGAAAGATGAATCTTTCTACTTCTGCTAAGATTTAAATACCTTGGAAATCCTATGTAAGGTTCCTATGAGTCAGAACTGCCTTGATAACACTTAACAACAGCAACAACTTTTAATTTCAGTATTCTAGAATTATCTTATTCATTGTTGTTATTGTTAAGTGCCATCAAGTCCTTTTCAATTCATTGTGACTGTCTAGTGTTTCTGAGGAACCATCCTCATGGTTTTTCTTCTCTCTCCCTATCTATCTAAGCAATCTCAAAATCTTGTTATATATGGAGTCATGGTGGGGCACTGTAGGCTAAGCACTGGACTGCAAGGTTGGTTTTGGCCACAAGGTTGGCTGTTCAAACTCACCAGCCACTCCTTGGAAACTCTACACAGGGTAGATCTAATCAGTGACTGATAGCACTTGAAAACAAAAAACAGATAGCTAGAGTTATATTTTTTAATCTCTCAATTTTCTTCTTATCACTAATAAACTTGCCCTCCTCCAATACACCTTGCACACGTCAACATGATAACAATTTCTTAAACACATTTTGACACTTTAAATTACTGCTCAGAGTGTTTTAAGTAATTCTCCTTACCTATACTATTAAGTAAACATTCATCAGGCTGTGAACCTTAAAGTCAGCGGTTCGAAACTACCAGCCGCTCCGTGGGAGAAAGATGAGGCTTTCTACTCCCGTAAAGATTTTCACCCTCGGAAACCCTGTACAGGGTCGCTATGGGTCAGAACTGACTCAACGGCACTTAACAACAACAATGTATGTCACACGGGAGTCCTGGTGTGGCTTTGTGGGTTAATGCACTGGACTGCAAGGTTGGTTTGAACCACAAGGTTGGCTGCACCAGCTGCTCCTAGGAAACCCTATACATGGTTGCTATCAGTCAGAACCAACTCGACGACACTCGACAATAATATGGCCCATAGAGTCCTGGTGTGGCCCTGCAGGATAATTCACTGGACTGAAAGGTCAGTTTGGTCCTCAAGGTTGGCAGTTCAAATCCACCAGCCACTTCTTGGAAATCATATACAGGTTCACTATGAGTTGGAACCTACTAGATGGCACTTAACAACAATGTATGCCCCACACTCTATTTACCTCTTCAACTTCATCTCACAAAATATCCCAACCCCCCTGACATGCCTCCTTATTGAGCACATTCCTGCCCCTCATACACTGGGGTGCTCCATTGATTTCAGGTGTTCGTGTGTTACACTTGCTCTACCTTAATTATTTCCTCCCGAGTTCCCCGATTCACTTGTACTCTTCTTCTAAATTTTAAATTAAGTAATATTTCAGCTTGAAATAGCTACCATTATTAAAGATCTATGGTACAGGTTCTTGCTTTTTCGTTAACTGATGTAGTGATTTGAGTAGTTGGATACAAAAGTGCATAACTCTGCAGGGATAACATTATTTAACAGTCTGTTTTGCAGAGAAATTTGACTGTATCTGCCAAAATGCTTAGATATGTGCACATAACTGATGCAGAAAGTGGCATATTATACTACCATGTGGCGCTGCAGAATCAATACTGAATGGCTAACTATAAGGCCAGCTGTTCAACCCCACCAGTTGTTGCTCAGAAACCCTATACAGGGTCATTAAGAGTCAGCACTGATTCAACAGCACTTAACAACAATATAAGAAAACAGAAATAAAAATAGCTAAATTATTTCATAATTAATAAATTTTAAAATTATTGTTGTTAAGTGTCGTTGAATCAGTTCTGACTCATCAGTTCTGACTCACAGCAACTTTGTTTAGGGTTTCCAGTGAGTGGTGGGTGGCTTTGAACTACCTACCTTGTGGTTAACAGTCCAATGCTTATCCTACAATGCTACACCAATATTCCTTTAGTTAAATATGGGGAATCAATTGTTTTGAGCAATGCACCATAATTGTACTGGCATGGAAAGATCTCTAAAATGTACTGGTAAGTAAGAAAGCAGGAAAAAAATATGGTGTGTTAACAATGATCAGTTCTGGGGAGGGTAAAATTGTAGGGATATTTGAATGAAGAGACTTTGGTTTTTACTTTTTCTATGCAGTTGCTTGGATCATTTCCAATTATTGCGTGTTGTCTTCATAATAAATATTGAACTTATTTAAGATCTAGGCTTTTGCTTATTTGTAACAATAATAACAGGAAAAACATTTTTTAAAGTGTTACTGAATTGAAGAAAGGCTCAGAATATCTTGAATGTCTCCAACTTGTCAAAATAGTGTTTCTCAAATTTCAGCGAAAAAGCTTTATAACTTGAGGAAATAAAATTGGTACAATTTTCCAGACCATTCCAGCAAAGGGAAAGGTTATTCTGAATTATCTAGGCAATAACCCTATTTTTCCACTTCCTCAGGCAATGGGTAGTAGGATAGGCTGAAATTTAAATGCCTTTAACACAGTCGTAAAGGTTCTGCATCTTATATTCCATCCTTAATAACAACCTCTTCTGCCTAAGTAATGAGTTATCTCCAGGTGATAGCATCATCTGTCCTTTGCGATAATACCATTTCTGGTGTTATCACATCTCTTAAGAAGCTTTCATTCTATAAAGTCAAAATAGACAAAAGGCAACCAATCCATTAATTACTGAATGTTATCAAGCAGAAGCTACAATATCAGAGTGAAATTAGAGGTCATAATTCCAGGAATCTTTTTTAATAAAGCAGATGGCTTCCTTCATTATGAAGGAGGAGTGTAAGAGTTAATTTCATTTTTTTTTTCTTAAATGTTTTATTGTGAATTATGTGATAGTTTACATGGGACAACATTAGTTTTACATTCATTCTATTGAATATCTCATTGCCATGGTTACAATCTTTCCCCCGTACTCCCCAGGTCTTCAGCACACAGTCGCTCTCCCTCTCTGGATCTAAAGTCTCCAGCTGCTCCATCGCTCCATGTCATCATCTCTGGCTCCATTTCAGGCATCACTGCTTCTCTGGGTAGGTCCCGCTCTCTGCTCTTCTCCCTTGATGGTCCTAGGGACCTCCGCTCC
>NW_006408519.1:54710874-54715992 GCF_000296735.1 Chrysochloris asiatica
CAAGATTCAAAAGACAGCCAAGCATCTTAATATTATGCCCCCCTTTTCCACATTCCAACCATGGCTCTGATCTCTGTATCCCAGAACCCTGTTTTTCCCAGGTTGTACATATATCATTATTTACCTCTGTCTCACTTAGCCCATTGAGACCTGTCTAATTGTTCTCCCATCTGCTTTGTTCTTCCATTCCCCTCTCCCTACTTGTATAATACCCCCTCCCTAGCACCCAAACTATCCTGTGTCTAATCCCTGCCCTGTGCTCCACCTTCCCCTCCCTCCCTACACCCACCCCCAACATCCCAATAATCAACAAAGAATCTTAATTTCATTTTTAAATGTAGGTTAAGTGGTCTATCTCATATATCTGTACTATGTACCTTTAGACATTCACCAAAAATGTGCCAACATTTCAAAGACTGTCTTTTTAGATTCTCAGTTATATAATATGATCATTTGGTAATTTTACATTTTCTACTTGAAATTAGTATTTGGGTATAAGCTTAGCAAGCAATGTTATACATACAGAGCCATCTTGTTATTTTCTATATTCTATTCACAGTTTAAATAATTTATTGTTTTACACATTAACCACATATTATCAAGTGGCATCTATGCAGTAGACAATCTGCTAAATGGCAAAAGGGAAGCATGTGCCCAGGAATGAATAGGAAAGAGTAAATCTGAAATGATGCAAAGGATACACTGAATATTCCATTACTGGCATCATGGAGCTTTCAAAATCATCTTTCTGTATATTACAGTCTTCCTGCTAATTTTACTATTGGTGATTTACAACTACTGCTTAAAAGAACTGAATAAAAATATCTATGTCTAGAGTAGCAAGAGTAGATTGAGAGGGGATTGTTCATGAATCTAATAATCAAGCCAAAAAGGGGGAAAGAAAAATAAAAATAAAAACCTTGTCCTGAGTGTTAAGTGTTACACTAGAATAATATTTAACAATTGTGAAATCAGTTCCTACTTATCACTACCCAATGTGTGTCAGCGTACAAGTGTTCTCTCAAGGGTTTTCAATGACTCTGACTTTTCAGAAGTAGATCACCAGCACTTCCTTTCAAGATGTTCCTGGGTAGATTCAAGCCACCAACTTTTTTGTTAGTAGCTGACTACTTAACCATTTGCTCCATCCAAGGAATCCACTTAACAATTAAGGCATAAAGATAACCAATTAAGGTATAAACATAAAGATGTTTCAGACATTTAAAAAGTAGTTTACAAGTTCTTTAAAAATGCAGAAAAACTCGAGATAGGTATTATTATCATCCCTCTTTTCAAATAAAACAATCGAAGCACAGGTAGGTGAAATAATTTGCTTCACCTTCAGGATAAGCACTGGACAGCTTCCAACTACAAAGTCAGCAGTTTAAACTCACCAGTTGCTCTCAGAAACCCTATACAGGGTTACTGATGGATCAGAACTAACTCCATGACACACAACTACACCAAAGTGTATAACTGATAAGTGGGATTCTAAGCCTGAGCCTTCTAGCTCCAGAGTCCAGCAGCATTTTTTATCTCTATACCACCCTGAAAACTTTATTTTTAAAAGAAGAGAATATCAATTAATTTGTGATAGTTTTCTTTCCCATCTGGCATTTGGAAAAACTACTTCATCAATCTTAACACCAAATTGTAAATTCTAAAAAGCAAACCTTTAGTGCTTCTGGATTAATATTTCTATAGTGATTCATGATGTAAATGTCAATTAGAGCATATTACTTGGTTGATAAAATTTAGCATTTGAGTTCTTATGCTGGTAATTGGGAAAAAAATCATATTTGTTAACACCCACGTCTTACTGGTAATTACTCAAAGCCTTAGAGATATGCAGAAATTTGAATGCTTGTCAAAGGAAAAGCAGTCTCACTAATATTTCAACTTGGTTCAATTAAGTAAAAAAACACAGCACTGATGAGGTGGTAGTTGTGGTGGTCATGTGCCATATCTTCTGTTCTGACTCATCGCCACCATGTATAGGGTTTCCAAGGCTATAAATCTTTAGGGGAGTAGAAAAATTTATTTTTCTTCTGAAGAGTGACTGTTAGATTTGAACTGCTAACCTTACACGTTGTTGTTGTTGTTGTTGTGAAGTGCCATCAAGACAGTTCCAACCCATAGAGACCTTGCATACAGTTTCCAAGGAGCAGCTGGTGAGCTTGAACTGCCAACCTTGCAGTTCAAACAGGTTTGCACTCTGGCGCATTAACCCACAGTGCCACACTAGAACCTTACAGATGAGCAGCCTAGCAATCCAGTATACTATTAAGGCATCTTGGAATGATTAGGAGAATGCTACTATTTTCTACCCCAAGCCAGGGTTATTCAACTTTAGCTTGATTCAGAAGTTCTTATTTCAGGGCAAAGCAAAACAAGGTAAACTGTTCAGACCTGCTCCTCAGATTTCTGAATGTTTATATAGAAGAGCAAACCCAAGGGTCTAGCTATATGACTTCATATCTCTCCCAAAACTATACTATAGAAAGTTTCCTTTCCCTTATGCCCCTCACTTCATTTAAAATTCCTTCCATTTACCCCACCCCCCTGTTTTTCAACTCTCATGTTAATTCCTTCTTCATTTAGAGTTTGTCTCATGAGTGATATTATTTGAAAATTGTGTTATAATTTATTTGGTTCATACAGATTATATGAACCCTTTTGCACCATAATCTTATACAAATGATTAGGATTATCATGTATGCACAGCATCCTAAACATAAAATAGAGAAGAGGGTGACCATTAACCTGTTACTGTGCTGACAAAAACAAAAAAGCAACAGAATAAAATGCCAATGCTTTGTGTTCATGTAGAATAAAATAACAAGACAATGCTTCATGTTTTTATATTTTTGTGCATGTTAGAACAATGATGTTCTTCTGAAATTATTAAAAGATTGTAGAACTTTACTCAAACTCCAGCTCTTTTCTAAGTTTACAACACTTAAGAGGATTATTTATGGAGTCAGCTCATGCTTGCAACTTAGAATAGCACTGTATAAATTCAGTAAATATTATTTAAGGACATGATGTCAAAGAAATATTATGATTAGAAAGGTCTAGGAGACTAGCAATTGCATTTGAAAAGTAAGTGAAAATTGAACTTGATAAGTTATGGCACAAAGGCACATCAGAGTAAAACAAGGATATTAGCGTATTCAAGAATCATATTCTAATGGCGTCCTTTATAGATACCTTTAAATAAAAATTTCATGACAGTGGAGAGAGCTTAGTGAATGCAAAGATGAAGACTATTATTTGCCCTCCTCTTACAGTGTCTCACCAAGGTATTTAGAAAACCTGGTGAGTCTGTTATCCAAACACTTTGTAGTCTCAGCTCTGCAGGTATTCACCCCCTCTGTGCCAGGTTGCCCTGTCTCTCCTGTGGCTACACTGTTTTTCCGACTGTCATTTTTATTGAAAAATAAAAGCTAAATTGGAGTTTCAGAATAGCTTCCATTTAACTCTTTTAATAAAATGGGAAAGATAAAAGCAACGTAGTCACAAGAGAAGTGTTTTTGAAAGCTATGCCTTGGATATCAGAGATGCAGAAATAAAAGACTGCTTCAAAACCAGAACCCACTGGCCTACCTCTGGCCCTCTGCAGCATTCCTCCTATACTAGACCTGCTTTAAGCTTTAATTTTTTATTCAAAAAGTTAAATGGGAGACATGAAATACTTTGGATCAAATATCACAACAAATGAAAAGTGGGCTGTAGATGCTTCTTTTAAATGGTATTCTTATAGATCTGGACCAGACAACTTCATCATGCAATTTAGCACATTCCTGTTGGAAAAGGGGTTGTTATGTATATTACATTTTTCTACATAGAGATCCCTGTTTTCTGATAACTCCATGCAAAGATAAGCATTTTCCAAAGTGTGTTTCACTTAATATCAATATTAACACAATAAGATTTTTGAGAAGTGCTACAGTAAAAAACAAAACAAAATAAAATCTTCTCAACATTTTGTCTCATTGACATGTCCTTGGAATCTGTTAAAAATTTACATTTATTAATATCACAAAGTGCCACTCGACAGATATGATCCTCAGTCACACTAATAAAATAGTTTAAAATATTTTCATTGCAGCATGCATTTCTTTAGCTGTGCATTTATAGATTGATTTAATGAACTTATGTTGGTTATATTTATAGCTATTATATGTCATTAACTTTAGGTAATAAGAGTATCTACATGTAAATACAGATGTCCTTGAAATTGAAAGTGACAGTTTCCACTTAAAAACCAAACAGCCACCGCTCTTCTGTCAGTTTGTTGTACTGTGGTGGCTTGTGTGTTGCTGTGATTCTGACAGCTATGCCACCGATATTTTAAATACCAGCCAGGACACTCATGGTGGACAGGTTTCATATGAGCTTCCAGACAGATTAGGAAGAAAGAATGATAAACTGCTTCCAAATTTTAGTCACTGAAAACCTTATGAATAGCAGAGAAACACTGTCAGATATAGTGCCTGAAAATGAGCCCCTCAGGTTGGAAGACATTCAAAATGCGACTGGGGAAGAGTTGCCTCCTCAAAGTACAGTTGACCGTGATAACGCAAATGGAATAAAGCCATGGAACCTTCATTTGCTGATGGGGCACAACTCAAAATGAAGAGAAACAGCTATAAACATCCATTGAAAATCAGAACATGGCTTGTATAAAGTATGAATCTGGGAAAATTGGAAGTTGTCAAAAATGAAACGGAACACATAAGCATCGATATCTTAGGCATTAGTGAGCTGAAATGGACTGGCATTGGACATTTTGAATCTGACAACCACATGGTTTACTATGCCAGGAATGACAAATTGAAGAGGAATTATGTTGCATTATTGTCAAAAAGAACATATTCAGATCAGTCATGAGGTACAATTCTGTCTGTGATAGGATAATATCGATGCGCCTACAGGGAAGCCCAGTTAATACCACTGTTATTAAATTTACGCATCAACCTCTAAAGCCAGTGAGGATGAAATAGGAGATTTCTATCAACGTCTTCAATCTGATTTTGATGAAACATGCATTCAAGATGTATTGATCCTTACTGGTGATTGGAATGCAAAGGTTGGGTGCAAAGAGGAAGGATCATT
>NW_006408519.1:54718203-54739309 GCF_000296735.1 Chrysochloris asiatica
AACAACAACAACATGTAAATTGTCTATGGTGTTAATAATATTCAAAATAGCATAATTCAAGGATCTCTGAATCTGGTGTTAATACATTATTGTGCTGATAATATAATTACATACAATAATATAATAACGCTGAGTTTAGAGATCCTTGAATTATGTCTTGAATACTAATACTCCACTGATAATACAAATAAAATGAGCCCTTGTAGTGTAGTGGATTACATGTTGGGCTGTGAAGCACAAGGTCAGCAGTTAGAATCTACCAGTTCTTCTGAGGGAGAAAGAAGCTGTTTTCTGCTCCTGTGAAGATTTAGAGTCCCAGACACCCTATACAGTATCAGTTTGAATTGGAACCGACTTGGCTGTATACAGCAGCAGAAAATTATTTATAAATAAGGAGAATATGGCAAAGGAAGTAGTAGGATTTGGCAAAGGAAAAAGATTCATTTAAAAGAAGATTTTATTTTGTTTTAATTAGTTTGGAATTTTACTTTCCAATAGCATCAATTCTCTGCTCTATTGTTTCTAAAATGTTAAGCTATTAATTTAATGAAGGTGACTCAAATATACCTCTAGCTGTATTTCATACTGTTAAAATAAGAGATCATTTGAAATATTCTTTTGTGCTTATCTATATCTTTTAGTCTGTGTTTCAAAAAATAAAATAAATAACCCTTTCAAACATTTGATACTCTTTCAAAAAATCAAAGAATAAGGCAGAAATGGAAACTATAATGATATTGAATAGATCTCCCCAGATAACTCATCATTGATGAAGGACAATTTGCAAAGAAACAGCTACTGTACTTTCTTGTACTGTCAGATTCTGAGGGGTCCACTAAAAGCATTGTACTGTCCTTCAGTCAGAGCCATTTCATTATTGTGAGCATAGTATTATTTGAAATTAGCTTTCTATATTTAATTAAATAACACCTACTCTACAAAGTACCTCTTATTTTCAATGCCAGCATTTTCTATGGCTATCTTCAAAATAAGTTTCATAGAATAGACAAATGATAAACAGAAAGCAATTACTTTTTATTCAGAGAGAAAAATAAAAAGAAAGGAATGGGGGGGGGGCGGGATTTAGCAGCCTGTCTTTTGATGCTATGAAACAATCTCTAAAAAAAAACAAAACCCAGCAATAATGTTACACTACATAATTGCATAATTTTCCCTATTCTTCAATGAAAAACAAAGAAGAATGTTTCAGAAATGCTAAAATGTATATAGTATTACCATTGTCTAATGGATTTCAATAAGGTAACTGATCTGACCCAAATTGTAAAGCTTGTCAAATCATTTTGTCCTTTGAGGGATTAACTTTTTTGGTTACTTTAATTTTCTTTGGCATATACCCTGGTGAGAAACAAAAAAATACTTTTGAGGGCACTGAATACTGTATGGTCTTTCAAATATTCATTGAAAAAGGCCTTTGTGGAAAAACATTGCAAATGCAAATAAATGATATAATCATACATGTTTTAATGCAGAGTGGCTTAGTTTGATATAAAAGTTCAAGATATGAGTAAGGTCTTTATCCTTTTTAAGAGTCTATGAAAGGAGATCCCTATTTTCAGGATTTGTTAAGATGAAATTAAATCATTATATGGTATGAAGCTTTAACATTCAACATGTCATAATAATTCATATGAAACTACAGAATTTTAGATTCATGGACATTTTTATTCTCCCTAGAAGACTCCCGCTGTGACACTGTGTACAGGATTGCAAACCAGAAGGTCACAGGATTTCTGGTGTGGCCATGTAGGAGCATCACTCGACTGCAAACCAGGGTTGTTAGTTCAAAGCCACCTGCTGCTTGTTGAAAACCCTATACAGAGTCTCTATGAGTGGAAATGACTCGACAGTACTTAACAACAACAAAAAATTCTCAGGAGTGCTGTGGCTCTGTATGTTAAGAACTAGACTGCAAACCATAACGTCTGAGATTTGAACCTAATAGTTAATCCATGGGAGAGAGATGAGGCTTTCTGCTCCCATTCAGATTTAGAGCCTTGAAAATTCTATGCAGGGTCCCTATGAGATCTGAACAGACAAATTGTCACTTAGCAACAATAACAAAGAATTCTAAATACATGCATTGTTTTTATCCCTACACTAAACAAATTGCTTGCTTAAGACTTGTTTTACTAAATGAATAGTTGTTTCTGTTGTTAAGTGCTGTTCTCTTGGTTCCTATTCACAGTGAACCTATATAGGATTTCCAAGGAGTTGCTCGCTGGCTGGAATCCTGGACCTTGCAGTTAGATCCTGGGCAAGAACACTTTTTAGTGAAAAACATATAGGTACGTAGTTGTCATTTAGAAAATATTTTATCACTAAAAAGGCATGAGAAAAAGGCTGTATGGGCTAAATGTAGATTGATGGTATACAAAGACTGTTTTTCCCTGATTGCTAAATAAATATATTTGATAAGAATCAACCTCTGCAGCAGAGAACACATGTAGACATTATAATTAGGTAGTGCTTACTTTTGACATATGTCAAACTAAATGATAATAGGCATTGCTGGTAACAAAAAATCTCACTGATTAAATATATTTTACAAATATGCTGCTGATATAAGGAGAAAAATAAGTGTTTTGTTAAATACTATATGCTGCGTATTCAAAAGTCTGGTAAAGACATACTAGCAAACTTTTAAAAAATGTTGATAAGACTAATGTGCATTTTCTATGATTGCAATGTATTGCTCTTTTATTTTTACAATTTTCACCCTATTTTTCTGAGAGTACTTACCATGAATGGGTGTTAATTTTATCTAATGCTTTTGCTGCATCAATTGATATAATTGTGTGATGTTTTCTGCTTTAGTCTGTTAATATGATGGATTACACTGGTTGATTTTAAATATTGAACCAGTCTTGCATCCCTGGAATAAACTCCTCTTAGTCATGGTGTATAATGCCTTTTAAAAATTGCTGAATTCTATTTGGTGATATTTTGTAAGAGTTTTGCATTGATATTTATGTTGTTGAATTTGTGAGGTTCTCTTTAAAGAGGTCTTGTACTACAAATTTGTTTAATGCAATATGTTGTTTGATCTCTTGAGTGCTGCTTCTTTGAGTATTGAGTGTAGATCCAAGCAAAATGAAGTCTTTGACAACTTCAATCTTTTCTATGTTGATCATGATGTTATTTAATGGTGCATTTGTAAGGATTTTTGTTTTCTTTACTTTGAGGTGCAATCCCTACTAAAGTCTATAGTCTTTGATCTTCATCAGTACATATTTTAAGTCCTCTTTGCTTTTAGCAAGCAAGATTGTATCATCTACATATTACAGACTGTTAATGAGTCTTCCCCCACTCTTGATGCCATACTCTTCTTCTTCATATTATCCAACATCTTGGATTATTTTGTCAGCATACAGAATGAATCAATATGGTAAAAAAATATGAGAGTAAGTCAAAATGTATGTGCACACTGGCTATAGAATTAATTTTAGTCAACTTTTAGAAAAGACAAATGCAATATTTTTTAACACAGTCTCCTTGCTTTTCAATACTCGTTGTCCATTTGTCAATAGCTTTTGTATTCCCTTATTAAAACATGCTGTAGGCTGAGCTGTGAGCCACTTTTTCATCAGAGGTTGAGTAGCAGTCCTCTGCATTTATTCTGAAGTTTAGGCTTCAGCTACCTCTGAGTGAGCATCTCACTGTAATGAGCACTGTTGATTATTGAACTTTTGCCTGATAGTGTACCAATTTGGCCCTTCAGAATAGCAGAAAACTGTAAGCATCAGTTTTCCAGCTGATGGTTGGCTTTCTAACGCTTTTCTTAGTTGGCGATTGAGGATATTTCCATTTCACATTCTACTGTTTACTCTCAGGCTTGTAGTGATGAATCCATGCCTTGTCTACAGCAACAATTTTTTGTGAGAAAACTTTGAACTTCCTTTGCATATCAGTCCAAATTTTGTTTGCAGATGTCCAACACGTTTGTCTATGCTCTTCCGTGATTTGCTTCAGTACCCATCTTGCAAAACTTTTCAAAACCCAAGTTTGTCGTGAATTATTTCCTAGGTAGAACCATGGCTGATTTGCAAATGCTTTGCCACATAATCCACTGTCATTTGCCTATTTGAAAAAAAACATTTCACATGAATGCTCAAAATTGTCATCAGCCACAGACATGGATGTACATTTAATATAACCTGAGGATCATTTTTGACTCATCCTCATAGTTCTGGTGCACACCTTTCCTGATTTTAAGACATTTAATATCACCTTGTTATGTCTGAATGACTGCGTTTTTGTCTATGTACAGATTCCTCATTAGCATAATCAACTGTTCTGGAATATCCATTCTTCACAATATTATCCATAGCTTGTCATAATACACACAGTCGAAAGCCTTTGCATAGTCAATCAAGCACAAATAAACATCTTTTTGGAATTCTCTGCTTTCTGCCAAGATCCATCTGATGTCAGCAATTATATACCACATTCTCTGTCCTCTTCTGAATCTGACTTGAATTTATGACAGTTCCCTGTTGATGTGCTGTTCTGACATTTTTTAATTATCTTCAACAAAATTTGACTTGTATGTGATATTAATGATATTATTTGATGATTTCCACAATCTATTGGGTCACCTCTCTTTGGAATGGGCATAAATGTGGATCTCTTCCAATCAGTTGGCCAGGGAAATTTCTTGACATAGATGAGTGGGTACCTTCAGAGCTGCATCAGTTTGTTGAAAGATTTCAGTTTGTATCCCAGCAATTCCTGGATACTTGATTTTGCTATTCCCTTCGATGAAGCTTGGGCTTCTTTCTTTAGTAACATACTTTCTTTATCTTATGTTCTACTTAAAATGGTTGAACATCAACCACTTTTAAAATCTTTTTTTTGGTACTTTGACTTTGTGTGTAGCTTTTATTCTCTTTCAATTCTTTCTGCATATTTATAAAGGATATCAATGTGTAGTTGATTTTTTTTGTGTGGGAACTTCTTTTTTTTTTATGTTGTTTTTGCCTGATTTTGGTAACAGAGTAAAAAAGTTTCATAAAAATCTGAATGCTTTCCCTGTCTTCTAGTTTCTGAAAGAGAGTGGATAAAGTTAGTGCTAATTCTCAAAACATTTGGTAAATTGTTCAGTGAAAACATCTGTGCCTGGAGATTTTTTTTAGGGAAGTTTTAAAAATTATAAACTTAATTTCCTTTGAAAGCATATTTTTTATTTCTACTTGAATCTATTTTGGTAGTTTGTATTTACTATACTTCTTGTGGAGTTGGTTCATTTTCTGTATTTTTTTAAAATTTATGTGAGCAGAGTTGTTAGTAGTATTATTATCTTCATATGTGTTGATGTATAAAAAGTCTGTAGTGATATTTTCTCCTATTTTTCTGCTACCAGTAATTTATTTTCCTCTTTTGTGTTGCTAGAGATTTGTCAATTATGTTGATTTCTTTAAAGAACTAGCTACTAGTTTCATTGCTTTTTTCTATTACTTTTGGCCATTTTATAGATTTCTGTCTTATCTTTATAATTTCTTTTTATCAGTTTGCTTTAGGTTTATTTTACATTGTTTTTCTGGGTTCTTGAGGTTGGAGTAAAGATTATTGATTTTGAATTTTTCCACTTTCTAACAGGATGCACTCAGTACTATAAATTTCCCTGTCAGTGCTGCTTTAGCTGTGTTCTATAAATGTTGATGTGTTGAATTATCATTGTAAAATTTCTTTCCTTTTTTAACCTTAGTTGCTTACTTTCCAAATGTATTGAGATTTCCATATCATCTTTCTGTTATTGATAACTAGTTTGATTCCACTGTGGTTAGAGAATACATTCTGTATTAATTCAGTTATATTCAATTTTAGGCACTTGAAAAGAATGGGTATTCTTTTTCTATTGGGTGATCTATGTATCTCAGTCTAATACTATTGTTTGATGTTGTTGCTGGACTCCTCTCTTCTGGTTTTTTGTCTATTTATTCTATGAATTGTTCAGTTGTTAAGTGCCATCAAGTCAGTACCAACTCATAGCAACCCTGGGTAGGGTTTCTGAGGAGTAGCTGGTAGGTTTGAATTGCCAAATTGATCTTACAGTCCAGGACTCCTGAATTGTTGAGTGAGGGCTTTAAAAATCTCATTTGCTGAGACTTTCAATGCTTTTTGATTTGTTCCAAGTGTGCTATTAAGTACTTTTTGAAACATTTTTAGGATAACTGCTTTTAAATCTTGGTTGGAGAATTTTAACTCCTCTGTTGTATTGTTGTTAGCATCTGTGTATTGTGTTTTTCTATTTGCTTTCAAATATTTCTAGTTCTTGGTATGAACAAATGATTGGTTTTTTGACGACTGTTTTTTTTTATTATTATTATTATTATTGAAACTTGAGAAGTTGGGTATTATGTTATGAGACTGTGGATCTCTTTTAAACTTTCTGTTTTAGTTGGTTTCCTCTGACACCACTCTAATGAGAAACATGACATCTTATAGCTTCCAGGGGGGAGTAGAAGTAAAGTTACCCCTCTTAACCCTTCTAACACTCAAGGCGTAGCTCATTACTACTGGACAGAGATGAGAGTTCCAGCTCCCTACTAGGTTTCAACTCCACCTCTGACTGGAAGGAGTAGGAATATCTTGTTACTGCTTCCCATGTGGCCTCCATTGACACCACAGAGAAGGAGGAATGGCCTCTTTACCACACAGCAGGGATGATAGTCCTGACTCTGCTAAACACTTCTTATGGCACTATAGTAATGGTACTGGGAAGTACTGTGTGACTGCTGGCTGAGGATGGATTTCTAGGTTCTGCAGAGAGTTTCCATACGACTGGGAAAGGGACCCATTGAACCTGGTAAAATTGAGTGCTGATTCCTTATCCAACATTCTCTGACACCAGCAAGAAGGGAGAATGGCTATCTTACAATTAACCTGGAGAGGGTAGAAGCCAAGACTCCTCATACAGACTCTGCTTGTGGAAGTGGGCCATAGTCTTTTTTATGCTGTTTGGCTAGAATAGAGAGACAATTTTTTGAAGGTTTTCTGTCTTGCTAAGCTAACCCTTTCCTGGTTATTTGAATAGAAAGACTAGCCTTTTATTCAGCTAATTTTGATCTGTATTTTTTTGTCTTTCCAATTTGTCATCTTTTCAGCTCTTCTCCGGCATATATAAGGCAAACAGAAACCCAGGGTATTTACCATATGCAGTCCATGAGCCCTGGGTTCCTAACTCATTTACTTTTTAAAAATCAACCTTAAATAGTCTCTTACATTTGATTTTCATATAATGCAGTTTTTAGTTAACTTAGTGAGAGCAATAAGGAAAATTATATCTATCCCACATTCCCAGAATTAGTTGCATTTGATTTTTCTAGGAAATTATTCTATAATTATAATATGCATTTCCCTTTCTGAGATACTTTAGGTTATTACTTTAAGAAGTCATGATAGAAATCTGTAAGGACCACACTGGGTCATATCTCTGCTAATTAATGTTGAAGACATCCAAACCATTCAGAAGCTATCTCCTTTCCTCTTATTGTTAAGTCAAGTCTGAATCATGGCAACCCTAGGTGTTACCAAGTAAAGCTTCTCCATAGGGGGTTTTTGTTTGTATTTAATCTTTTATAAAAGCAGATTGCTAAGCCTTTCTTACACACTCTCACTTGGTGTATCCAAACTTCCCACCTTTGGGTTGATGTTGTTTTTAGGTGCCTTTAAATCTGTTCAGACTCATAGACACCACAACAGACATATGAAACACTTCCCAGTTTTGTGCCATCCTCACAATTGTTGTTATGTTCAGTGCAAATCATTTATGTCACATAGGGACATTCCATATGTTATGTTGTTTTGTTGTTAAGTGCTGTTGAGTGGATTCCAACCCATAGTGACCTTGTATAGGAATTGCGAGGAGCGGCTGGTGAGCTTGAACTGCTGACCTTACAGTTCAAACCATCTTTGCAGTCCAACACATTAACCCACAGTGCCATATCAGGAATCCTCTCTCTCTAGACATTCCTAATTTATTCAGAACAGATCTGATTTAATTGTTGCTTATATTGGGTTTCTCCATAAACCTTTATCAGGGGGGAAAAAATCCTGATGATTGAAATGATGAATTTTCAGCTTTTCATAATTGGAGTTTTATAAGAGAATTAAGCTTTAGGTAAACTAATTTTAGCGACAATTTTCTCAGTTTTTTCTAGAAGATAACTTAGCAGGTAACATTCTATCTATGAAAGAATGCTGTAAATTCTACTGTGGAATTGAGATTAGGCTAGTTTCAACTATCACTTATTTTCAAGGGTTTTTCCAGTGTATATACTAAAATCCCGTTAGCTTAAAACAGTAGCCAGTGGTATTTCAATAGGAAAAGCTACCTATACCAATCAACTTGACAAAATAAATCTTTTGTTCTAATAATAAAATAAAAGCAGATTTTGGGCATCTAATCAAATTTTGCCCTAACCAAGTACACAATTAAGCTGACTATATTATCTGTAGCAAGTACCTATTTAAAGCATAAATTAAAAAATACAGATAAAAAAAAATTTGTGAATTCCATACTAAGTTCAAGAAAAGAATTACCGACTGGTGCATGTATAAGGTTTTAAAAGGATAAGCATCAATGATCATTTTACAAAGATTCACAAACTAATTTTTATAATCAAACCCTATTACCTTCCAGCTTTCAGATGAAAAATATATAACTTTTCATTCTGCCTCTGCCTTAGTTTGTATCACATGAGCCACTCTGGTTATGACATTCAAGTTCATCCCTTGTTGTTGTTGTTAAGTGTCATTGAGTCAATTCATAGCAACCCTGTGTAGGACTTCTTAGAAGCAGTTTGAACTGCTCACCTTGTGGTTAGCAGTCAAGTGCTTATCTTACAGCACACAGGGATAACAGTGTTTTAGATGTGCTAAGGTACAAGAATTGATGCCACCATTTATCTTGACTCAGAAAACAGCAAATGTTTCCCACCTCCATTGTCTCACAGAAAGTCTAGTGATTGAATATAAATGACAATTGTAAGAATCTGAAGAGTGCCTTAAAATTAGTCTCTGAGAAGAGACCTACCCTGATACTATGCCTTTCCTTATTTCTATGGCATCTAAGGGATCCCTGGTGTGGCACTGTAGGACAAAGCACTGGACAGCAAGGTCAGTTTGAACCACACGGTTGGCAGTTCAAACTCACCAGCTGCTCCTTTGAACCCTTATACAGGGTTGCTATGTGTTGGAACTGACTCAACAGCACTTAACAATAACAACAGTAAGACCATCAAAGAACTTATGGATGCATATTACACAAAAAGAAGAAAGTACAGTTAAAGCAATTTGCTTCAATGAGTTTGTCAGTAGAACTGAATGATGAAGCACAGAAATGTATCCAGAAAACTCCCTTGTTGTTGTTAAGTGCTATCAAGTTGGTTCGACTCATAGCGGTCCTTTGCACAATGGAACGAAATAATGCCTGGTCCTGTACAATCCTCACAAATGCTGTGCTTGAGCCCGAGCCCATTGCACGATGTTCTCTCTCTCTCTCTCTCTCTCTCTCTCTCCACTTTACCAAGCATGATGTCTTTTTAGAGATACTGGTTCCTCCTGATAACATGTTCAAAGTATGAGAGATGAAGTCTTGCTATTCTGGCTTATGAGGAGCATTCTGGCTGTACTTCCAACACAGATTTGTTTGCTCTTCTGACAGTCCATGGTACTTTTAATATTATTCTTCAATACCACAAATCAAATGCATCTTATTCATTGTCCAACATTCACATGCATATGAGACTATGAAAATACCATAGTTGTGTCAGGAGCACCTTAGTTTTCCAACTGACAGCTTTGTTCCTTAACACTTTAAAGAGGGCTTGTGAAGTAGATTTGTCTAATGCAATGCATTGCTTGAGTTCTTGACTATTGCTTCCATGAATGTTGGTTGTGAAGCCAAGTAAAATGATGCCTTTGACAACTTCAATCATTTCTCCATTTATCATGATAGATTGTATTTATTGTTCCAATGGTGAGGATTTTGTTTTCTTTACATTAAGGTTAAATCCATACTGAAGACTGTAGTCTTTGATCTTCAACAGTTAGTATTTTAAGACCTCTTTGCTTTAGCAATCAAAGTTATATCATTTGCATATTACAGATTGTTAGTCTTCCTCCAATCCTTATGCCACATTCTTCTTCATATAATCCAGCTTCTTGAATCAGTAGCTCAGCATACAGATTGAATTAGTATGGTGAAAGAATACAACCCTTGCACACAGCTTTCCTGATTTAAACCAATCATTAACCAACCCTTTGTTCTGTTCTAATAATGACCTTTTGTCTATGTACAGGTTTCTTATGAGAATAATTAAGTGTTCTAGAATATCCATTCATAGTAATATTATCCATGGCTTGTCATGATAGATACAGTTGAAAGGCTTTTCATAGTCAATAAAGAAAAAGTAAATATATTTCTGGTATTCACTGCTTACAGAGATCCATCTGCTATCAGCAATGCTATTCCTTGTTTCATGTCTTCATCTGAATTTGGGTTGAATTTCTTTCAGTGTACTATTGCAGCAATGTAAAAAATTATCTTCAGCAAAATTATACTGGCATGTGATGTTAATGATGCTTTACAGTGATTTCCACATTCTGTTGGGTCACCTTTGTTTGGAATGGGCACAGATATGTGTCTATTCCAATCCATTGGTCAGGTGGCTATCTGCTAAATTTCTTGGCATACGTGAGTGAGTGCCTCTAGTACTACATCAGTTTGTTGAAACATTTAAATTTGTATTACATCTGTTCCAGGAGCCTTGTTTTTTAGCAATGCTGTAAGTGCAGCTTGGATTTTTTCCTCTAGCTCATATGTTACCCTTTGAAATGGCTAAACATAGACCATTTCTTTTTGATAAAATGACTCTGTATGTACCTTCCGTCTTCTTTTGATACTTTCTGCATCATTCAATATTTTGACCATTGTTGTTGCTGTTAAGTGCCATCGAGTCAGTACCGAACCATAGTGACCTTATGCACAGCAGAAAGAAACACTGCCCGATCCTGGGCCAACCTCACTACTGTTGCCACGCTTGCGTACATCAATGCTGCCACCTGGCCAATCCATCTTGCTGGGGGTCTTCCTCTTTTTCTCTGACCCTCCATCTTACTAAGCATGACATCCTTCTCCAGCGACTGTTCCCTCCTGACAATATATCCAAAGTATGAGAGACAAAGTTTGGCCATCTTGGCCTCCAAGGAGCACTCAGGCTGCACTTCTTCCAAAATGGATCTATTGGTTCTTTTGGCAGCCCACGGCACTTTCAATATTCTTCTGCAACATCACAACTCAAATGCATCCATTCTTCTACGGTCTTCCTTAATCACTGTCCAGCTTTCGCATGCATATGAGGTTATTGAAAATACCATGGCTTGGGGTCAGGCGTACCTTAGCCCTCAAGCTGACATCTTTGCTCTACAACACTTTAAATGAAAAGTTCTTGTGCAGCAGATTTGCTTAATGCAATATGTCGTTTGATTTCTTGACTACTGCTTCAGAGACTCCTTCAATATTGCAAGTCAAGGCTTAAATTTTTCCTCAGTTCTTTCAGCTTGAGAAATGCTGAGCATGTTCTTTCCTTTTCTGCTTTTAAGCTCTAGGTCTTGGCCCAGTTCATTATAACACTTAAAGTTTTCTTCTTGAGCTACATTTTGAAATTTTCACTTCAACTCTCTTCCTCATTTCTTCCATGAATTTTAGTATCTATATGCAAGAGACCAAATTTCAGAGTCTCTTCTGACATCCGTTTTGGTGTTTTCTTTCTTTCCTGTCGTTTTAATGTACATTGCTTTCTCCCTGTGCAATGATCTTGATGTCATCCTACAGCTCTTCTGGTCTTTTGTCTTTTGTCTAATGCATCAAGTCTGTTCTTGAGATTGTATCTAAATTCAGGTGGAAAATGTTCAAGGTAATATATTGACTATCCATCCAGGACTTGTTTTGATTTCCTTCATTGTCAGCCCCTAGCCCCTATTTGCATATGAGTAATTGATAATCTGTTTAACAATTGGCCCCTGGACAATTGTATCTGATGACATTGAGCTTTTCCATCATCTCTTCCCACAGATGTAGTCCGATTGATGCCTGCATATTCCATCTGTGAGGGCCATGTGTATAATTGTCTTTTATGTTGTTTGAAAAAAGATATTAGCAATGAATAATTTATTAGCTTTGCTAAATTTTGTCATGTGATCTTCAGCATAATTTCTATCATCAAATCTATATTTTCAAGTACTGATCCCTCCTCTATGTTTCCAACCTTTGCACTCCACCAGCAGTAATTATCAATACGTCTTGATATCATGTTTGATCAATTTCACATTGAAGAATTTGGTAGATTTCTGCAATTTCATCATCACTGGCTTCTATGTTTGGTGAACAAATTTGAATGATAGTGGTATTAATTGGTAGTCCTTGTAGGCATATGGATACTACCCTATAACAAACAGCATTGTACTTTAAGTTTTATCTTTAAATGTTCTTTTTGACAATGAATGCTATCGCATTCCTCTTGAATTTGTCATTATCCTCATAACAAACCATATGATTGTCAGATTGAAAATGGTCAATACAAGCGCATTTCAGCTGACTAATGCCTAGGATAGGAGCTCTGGTAGCGTAGTGGTTACGAATCGGGCTTTCAACCGCAAGGTCAGTGGTTCGAAACTACCAGCTGCTCCGCGAGAGAAAGATGAGACATTCTGCTCCCGTAAAGATTAATAACTTCGGAAACCCTGTGCAGGGTTGATATGAGTCGGAACCGAGTCCATGGCACATAACAACAACAACAATGCCTAGGATATCGATCTTTATGTTTTCCATTTCATTTTTGATCACTTCCAATTTTCCTAGATTGATATTACTTGCATTCCATGTTCTAAATATTGATGTATGTTTACATCTGTTTCTCCTTATTTTGAGTTGTGACCCATCAGCAAATGAAGGTCTCAAAAGCTTTTCTCAGGTCACATCATCATGTTCTGCTCTGCTTTGAGGAGGTAGCTCTTCCCACTCATATTTTGAGTGCTTTCCATACTAAGGGACTCATTTTCTGGTACAATATCTGAAAATATGATGTTGATATTCATAATTTTTTTCATCTTCTGGCACAATATCTGATAATGTTCTGCTGCTATTCATAAAGTTTTCCATGGTTATACTTCCAGAAGTAGTTTGCTTCTCCTTCTTCCTATTCTGTCTTCGTCTGGATGCCCTGATGAAACCTGCCCACCATGGTATTGAAAATACTATTTCGTAGCTTTCAGTATTACAGTAACATGTAAATCATCATAGTATAACAAACTGACAGTCTAGTGGTGGAAAGAGTTCTCTAGCACCACCCAGTCACTAAGCTACAATACTGACAGCAGCGTCCTAACAACATTGTTGTTGTTATGTGCCATGGAATCAGTTGTGACTCATAGTGACCCTGTCCAGGGTTTCTGAGGCTGTAAATCTTTACAGGAGCAGAAAGCTTCATTTTTCTTCAGTGGAACAGCTGGTAGTTTCGAACTGCTGACCTTATGGTTTGCAGCCCTATTCGTAACCACTACCCTACCAGAGAATAACATTATCCACCAATTAATAGTGTTCCAGTTGGAGTCTCAGCTAGTTGAGGACAACAAAGGTGAATATATTCCAGTAGATGGGATATTCTCATGTGCCAAGAAAAATAATATCAAATTTCTAAGTGTTTAAGTAGTTACTTTCAGACAGTAGACAAAGAGCTGCCTTACTTTTTTGGAATATGATTTTTTAAATTTATGAATCAAAAAGGTAAAGGCTTTCATAAAAAATAAATTAATACCATAATTTTAATTGTAACCAATTAAGGATAGAAGGATATAAGAATTGTGTTCACTTGAAGAAAAGCATGAGGAAGATTATGCATAGTATCTGGAATAGCAAAGGCCAGTTGACACTAAGTTGTTTCCTTGTTTGTTCTTTATGTCTTATTGCAGTATCAAAGACATAATATAAAGACAAAATGATTATTTGATGGTCTTAAGAACAGCCAAAGAGGAGAACTTGCTGATTTTATATCATTTAAGATACTAAGGAGGAAGAGCTGATTTCCTATTTATTAAGGTGATTTCCCTATCTATTAAAATAGGCACATACTAATAAATGGACATGGGATTGGTGGGTTGTAATCCACAGAACATTACTAGGAAATCTGGATCTTCTCTTCTTTAAACTACTTTAGTGTTCAAGTTTCATGTTGGCACTTTAATACTTATATTGATTAATGTATGTTGTGATAAAATGCAACATTCATTCATTCAATTGTGATGAATCTGGATTTGAAGCAGGTCTACCTGTATTTGCTTACTGAAACTCTAAACTGTATCTGCATTCATTTTACTTAGATACAATATCATCTATCCAGTTTCTAGAAAGATCCTGCTTTACTGTCTTCACATGTACATTCTTCTAGGTTAGCAAAGAATTCTGGACCTTTTTTTTTTTTAATAGAGAGTTTTACATTATTGTCTTCAGCTGTGTTCTGGTCTACTGTATAAACATAGCAGAAGGCTTCACAGAGTTGGTGGGGAAAGTCCATTGTCTTTTAATAACATTTTCTCACAAACTTTGTAAAGTCCTCTTTTATATTTAAAATAACAAGCATTCTAATATTTTGTATATTACACATTTACAGTATGGGTGAAGTCACAGAAAAATAAGGATTCATGAGTATTACTGAGCTCTTGGGTTTCAATATTCTGCCTTAGCTTCAAGTGGTGGTGGCAAAGTAATAATAAATTTAGCATCTTATCTTGTTGATAAAATACTGCAACTATTTGAGTTACCTCGTTGATAAAGGCATCAATTTATTACATGACAAGATTATGATGGTGTGGTGTCTGTCTCATCAAGTCGATTCCGACTCATAGCAACCCTATATAGGGTTTCTGAGAGTGACTGGTGGGTTTGAACTGCCGATCTTTTGGTCATCAGTTGTCATACTACAGAGACAACATTTTAGTTATTTGTAACTCTACTTCAATTTTAAGTAATAGTTAATGTGACATCTAAGAAATATATCAGGCATTAGCACAGAAGCATACATAATAATATATTAATTTTGACATCTGCAAGGAATTAAACAAGATCACTCTACAAGTAACAAGGAAGGGAAATGGAAAACATAAATGCTTAGAATATGTCTTTCCCTTCATTATTAACATTCTTTCCTTATTCAGAGATAGAGTGAAAAGTAAGCCTAATAATTTAACTGCTATCCTTGAGATTTGTGGAGATTGTATCTCACTAATAATAGTGTAAAAAAATTAAATATATATTAAGAGCTAACCTGGAAACAGACATATACTGTATTAGGCAAGCAAATACTATCAGAAACACATTGGAGTCCTGTATTCAGAATGAGAAATTTTCCTGTTTAGAATTTACTAAAGGAAAAAGAGTTAGAAAATAAAATTAAGTAATTGTGCTGTGTTTAGGCTATGGGGAAGAAATAAATAAAAAGCTAATTGAACAGAAGAGTAGCAAGAAATCAGGGAAACCAGATTTCCTTTTTGCTTGGAGTGTTTTGTTTCAATAAATTAGAAAGGTGTAAATTGCACTCCAAATTGAAATTCAATCTTCTACCATAAATAGAAAAAAGTAAGTATGCACCTATCTTTGCATTTTTATCCACAGGATTTTGTATCTCTGACAAAGGAACCACCAAATGTCATGAACTCTAACAAAACCCATTTAATCACATGTACATTTCAACAAAACCAGGATGTGAATAGGGATAGTTTGATGATGTCTGTTTTAAAATAGTCATTAAAAACAGTCTGAAGACTTGTCCAAAGATTTGGGAAAGAATCATGCGGTAGCTAGAATTTATTATAGACTTGCTTGTTAAAGAATAGAAAAGATAAATGGAACTTTGGGGAAACAAGAGAACATAATCATATCAATATTGATACTTAACTGAGTTTTTCTTCAAAATGTCTTTTGAAATGATTTATTTTATTATTCATGCTCTTTGCTTAATTCATGTCCGATCACTTCTAACTTTAACATTGTAATAGGATTTTATTGATGTGGTCTTTCCTTCAATATTTTCCCCCTTACTTCCTCTTCTACATGGTCTCAAGAATAATTTGTTTGAAGTGTAAATCTTACCAAATAATTAGCTGTTTCACACTTCAGTTGGTGTCGTATTACCTGTATGGCTAACATCTAAATTTCTTAGTGTGTCATGAAGAAGACTTTTCACATTTACATGACCCAACATCTCATTCATCTAGGCACAACACTGAGATCTTCAGTGTTTTTTGTTGTTGTTTTGGTTTTAATTCAATAGTATCTAGACACAACATCGGAATCCTCAGTCTTTTTTTGTTCTTCTTCTCATTTTGATAGCCTAGAGTCCACAGTGGAAACAACTTCTCTTCAAGGCTCAAACCTTCTCAGATTGTACAGAAGATGCAAGTCAGTTTTGGGATACTTAGGCAAACTTTAAGTCCAAACTACACTTGAGGTTTTGGCAAAAAAACAAGGTTTCAGAAAATTAGAAAATACCAACTGAAATGTTTCAACAAACTGATGCAGTGCTAGATGCATTCACTTGTCTATGGCCAGTAAATTGGAAGAGATACACATTTGTGCTCATTCTGAAAAATGATGATGTAACAGAATGAGAGAATCTTTCAAACAATATCTTTAATATCACTGTTGCTGGTTCTTCTGTGTGCCTTTGAGTCAGTTCTGACTCATAGTTAACTGTATAGTGTTTCTGAAGCTGTAAATCTTTACAGGACCAGAAGTCCCTCTCTCTCTCCTGTGCAGTGACTGGTGGATTCAAACTGCTGACCTTACAGATAGCAGCTCAACATGTAACCCACTACACTACCAGGACTCCTTACTAATATAACATTCAAGTAAAATTTTGCTGAAAATAATTCAAAGAGGGTTGCTGCGAATACAGAGAGGGAGCCACCAGAAATTCAAGTTGGGTTCAGAAGGGGAGGTAGAACTTGTGATACCATTGCTGACATCATATCTAAATCATCCAAGCCTCCCAGACCTTGTTGTTGTTGTTGTTAAGTGTGGTTGAGTCAGTTCTGACCCATAACAACTCTGTATAGAGTTTCTAAGGAGCAGCAAGTGAGCTTGAACTGCAGACCTTGCATTTCAAACGGCTTTGCAGTCTGGCAGATTAACCCACAGTACCACATCAGGACTCCTAGGAGCTCAATAAATTATTCTGATTTAAAAAGCCTTGTTTTCAAAATTATTACTTTAAAAGTCTTATTTGTCTTCTTTGTTTTCTGTTGGTATTCTTATGCCCCCTGGAGAGTTGGGTATTTGGAAAGTTATTGCTACTACATGAATATACTGTAGATGAATTGTGAAATTAGGATATAAAAGGAGAATTAAAATAGAAAATTATGTGCTATGTACATTGCAATTAGAATAATATTCAATTTGTTACAAGTATCTTGCTTTCAATTTATTTCAAAAACTTACTATACCTTCCACATGCTCTTGTATCAACTTCAATGGCCATTTTCCCATGTTTATTGTGTTGACCAGATTAACATTATAGAAAATCTTGTGCTAGTGACATCTTCTGTTATGCCTGCTTTCCCAGAAAGAATGAACAGTTCTGTATTTGCATCTGAATAGTTCACATATTTACCATCATCCAGGTATCACATGTATTTTTAAATTAATTTAAGTATTTATCTCCAATACTGAACTTTAAACTCCTTCAGAGAAGGGAAATATTTCATTTACCCTGTATCCTATGTATCTATCAGTGTATGGCATATAATTGTCAATTAGTATGTGTTTACTGAATGGAAGTATTGACGTAAATATGTTACTTCCATAGAAAGTCATCCGGTCCTTAAGAAATGTAAGATTTTTGAAAAAAGAAAATCATACTTTAAAAAAATATAGGCAGTGCCTGAATTATGAACAGGTTTTGTTCCTACGTCTGCCTTTAAGTCAAATTTGCACTTAAGTCAGAACAGTTAGGTACAGTTCCTATATAATGTCAGGTGGTCAAATGTTTGACTTAGTATATAGTGTATCTTTCTATGCATAAAAAATAATATGCCTTAGTATATAGTGGTAATATAAGATCAGCACTGGACTGTGAACCACAAGGTCAGTAGTTTCATGGCCCTTAACAACAACAAGTATACAGTGTAACTTTCTATGCATGGTGGTGGTGATTATGTGCCATGGAGTTGGTTCTGACTCATAGTGACCCTACATAAAGCTTCTGAAACTATAAATCTTTACAAGAGCAGAAAGCCTCATCTTTTTCCTGCGGTGCTACAGGTTCTGACTGCTGACCTTGTTGTTAGCAGCCTAGCTCATAATCCATGCTATCAGGGTTCTTTAATTGCATAAAAAGCATTAAAGAAACATATATCAATACCTATTTAACATAATAGTACAGTAATAATTATATTTTGATGTGTGTCCACAAAATAATGCGTGCTTGCTATTATGAACCATTGTCCATACCTTGAATTTTAATATAATAAGCTTCATGAGGGTTGATTTATTACTACAGGTTGTATGTAAGTTATATGTTCATAACTCAGGGACTGCCTGTACACTGGCCTTGTTGGTAAAATTTGAAACATACGGTATGCCTTCTTTCAGGCATTAATAACTGGAAACATGCAAGTAATCACTAAAATACTCTCAAGTCTGAAAAACTGGCTCCTTCCAGCTTTTGATGTAAGACTGTTTTAATAATTTGAAAAAAGAGTTTCAGAATGTATACTGGTAAATATTTTACTGATAACACTGAACAAATAATTATAATAATGATAAACCTAACTTTAAAACAAGAAAATTATTAAAGAAAAAACTTTATCTAATGTAACTTCAAAGTGTTCTTGCCTACTGGGATTTTCTCTTTTTGTTATGCATGACTGAAGAACAATTCATATGCCACTGGCTTTTCTTTTTAATTATCTAAAAACTTACAGACCATTTCTTCATGATTGTTGTTTATTTGATAGGTAAACACATCACTGTGTAAGAAACACACATGCATGTATTGAAAAATGGTAAAAAAAAAAAAAAAAGAAATATAAAGTTTGAAACTTCAAACTATGGGACAGTAGAAAATCTGCCCTTTAAAAATGACTTTTTGTCAGCTTATAAAGTTTGTATACATTGGTGGTGGTGGTTATGTGCCGTAGAGTCAGTTCAACTCATAGCGAGCCTGTACAGGTTTTCCAAGACTGTAAATCTTTACGGAAAGCCTCATCTTTCTCCCACGGAACAGCTGGTAGTTTTGAACTGCTGACCCTGAGGTTCGTAACCACTACTCTACCAGAGCTCCTTTTGTATATATTAGGAGGTTCAACAGGTTTGTGAAAAATAGAATTTAAAGTTAATGGAATTTTTCATGAACTTTTTAAAGTCCCCCCATATATCTAACTATCAATCAACATGTATTGTATCTAATCCCATTACAAACAACATGATTTCTTATTCCATTGGTCCTCTCTTAACATTATTTGGGTTTTTTATTGTAAAAAATCTTCTTTTATGATTTTAAATTATGTTGTTATGCCTGCATAAAATTCTGTGAATATTACACTGTGCATGGCATTAATATTCAAAGTAGCATAATAATAAAATAATTGTACTAATAATTTGCTATAAATGAATGTAGGTAAATTCTTCATATATGAATGGGAGAAGGATCTTTAGTAAAGATATAGTAAGGTCAGAAAGAAATGTTTTCAGAAAAAACATATAGAACTTAATATGATTAAAATATTTCATAAGAAATCAATTGTTTCTGTGCATATAAATGAAGATTATACAAAGATAAGCTTTATTAGAATCCAAAGACTTATTAATTCCATCTGTAAAGCATTGAGCTTTTGTTGAATTCCAATTTTACTGTAATTTGGTTGGTACAATGTTTACTGATGCATTTTATATATATATGTATATTTATTATGGGAATATGTAGACTAATAAAGTTAAAAAACATCTAGCATATGTTTTAGGCTAACACTGAATAATTAGGACCAGATTTGGTTGACCTCTAGCAAAATCTAGAAAACTGTATAAAATATAGGAATAGAACAACAAATAAATTCAGACATTGAGCAACAAACTATTATCTTGAGGATTGGTGAAGAAAACAATGCAAGTCCTCTGATTTTCCTGGCTTTTGATCTACATGGGCTTTTCAGATTTTAAGGCAAGCAGAAGAAACAAAAGCAGAGAAGATCAAACTTCTGAGTATTAGAACAAGAATTAGGAACTCAAGAAGGCTGACACATTAGGAATTTGACGAATATTAAAGCAGCAGTTATGCTTCAGGATTTAAAGAAAACATGAAAACAATAAGGAGAGAGACAGAAAACCTGCATAAGAAAATGAATGAGATTGTAAGTGAAAAACTACAGTATTTGAATTGTAAAGTACACTGGATAGGTTGAATAAAAAAAATAAAGCTGCATTATAAAAAGTGAACTTGAAGGCATAGTAATAGAAACTAACAAAATATAAGCATAAAAGGGAACAAGACTAAAATTTTATTACAGGAACCTATGTTGTTTTTGTTGTTAAGCGCTGTCAAATCGGTTCCGACCCATAGTAACCCTATAGGGTTTCTAAGGAGTGACTGGTAAGCTTGAGCCACCAACCTTGCAGTTCAAATGGATTTGTAGTCTGACGCATTAACCCATAGCGCCATACCAGGACTCCAAAAAGGAACCAATAGGAATGCATTGAACAATGGCAACTGGTCTAGTATAGGTATAGGTGGAGACTCAGGTGAAAAAAGAGAGATGGAAAGGTAGCAGTTGAAAAAGTATTTGTAAAAATTTCAGAGAAATGAAAAAGGAGACAAATCAATGTCCTAAATATTTGAATGAGCTAGAAAAAGAAGAGCAAATTAAACCTGATACAAGCATAAGGAAGGAATTAACAAAATTAAGTACATAAATTAGCAAAATAGAAAGTAGCAAACATAGAGAATAAATGAAGCCAAAACTAATTTGAGGGTTTTGTGGTTTTTTTTACATGTCTAATTATTATCATTTATTACAACAAAATGTGCAAAGATTT
>NW_006408519.1:54740669-54743433 GCF_000296735.1 Chrysochloris asiatica
GAGAATACTGAAAGTGGCATGGGTTGCCAAAAGAACCAATAGATCCATTTTGGAAGAAGTGCAGCCAGAGTGCTCCTTGGAGGCCAAGATGGCCAAATTTCATCTCTCATACTTCAGACATATTGTCAGGAGGGACTAGTCGCTGGATAAGGATATATCATGTTGGTAATGTGGAGAGTCAGAGAAGAAGAGGAAGACCCCCTACGAAATGGATTAGCCAAGTGGCAGCATTGAGGGACTCAAGCGTGGCGACAGTAATGAGGTTGGCCCAGGATTGGGCCGTGTTTCATTCTGCTGTGCATAAGGTCACTATGGGTTAGTACCGACTTGATGGCATCTAACCACCACAACAACAATTATTATCATTATTTTGGCAAGATACATCAAAGAGAAAACACAAAAAGATGGAATGAGAATATTGATGAGTGGATTCCTTACATACAAAATTTATTTCAAAATATGTAATAAGCATAAAAGTTAAACAACTTAAATAATTTCTAGAAGAAAACCTGAAAAAATCCACATAATCTTGGTATATTAAAGATTTCATAAACCAAGTATAAAAGAAAATAAAAGATAAACTGGACTTTATAAAATGCAATACCATCTGCTTTACCTAAGACATTATTATGGAAGTGAAAAGATAAGCAAATATTGTGATAAAATATTTACAACGCATATATCTAACAAAAGGATTTGTTTATGGAATATATAAAGAGCTTTACAAATAAAAAGACAGATGAAAAATAATTTAAAAGTAGACAAAAGAACAAGATATATAAAAGGCATAATAAGCACTTTGGAAAACATGCGCAACATTATTCCTGAAAAAATGCAAATTAAAATCACAGAAGATACTATTGAACTATACTATGTGTTAGTGAGACTATGGAACAACTGGAATTCTTGTATATAATGCTATGGAAACATAAAATGGTATATCTGTTCTGGAAAAGAGTTCAATAGTTGCTTATAAAATTAAAACTATACTTGACATGTGGCCTAGCAATTCCACTCCAACTCAGTTTACCTTAGAGAAACAAAAACATGTGTGTGTGTGTTTTTTAATTTGCTCAAGAATCTTCAGAGCAATTTTGTTCCTCATAACAACTAAAAATTAGAATCCATCCAAATATCTATAAAAAAATGAATGGATAAGTAAGTTGTGTGGTGTATTCATAAAATGGACTCCTAGTTTAGTGCTTTTGAGTTGGTTCTGACTCATTTTAACCCTATATAGGATTTCCAAGGAGCAGCTGGAAGATTTGAAGTGCCAAGCTTTCGGTTAGCAGTTCAGTGCTTATCCTACAGTGCCACACCAACAGTCAGGACTTAAACCCTCTGATATATATTTTTGTAGCATGCCATTTATATAAAATTCTGAAATGGGCAAATCTAATCTTTAGCGAAAAAAGGCAGATCATCTATCTGTATGATTTAGGCTTTATATTCCTTTTTTTTTTTTTTAGGAGGTGGTTGTTTGATATATATATATGTATATATATATATATATATGCATGCTATATATATTTGTCATATATATGTCAAAATTTAAACTTGAAATTAATGCAACATATTTTATGCAAACTACAGCCCAATAGAGTATATTTTTTAAGTTAAAAATAAACTTTTTAGTGTGCTATGGAGTGTTAGGGTGTGGTACTATAGAATAAACTCTGGACTGATAACCACAAGGTTGGTAGACAAACCCACCCACTGCTCCTTGGAAACCCTGTACAGGGTTGCAATAAGTCAGAACTACTCCACTGCACTCAACAATAATAACATCATGGTAACATAATTACAACACTATAACCATTAGAGATAAACCTGTAAAAGTTGAATGGTGTATATAGTGTAAGTGACCAGCAACATTTGAGATTTTAAGTGAGGTGTTTCAAATCTGCAAGATAACCACTGGACTGCTAACCACAAGATTGACTGTTCAAACCTACCAGCCATTCCTTGGGGACTCTACAGGGCTACTGTGAGTCTGAATTGACTCCCTAGCTAGCACTTAATAGCAATGTTTGAAATCTACTATTTCAGTGTCCAATTTAAAGGAGTTTGGAACTAATATCAACTGATTATATACCTTTTATTGAGCTCCTTGCAATATTTTCACAGCAATCCTTGCCCCATTATATGAATAAAAAATGCAAGACTCAAAAAAGTTAAGAGAGCTGTGACCAAAATTTCTAATTTCGGTAGTGACAGAGCTAGAAATAATTCCAAGTCCTCTGAATTTTACAAATCAATTATCTTTTATAACTTCATCCTCAATTCCTCACAGAGATTTAGAACCCTTATGAATTTTCCTTATACTCTGAAGTGATGGTTTTAGAAATATTTAACATAACTTTTACCTGTACTTCACTTTAGAGCTTGTTTTTTTTCTTTTTGATATTTGCCCAGAATTTCTAAATTATCCTAAATTTCTACATTTAACCACACTTATTTGAAACAAAGAGATATAAGTTAGTGTGAAAGAGTGAAATGTCTAAATTATAATATATACTTGAAGAAACATATCATCACTTCTTGGTAAAGAATGTAACTTGAACTGTTCTAATCAATAGCAAGTAATGGAAGTTCTGTGGTTGAACCCATCAGATTGATTTCCAATTAACATACCAAAGCTCTGTCTAACATTCTTGTGAGTGAAACTTGCATTGCATATTCTTTCATGTAAAAAGCACTAAAAATTCTTTATTTAGTTTGCATCCCCAACCTGATAAACATACCTGATTATTTTAGAAAATCT
>NW_006408519.1:54743533-54752339 GCF_000296735.1 Chrysochloris asiatica
TCACATTAGTAAAAACAGAATTAAAGAGCTTCAGTTACAGCAAGAAAAGGGCTTGTTTGTTTAAATCACAGGTGCTTATTGAAATGTCTAAACTCTAGAGTGATCTTAAAAGGCAAGTATGAAAGTTAGTCCCTTCGATTTGAAAGTGAATTCTTAAGTGTGACAAGTTCCAAAGATTCTTCTTGCAAGAGAAAATATTTGCAGTAGGGGATGGAGGAAAATTTCTTTTATATTAATTTCTTGAACTGCTTGTAGTCAGAACCATCCCCTTCTGCTGTTCTCTGTCACTTGTGGAGGTCTTTGAGCAAAGACCAAGATGCCTGCCTGTCCCAACAGTGGTGCTTTCTCTTCAAAGAGCTGTGGCTACTGCCTCTCAGTTCTGTGCAGGAATTGAAAAGCCTTTGAAATCCGTGCAGCCTCACTGCACAGCTAGTAATAAGCATTAGAGAAAAACACGCAGCTCATTTGTTTAAAAGTTCATTCGTTTCAGTGTGATTTAGACAGATGTGAGGTGGGTTTTGCCTAGTGCTGCTCAGCCCCATGGCAAAGTAGAGCCAGGTCTCCTTTCAAAGACTTCCTCAGCCCTGCCCATTGCTGAGTTTCTGCAACAATGGGGCTTTGAAAGGCAAAAAAAAAAAAAAGAAAGAAAGAAAGAAAAGAAAAGAAAGAAAGAAAAGAAAAGAAAGAAGGAAAAAATGAAAAGAAAGAGAAAGAGATGACACCAGTGGGAGACACTGACAGCTAAGTCCAAACTCAAACAGTCCTTCTAGTATCCAGGACAGAGGTGCACATCTGAAGGTGGGGATGAGGTCTGGGTTCAGAACAGCCCAAATAATTAATTTAAAAGAATTTCTCCGCCCTTTCTCTGTAAAGGCAGCAGTGGCAGCTCTGGTAAAATACTTCCCAGATCACAGGGCACTTAGCCATGTAGATTTCCAAAGAATACTATTTCTGGGAATACTATTTCTGCTATATTTCCAAAGAATGCTATTTCTGAGAAATAGATCTGAGAAACAGTGGATTCTGGGATTGTTTCCTACCACGCACAAATAAAAAATAAAAACCATCTATGTTTTCCATTGACTAAAGGTTTTGAGCAATCAACACACATTACTAGGGACAATATCTTTCCTTCAGAAACAATGCCATTGGAAAGGGGTGTGTGTTTGCATGTAATGCATTTTGAGTTATGGAGCATTCAGTGCAATTAAGATATATTTTTGCTAACCTACACAGACATTTTGGTTGTGTTGAAGTATGTTGTTAATTCCCCAAGTAAATGGATCTATTGTTATGATTTTACTGAAAGCTTAGAAATTGCTTTTATATTTAAAACCTCAATTTTGAGAGTTGTCAAGCTACATACATATAATACCAATCCAATTGTTAAAATGTGCCCAAGATTTTTGAACCAGATTTAAACAAGAATAAAGTATAACATATAGTATCTATAATATGTGGTTAATGTATTTAAAAGCACATTTCTAATTCATCCTTAAAAACCGCACCAAATTTGTGTGTACAATTAGAATAACCATGCAGTTTAACCATGTGTAAACTAAAATAAAATTTCAAAGAAATGAGAAGGCTGATTAGAAAATAGGAAGGCAATACTTAATTAGAACTGAAATTGCCACATGACTATAATTAAGTAGTTCTGTGATAAAATTTGAGTGGGATTAAATCCTCTAAAAAATTAGTCATCCACTAAAATCCTTATAAACTGATAACATGTGTACATATCTTGAAGACTCAAAGAAACAACTCATGAATAACTCTGTGTGCGTGAGTACACTGTGGAAAGAAGACAATTGTATAATGAATCCTGGAGTTATTACTTGCCAGGTAAATAATCTTTGGCAGTTAAAATGCAGACTCAGATAATATACTGTTATTGTTTTTAAGTGTCATCTAGTTGATTCTAATTCATAGGGTTTGGAGGGAGCAGCAGGTGGGTTTGAGCTGCCGACCCTGTGGTTAGCAGTAGAGTGCTGATCCAACAGCTCCACACCATGACTCTGAGTAAGCGCTCACGATATATATGAACATCTGCCCTTGGGGTCAATATTTGTAGAATACAAGGAAAGATGACAGAGGCAGGCAGAGGGAGAAGTAGGTTGTAATAACCGTTTGATCACAGTCCTAGCTGGCCACAAAGGCAGCTCTGGACCACAAGTGTCTTTTCAGCATCACAGTGCTGTATTGATTAGTCTTTGGATGTGGACCACGGATGGAAGTGGTATAACCTGGGCAAGGGGCTTTCTGAAGATGAGAAAGTCCCTGCCAGGCTCACAGCTACACACTGTCTATTCTTAGCAGCAGAGGATATTGATAGTGCATGACAGTGCCAACAGAGTAAACTTTATAAGCTGTAGTTAACAAACAAACAAAAATACAAACACAAAAAACAGTTGCCATTGTGTTGACTCTAGTACATGAGTGGAGTCTGACTCATGACTCCATAGCATTTTCACAGATTGATCTTTGGAAGCAGTGATGGAGGTTGGCATGCTACTGAAAATCATCATAACTTCCAAACATCAGCCCTGTATGGATCACAATGGTCTGATCAACAACTGAAAATGAGAATGGAGTTGTTGTTGTTATTGTTAGGTGTCATCAAGTTGGTACCAACCCATAGCGACCTTATGCACAGCAGAACGAGACACTGCCCGATCCAGGGCCAACGACACTACTGTTGATATATTTGAGTAGATCGATGCTGCCACGTGGCCAATCCATCTCATTGGAGTTCTTCCTCTTTTTCTTTGACCCTCCACCTTATCAAACATGACATCCTTCTCCAGTGACTGGTCACTCCTGACAATATGTCCAAAGTATGAGAGATGAACTTTGGCAATCCTGGCCTCCACGGAGCACTCTGGCTGCACTTCTTCCAAAATGGATCTATTGGTTCTTTTGGCAGCCCATGCCACTTTCAATATTCTCCTCCAACACCGTAACTCAAAAGCACCAATTCTTCTACAGTGTTCCTTATTCACTGTCCAGCTTTTGCATGCATATGAAGTTATTGAAAATACCATGGTTTGGGTCATGCGCACCTTATTCCTTAAGCTGACATCTTTGCTTTTCAATACTTTAAAAAGGTCTTGTTCAGCAGATTTGCCTAATACAATACATTGTTTGATCCCTTGACTGCTGCTTCCATGAGTGTTGATAGTTGATCCAAGAAGAATGAAGTCCTTGACAACTTCAATCTTTTCTCCATTGATAAGAATATTGTTTATTGGTCCAGTGGTGAGGATTTTTGGTTTCTTTACATTGAGATGTAATCCATATCGAAGGCTGTGCTCTTTGATCTTCATAAGTAAATGTTTTAAGTCCTCTTCACTTTCAGCAAGCAAGGTTGTATCATCTGCATATCACAGACTGTTAATGAGTCTTCCTCCAATCCTGATGCCACATTTTTCTTCATATAAGCCAGCTTCTCAGATTATTTGCTCAGCATACAGGTTAAATAAGTATAGTGAAAGAATACAACCTTATCACACATGTTTTTAATTGTAATTCATTCAGTGTTCCCATGTTTTGTTTGAAAAACTGCCTCTTGGTCCATTTAAAGACTCCTCATGAGCACAATTAAGTGTTCCAGAATACTCATACTTCTTCATGTTGTCCATAGCTGCTCATGATCCACACAATCGAAAGCCTTTGTGTGGTCAATAAAGGACAGGTAAATATCTTTCTGGTATTCTCTGCTTTCAGCCAAGATCCATAGGACATCAGCAATGATATCCCTCATTCCATGGCCTCTTCTAAATCCAGCTTGAACCTCTGGAAGTTCTGTGTATGATTGTAGCCATTTCTTTATTACCTTTAGTAAAACTTTACTCGCATGGGATATCAAAGAGCTAGTCCAATGATTTCCGCATTCCACTGGGTCACCTCTCTTTGGAATGGGCACAAATATGGATATCTTCAATCAGTTGGCCAGATAGTTGTTTTTCAAATTTCTTAGCAGAGATGAGTGAGTGCCTCCTTTGCCGCCTCACTTTCTTGAAAGATTTCAATGTTTATTCCATCAATTTCTTGTGCCTTGTTCTTTGACAGTTCCTTCAAAGCACCTTGGATTTCCTCCTTCAGTATCATTGGCTCTTGATCATATGCTATCTCTTGAAATGGTTGAACATTAACCATTGTGACTCTGTGTATTCCTTCCATGTTCTCTTGATGCTTTCTGCATCAGCTAATAATTTGCCCAGAGATTTTTTCAATAACAAAAGTTGAAGCTTGAATTTTTTCTTAAGTTCCCCCAGCTTGAGAAATGCAATAGCTTTCAGAATCACAGCAACTCACAAGCTACCACAGTATGACAAACTCACAGACGAATGGTGGCCATTTGGTTTTAAGTGGAGACTGTCACTGTAAATATTGAGGAGATCTGTGTGCATGCATAGTAGAACCCTCCAGGGGTCACGGTGGGATGTCCATTCACTCAGGCATCCCCTCTTGTCACCAGAATGGAGGTGCGCAGACAGCGAGAGACCAATGAACAGATACCAAGAGAAAAGAATGTACACACCTGTAATTCTGCGGTTCTGTCAGGCGTTCGTGGCTGTTCTGATCCTTCCCCTGCTTGTTCTCTCCCAAGATGTTGGCTCCAGGAGCAGCTGAGCATCTTGAATTAGAAAGCAGTGGATTTCTTGATTCTGCTACAAATTTCCCTAGCTGTAAGCCTTCCAAGCTTCGAAATATTCCTTTATATGTGGTTCAGAGTTCTAGTACCATCCCCTGAGCCTGCTTGGTCCGGTGTTCTGTGTTGTTGCTGACAGAGCTCCTTACTGCACATCTACCCAACCTGCCATCTTAAAGAGGATGGAGTAGAACCAATAATTGTTTTATTCCATTGTGCATGGAATTGCTATAAGTCAAGGGTAGACTTGATAATGACAGCTATGAATAATGAGTTGTACGTATTGTTATTGCCATTCATAGGAAACCTGGTGTGGTACTATCAGATAAGCACTGGACAATTAACCACAAGGTTTGTGGTTCAAACCTACCAACCATTCCTTGGAAACCCTATATGTGGTCACTATGAGTCTGAACTGATTCAACAGCACTTAACAACAACAAATTAAGGTTTAAGAAGTTCTGGTGGCACAGTATTTAAGCACTCTATAGTGAACATTTGGCATTTGGAAAAGAGCTGCTGCTCTGCTTGAGAAAGAAGTATAAGTCTGTTTTTCTAACGATTGGATACAACCGTTGATGTCCTATGAGTCACTTCAGCTCTTAGAGTCTCTTGGAGTCAGAATCAACTTGACAGCAACACGTTTTTTATTTCTCTTTAACTAAGATTTAGGAGTACTTTTGTAGTATAAATGGTTAATACGCTTGGCTACTAACCAAAATCTAGAGGTCTGAGTATACCCAAAGGCATCATGGGGCAAAGGCATGGTAATCTACTTCCATAAAATCGGTTAATGAAAACTCAAGGCTGGAATCTTTACAGAAGCAGACTACCACATCATTTTCCCCTAGAAAGGCCACTGGATTCAAACCAGCAACCTTTGACTGGCAGTCAAACATTTTAACCACTGCACACTAGTGTTTAATAAATGGTTGCAATTATTATAGATTTCAACCTGGAAATCAATATTTAAATTAACAGACTAGGAAATCATCCTACAATTGATTACATAGAACAGCATTACAGCAAACCTTTAAATATTTGAAAATATGTGATGAAAATACACTATTTGAATTAGAAGTGACAGTCACTAGTCTCTTTATTACTTGTAAACATTACAAAGAAACTAGTCAGTGAATAGCATTTCAGGACATTTAAAGGGATTAGTTTCACTTTACCATTATTAGGAAAAGTACAGCTAATTCCAAGTTCCCAGCACTTTAAATATTCAGGCTGGTGCTTAATCGGCAGTAGTACTGCTTGATACCTCGATATTGGATGCTATCGAATATTACAGTATAAATAGTGATTATTATGCTCATACATCCTGTGGTTCCTTATTTTTTATTAAATCAAATGCTTAATACCATTGATCTTTTTCTAAAGCATCCCAGTGATTTCTAGTACCCTTCATACCCCAAACCAAGACTTAATGTGTTTCTGTTTTTTCTTCTATTCACAGTTCAGCAGCATATGTCTGTTTGCCATTTAAACAGTAATCATCTGACTCATTTGCTAATGGTACTGTTACTTCACATATAGATTATGCATATATATATGTAATTTTCTAAATATTAGCTAGATCTAACACCACAGAAACACACTATATGTATTGTATACTTCCCTCTTTATTTCTTCTCACTGACTTCTAGTATTAAAAATAAACAAAAACAATTTGTTGTTGTTGTTGTTAGGTGCCACTGAGTCGGCTGTAACCCACAGTGACACTATGTAAAATAGAATGAAACACTGGCAGGCCCTGTGACATTTTCACAGTTGCTGCTAAACTTGAGCCCATTGCTGCTGTCACTGTGCCAATCCATCTGGTTGGGGGTCTCCCTCTTTTTCCTGATATCCTTTTTCACAGACTGGTTCTTCCTAATAATATGTTTTAAGTAGGAGGGATGAAAGCTTATTAAGCAGCAATGTTGATGGAAAATAAATTATCAATGTGCTTCTCCGATGTTTTCATAGTATAGTAGCTTAAAGTCTTTGGGAGACTGAAAGCTTTATGTCCTGTGCAAGGTTTTGAAGAACTAACCCTAAGTCTTGATGAGGCATTGTAGGATAAGCACTTGACTGATAACCAGGAGGTTGGCAGTTCAAATTCACCAACTGCTCCTTGGAAACCCTATATAGGGTCTCTAGGAACCAGAAGCAACTCCACAGCACTTAACAATAACAACAATACTAAATTATCAATATTAACTCACAAAATTGTGCCTCCAAATGGTTTCTCTTCTATGTAGATTCAAAGCAAAAGACTACAGACTTGTGGAATATGAATACTCCTCAGAACCCCAGTCTCTAATGAGCTTGAAAATTTTTTATTAGAAAATGAAGAGAATTACCTTGTGTATTTTATTTTCTCCATCAATACTGAATTTTACTTTCTTATTTTCAGAAGAAAGCATAATTATCACTAATATGCAAGATCATATCTTATTCACTCTTAGCCAAGTTCATCATAAGTATTATCAGGTGTAATAAATTGTTCAAAAAGAAAATATCCTCTGCTCTGTATTTTCACATAACAGTTATTATTTACAGTATTATAGAATATAAAAAAGCCAATCATTCCTTTGAATGGCCATGATAGATATTTATATGCTTAGGTGCATTTTTCTGTAGATATTTTTAATTACCTTGCATGAAATCTATACTGCATCCTAACTAAACTAAATAATTTTATGACTCAGTCAGAAGAAAATTATCTTTTTTAGCTTGGTCATTATTAAATTAAGGCAGTACTATCATATTCAAAGCAATTGCCATTATAAAGATGAAACTGACTTGAATAGCAAGATTGAGGAATAGAAATCAGTTGAGAGGTGTGATTATCTCTTGTATTAGGAAACAGAAGAAAATGCAGGTGGTCTTAGTGAGAAAGATGGGTCACTGAGAAAGGACACATTGAAAGCAAAGACACAAGAGAGAATCACAGTCATGATTGTGAGATGTTGTTAAGTGCTGTCCAGTCGGTTCTGACCCATAGCGACCCTGTATACAGTTTCCGAAGACTGACTAGTGAGCTTGAACCACCGACCTCGCAATTCAAATGGCTTTGCAGTCTGGCTCATTAACCCACAGTGCCACACCAGGACTCCATTAGAATAATAGATGGTGTCATTTTGATAAGGAAAGAATATAATTCTCCCTATTCTATTTGATAAGGAGCTCTGGTAGCGTAGTGGTTAGGAATCAGGCTGGGAACCGCAAGGTCAGCAGTTCGAAACTACCAGCTGTTCTGTGGGTGAAAGATGAAGCTTTCTGCTCCCGTAAAGATTTACAGCCTCGGAAACCCTGTACAGAGTCACTATGAGTCAGAACCGACTCCATGGCACATAACAACAACAAATTCTATTTGATAAGAACTGAATTATGAACCAGAAAGTTGACGGTTCAAGTTAACCAGTAGCTTCACAGGAAAAAGATGAGAATTTCTGTTCTGCAAAGATGCATATCCCCTGAAATCCTATACAAGATCACTATAAGTTGGAACTGATTCGATAGCACTTAACATCGGATAATAGATAAAAGGCTGAAAATGCTTACCAATATTTCTAAGGTATCCAAATTACACAGTAGATTCAGAGCCAGAATTATTTTCTTCTGGTGTCTACTTCATATGCTCACTTCCTTCACCATTCTGATTTCTATTGCATCAAAATTAAATGTAGGATTTTCCTACATTATCTTTTTTTAAAGAATCTTTCTTGGAGCATTCTTAGATTTACTGCCTCAGATCTGAATTAAGATTGATCAATCATAATAAGAGTCATGGTGTGGCACTTCAGGATAATTACTGGACTGATAACATCCATGGTTCAAACCCACCAGTTGGTCCTTGGAAATTCTATACAGGGTGGTTGTGAGTCAGAGACACTCACTGACACTTAACAACAATGGATTTTTAAAAACTAATGAGAGGAAAAAGGCAGTGCTTGATGGAGGATAGGGTAGAGGTGCAGTGAAGTTTGCTGTCAGCAGTACTACAGACTACCAGGCAAAGCAGGTTCAGGACAGAGCTCCAAAACTCTGAACTACATAGGTAGGAATACTTATAATTTTTTTTTTTATTTAATGTTTTTATTTTGGATTGAGTGAAAGTTTACAGGGCACATCATCAGCTTCACATTCAACCATTCATAT
>NW_006408519.1:54759153-54763482 GCF_000296735.1 Chrysochloris asiatica
TATGCCATCAAATTAGAAATCAACAATAGGAAGGCCAAAGAAATAAAGTCAAATACATGGAAACTGAATAACACCCTGCTAAAAGCAACTGTGTAGTAGAAGACATTAAACATGAATTCACAAAGTTCCTAGAAACAAATGAGAATGAAAAGACAACATATCAAAATCTTTGGGACATGGCGAAAGCAGTGCTGAGAGTACAATTTATTGCAATAAATTCACACATCCAAAAAGAAGAAAGAACCCAAACAGAAACATTAACACAGCATCTATAACAATTAGAAACAGACCAACAGAGGGAAACTACAGCCACCAAAAGAAAAGAAATAATAAGGATTAGAGTAGAAATAAATGAGGTAGAAAATAGAAAAACTATAGAAAGAACCAATAGGACAAGAACTGGTTCTTTGAAAGGATTAGCAAAATTGACAGATCATTGGCAAACATACCAAAAGAAAAGAAGGAGAAGACACAAATAACACACATTAGAAACCACAAGGATGATATCACAATGGAACCAAAGGTATTCAAAAGTATAATAACAGAATACTATGAAGAGCTGTACTCCAAAAAATTTTGAAACTTAGAAGAGATGGATACATTTTAGAAGAACATGACCTACCTAAATTTACACACAGCGAAGTAGAAAACCTGAACAGACACATAACAAAAGAAGAAATTGATCAGGTCATAAAAAAATTACCAAAAAAAAAGTCCAGGCCCAGATGGCTTCACTGGTGAGGTCTATCAAACATTCAGGGAAGATTTGTCACCAATTCTATTCAAATTATTTCAGATTATAGAGGAGGAAAGTAAACTTACTAATACATTTTATGAAGCAAGCATAACCCTCATACCAAAACCTTAGGGAAGGATGTCACTAAGAAAGAAAATTCTAGACCAATATCCCTCATGAACATAGATGCAAAAATTCTCAACAATATTCTAGACAACAGAATTCAGCAACACATAAAAAAGATAATATATCATGATCAAGTGGGATTCATATCAGGGATGCAAGAATGGTTCAACATTAGAAAAACGATCAATGTAATCCACCATATAAATTAGAAAAAAAAAAAGGAACCACATGATCATATTGACTGATTCAGAAAAGGCATTTGACAAAATCCAACATCCATTCCTGATTAAAAAAAAACCCAACAAAGTAGGAATTGAAGAGAAATTCTTCAACATATTTAAGAGCATATATACAAAATTAACAGCCTACATTACTTTCAATGGAGAGAAACTGAAAGTCTTCCCTCTGAGAACAGGAACCAGACAAGGATGCCCTTTGTCACCACTCCTATTCAATATTGTGTTGTCAGTCTTAGCAAGAGCTATACAGCAAGATGGGAAACTAAAGGCATCCAAATTGGCAAAAGGAAGTAAAACTCACTCTATTTGCAGACGATATGGTTCTATACATAGAAAACCCCAAAAACTCAGTAAAAAAGCTATTAGACCTCATTGGAAGATTCAGCAAATTGGCAAGCTATAAGAGAAACATACAAATATCAGTTGGGAAGGACATTAGGAAAGCAATACCATTTACAATAACTTTCCACAGGATGAAATATCTAGGAATAAGTGTAACTAGAGAAACAAAGGGCTTATACAAACAAAACTACAAAACACTACTGCAAGAAACCAAGAGACCTACAAAAATGGAAGGATGCACCATGCTCCTGCATAGGAAGACTTAACATTGTGAAAATGTCAATACTGCCCAAAGCAATTTACACATATAATGAAATCCCAATCCAGATTCCAACAACATTCTTCAATGAGATGGAAAAAACAATTACAAACTTTATATGGAAAGGAAAGTGATCCAGGATAAGTAAAGCACTGCTTAAGAAGAAGAGTAAGGTTGTATACCTCTCACTTCCCAACTTCAAGATTTATTGCATGGCTACAGTGGTCAAAATTTCTTGGTACTAGTACAAAGGAGTTCATTGATCAAAGATACATTGATCAATGGAACAGAATCAAGAACCCAGAAATTAACCAACCACGTACAGCAAACTGATTTTTGACAAATCACCTAAATATATTGCATGGGGAGGTGATAGTCTCTTCAACAGATGGTGCTGGTTTAACTGGAAAACGATATGCAAAATATTGAAACAAGACCTTTACCTCACACCTTATACAAAACCCAACTCAGCATGGATTAAAGACCTAAATGTGAATCCCAGAATTATGAAGGCCATCAATGAAAAAATAGGGACAAATATGAGGGCACTAATTCAGGGAATACACAGAATACCAAACATTTTGAAAACTACACAAACAAAAGTAGACAAAATAGATGACTGGAACATACCAGAAATTAAAAATTTGTGTGCATCAAAAGACTTCACCAGAAGAGTGAAAAGGGAACCCACAGAACAGGAAAAAAATCTTTTGCAATGATACATCAAGCAAGGGACTTATTTCTAAAATATATAGGAACGTACAACACCTCTGGTAGCACAGTGGTTATGAATCTGGCTGTGAACCTCATGGTCAGCAGTTTGAAATTACCAGCTGTTCCACGGGGAAAAGATGAGGCTTTCTGCTTCCATAAAGATGTATAGCCTCAGAAATCCTGTACAGGGTCTTTATGAGTCGGAACTTACTCCTCAGCACAGAACCACCACCACAACACCTCTAAAAGGAAAAGAAAGACAAATAACTCTATTTAAAAATGGGCACAGGATATGAACAGACACTTCACCAAGGAGAAGATCCAGGCAGCCAGCAAACATTTGAAGAAATGTTTACTATCACTAGCCATTAGAGAAATGCAAATCAACACAACAAGGAGATATGATCTCATACCAGCAATAACAGCAAAGATCAAAAAAGTAGAGGACAATAAATGCTGGTGAGGATGTGGAGAGACTAAGACGCTAGTGCATTGCTGGTGGAATTTCAAAACGGTACATCCTCTTTGGAAAACAATATGGCACTTCCTTAGAAGGTTGGAAATAGAAATATGATCCAGCAATTCCTCTACTTGGTATATACCCATTAGAAATATGAGCCATAACATGAGTAGATATATGCACACCAATGTTTATAGCAGCACTATTTACAATAGCAAAAAGATGGAGACAGTCTAAGTGCCCATCAACTGAAGAATGGATAGACAAATGCTGGTACATACAATGGAATATTTTGTTCCCTTGATACATAAAAAAGAAGCTGCAAATCACCAGTTAACATGAATGAACCTTGAGGACATTATTTTGAGTGAAATTAGTCACAATAGGAGAAATACTGCATAGGACCACTACTATAAAAGACTAAGGAAAAGTACCCATACTAAAGGTGGTGGTGGTGGTGGTGGGTTCCTTGGTTGGTTACCGGGATGTGGGGGGTGGGCTGAGGGGTGGGAGGGGAAGGTGGGGCACAGGGCAGGGAATAGATACAGGATAATTTGGGTGTTAGGGAGGGAGGAAAATCACAAGAAGGGGAAGGGGAATGGAAGAACAAAGCATACAGCAGGAAATAATTAGGTTTTCTTGGGCTAGTGAGACAGGTAAATAATGATGTATGCACAACCTCGGAAAAATAGGGCTCTGGGACACAGGGATTGAGACATGGTTGGAATGGGGAAATAATGTTTAGATGCTTGGCTGTTTTTTGAATCTTGGTTTCCCTTGCATACCATTATAAAATAGACACTTGACAGGGAGAGAAAGGAATAGCCAGAAATATCACCATAGAAAGCTTGTAAGTCTGTCTTCTGCCTATAACTTATTGGCATACCTAAAATGGGCTACAAGGTACCCAGTGAAGGAGGCTTCCAATGGAGCCTCTGCATTACATAAGACCATAGGTGAAACCCTGAACTGCTTCCAGAATCTTCTGAGGTGGGAAATTTCCACTAGAAGGGAGAAGCAAACCAGCCTAAGTGACTAGAAGAATAGATGATACTTCTTGAAAGAAGGATTGACAGGAAAAATACAAAACAGTAATGGCAGTCCGACTGATTAATACAAGAACAAGCAAGTTGCTTGCCCAGGAGACATCAAGGCAAGTGGCCGGGTTCCCTGGCAAACCCCCTTCCAAGAATAAGACTCAGTGGTAATGTACACTGATCAGTGACCACAAGGGTCACTGATAAGGGGAAGTGAGGAAAAAACAGCAATGACACTGTGATATAATGTTCAATAGACTCTTCTGAACCTGGGTGAAGACCTGGTTGACCAGAAGTGTGGCAAGACCTGGGGACTCCTGGGCCCAGAGTCAGAGATAAAGCCTCAGAGGACTGACAAGAAGAGATGGCATATGCATAAGAACACCCACACTTGCAGATAATACCCAATTGACCTG
>NW_006408519.1:54763747-54771337 GCF_000296735.1 Chrysochloris asiatica
CAGAGGGCGCAGAGGAAGGTAGAATCTCCACTGAGTAGTATCCAATCTGTCTAGGCAGGACTGATGAAAGGAGATGTGGATAGCACTCATGTGGTACAATAGTGAATAATTTCTATGAGGACTGACTGTGAGGACTGGATATGTAAAGGTAGACATTTTGTAGCAAAAGGAGGGGAGTGGTTGACTTTGCAGTCCAGAAGTTGAATACCCTGGGACCATCTAGGTTGAAGAGTGGAGAGTAGGACCTTACCCAGAGGAACAGTGACACCAGAGATGGAGACAGAGACAATGATGTAGAGAGATGAAGCATCTGGGAACCCTAGACCCAGAAAGGGAGAGGGGCTGTGTGCTGACGACCAGGGGGCAGGCTTGTAGGGTGTACAAATTGGTTGGTTGATGAAGAATTGAGGGAGCTGTAACGATGGCACTGAAAAGATATACGATAGGATGAATGTAACGCTAATTTTCTCCCACGTAAACTATCACATAATTCACAATGAAACATTAAAACACAATTAATGAGAAATCTTTGTTTTGTAAGATGCTTGATAATCAAGAAAGTCTAGAAACGGGCCCAAATATATCTGCACACCTAGTACAGGATAAGGAACTCTGGTAGCGAAGTGGTTACGAATTGGGCTGCTAACTGCAAGGTCAGCAGTTCGAAACTACCAGCTTTTCCGCAGGAGAAAGATGAGGCTTTCTGCTCCCATAAAGATTTACAGCCTCGGAAACCCTGTACAGGGTTGCTATGAGTCGGAACCGACTCCACAGCACATAACAACAACAACAGTATAGGATGGACTCCTGGTGTAGTGTTGTAGAAAAAGCACTGGAATACTAACCACAAAATTGTCAATTCAAACCCTCTAGATGCTTCTTACAAACCCTAGCGGCTATGAGTTAGAACCCAATTGATGACACGTAACAACAATAAAAGTATAAGATTAAGCAAACATCTAGAATTGGCAGGAACAAGAATGGAAAATGTAGGACTGATATTTTTATCTAAGCTTATATTCACATGTAGGATTGCAGCTACTTGTGGGGCAAAGATAACAAAATTGAACAAAAAAATGTAAAGTCCTGTTTTACACTTAACACACAAAATTATCTATAAAACCAAACCCTTGGTTGTCGAGTTGATTACAACTCCTAGCAGACTAACAGGACAGAGTAGACCCCAGAATGGATTTCCAAGGCTGTAAATCTTTGTGGACATAGACTACCACATCTTTCTCCCAGCAGGTAGATTCAAAATCACTGACCTTTCAGGTAGCAGGTGAATGCTTAAAAATGGCATCACCAGGGATCCTTCAAAACAAACTATAAATATATTCTCATAAAAACACTGTGACAAGCCCAATTCTCTGAGATCTTTGCATTATTTTCAAGGTTTCCTAAATGAAATTCCTATGACATGCTTGAATTTGCATTCATAAGAATTAGTACATTAGTGAATTCTCGGTAATCCTAGCAAGAACTGCAATATCTGATTTGATATGTTGGTGTTCTGACTATAATAAAGATCTCTTACCCAATTGGCAACAACTAACCACTTGTGCATTACGAACAGTATTCTCATAAGAACCTGCTTCTGTATTTCTGAGGCATTTTCCTGGGCATTTAAGGTGTCGGATATGGTTCCATGCAAACACTCCAAATTAGTTCTATGATACATACTGCAAAACAGCCTCTATCACAACAATTGTCATAGCTGTGCCTCCAATAATCTACACACTGCATTAGGGAAGTTTCTTTAAAAAATTTAATACTTGCATCAACTGTCTTCATTTTGGATGAAAGAAAAGGACTAAATGATCTTAACATTCATTGCTTGGATAATAAACACAGCAGGGTTCTCTGTAGAATATTGTTACTTAATTATGGTAATAATAGTCCATCTTGTAATCAAAAACCTTATTGAAGACTTTTACTTGAGAAACTCTAGAAAAATTCTGAAAGATAATTAATTAAGAAATTAACTTTAAAATTAAACTGTAGTTTTGAATTGGTTTTTATGCCTTTTCCATTCCATGTGGTGATTCTTGTTAAGTCGCAAATGGTATTTAAGAGCTGTTTTACACAGTTTAATATCTTAATAGCAATTAGGGCAGATTACACCCTTAATAGAATCAGTTCAAGGTATTAAATTAGTGGCAACCCTTGCTTCAGAATCAAGTAGATGAGGAAGTGCCTGGCTTCCTGACAAGAATCCACATGCTGCTAAATATGCAAAGCTAGATTGGAAGAGTTTGCATTTTGGGTCTGTAGGCAGTGGCAATTCAGGAATATTTAGCACTAATGAAGAGCATCAGATCAGTTCAAGTTAATTAGCATTTATCCTTCCCTCTTCATTGACTCCTTCTATCATGCTTCATTCAACATTAAATCTAAGCCTGTACTATTAGGAATAAAAATGGGGCCTGAATTGAAAAAAATTGGCAGCGGGGCATCAGCTTTCTACATTCATTTATTAACATCCTCAAAACATTCACTGCACAGTGACATCAATTATTTTTTTATTTGAAAAATGTGTCTTCATTTTAATATGAAATTATATGTGATACCTAAGTCATAAAACAAAACACCAGTCAATGGAATAACAAGCATGAATTTTTTACTCTTGCTTTTTAACTAGTATTTTGCTATGTGTTAAAATCCCAGTTCATATAATAATGTCACTATATTTTTGTCTTATTTTTAATAGATTTAAAGCATCCTTTGTATTACAAGGTATATTTAGTATTTTCTGAATTGATAGAATCATTTTCATTTGATTAATGTAACATGAAACCAAAAATATGTGCTTAAGTTCTATTTTCATACATTCCCTTTTTTCTACCTAACAGAAGATCTCAATTTTTCAGTAGGATATTTTATGCTTTAAATTACTTAAATGTACTGTGCATTTCACCAGGTCTCCCTATGCTTTTGAATATATATAAGGCTTACATTCCTAACCACTCTTCTGAGATAGAGTTGTTTTAAATGAATCATTTGATTCATTCAATATTTAATTACTTCATTTATACATTCTTTAAATAGGATTTACACAAATGGTAAATATGTTAATGCATTCAACTGTTAATCAGAAGTTTATAGATTTAATTCCACACAGAAGCACCTTGGAAGAAAGGCCTGGTAATCTACTTCCTAAAGATCAGCTATCATAATAGCTGATCTTTAGGAAGTAGACCATTTCTATTCTGGCACACATGAGATTTTCATGGGTCAGAATCAGCACTGTAAGTAACTGGTTAACTTGCATTTGTTCTCCAGTGACAGAAACTATCTCCATTGACACATGCAAGCAAACCAAAGTGCTACTTTTTCAGAAACTTTTGAAGTATTTTCCAGTTGTGTTCTGTTTTTTTGTTGTTGTTGTTGTTGATGCTATACTTGCTATTTTGGTGGTTTGAAGTTCCTAAGGTACCCTGGTGGCTCAGTGGTTAAGGACTCAGCTGCTAACCAAACGGTTAGCAGTTTGATCCTACCAGCTGACCTGTTGAAGAAAGATGAAACTGTTTTATCCTGTAAAGATTTACAACCTTGCAAACCCTAAGGGACAGTTCTACTCTGTCTTGTAGAGTCCCTATGAATGGGGGATGGCAGTAGCGGTTGGGGGTTTCTGATTTCCTTTCCTTTCCTTACTAGATATGTGACTAAAAATAGGTGAATTAGCATTCTTGAATCCAGTTTCCTTCAGCATGCCTGTATGAATGCAAGGATGAGATATGTGACAAGTGCTTTTAAAATAAAATATATACGCATGAAAACACTGTTGGTGTTGGGAGTGTTTTTACTATTTTACGTGTTATATGCAGTCAAATATGTCTGGATTACTATTACTATAATTGTTCATTATTACCATTATGATACGATTAATCAAGTGTTCTGTGGGTTAAAAATTATAAAATTGCCTAGTGAGTTTGCTGGGAGAGAAAGGATTAATGGAAAACAAACAAAATTTATTGTGGTAATGACAGCTATCCCAAGATTATGTTTTTCATCTCTAAGGAAAAAAAATAATGTGAGATACACACAAGGTTTTTACACAAAGATATCTATAATTTATGTATATTTTACATTATGTTGTTGTTGTTAAGTACCGTGGAGTTGGTTCCAACTCATAGTGACCCTGCACAGAGTTTCCGAGGCTGTGAATCTTTATGGGAGCAGAAAGCCTCATCTTTCTCCCACGGAACAGCTGGTAGCTTCGAACTGCTGACCTTGTGGTTGGCAGCCCGATTCGTAACCACTACGATATGAGAACTCTGTAAAATTATACTTTATGTGTAAGATACAGATATCTTAGATATTAGTGAGATTTAATATGTAAGATATAATTTGTATTTTTTGTATATAATTTTGTATATAATTTGTATAATATGTAAGTATAATTTGACATTATGCTTACTTTATATTCTGCATCTTACATATTAAATACCCTCTTTATGACAATATATTCTTCACCCCTGGAAATTGCATTACATCAGGACATTATATAATACTCTGAACATCATTATACATAATTTAAAAACATTGGATTATCAATACTGAATTCAGTTCTGTTGCTCTCTAATTGTTAAGATTTTCAAAGTGATATTCCAGAAACCTAGACGGCAACAGTGGTTGTAGGTATAAAAGAAGACTTTGGGCTTTAAAAAATGAATAAATAAATGCATAAATCAAGTTTTTATTTTGATAAATCCATGTATATGTTCTTTATCCTTTGCATTTCTTTAAAAAGTCTCCTTATTCTCAACCAGAAGATGTAATTCAAATGTCTTTTAACTGAGTTGGGTAGGTTGAGCTATTCTAACCCACTTGAAAATATGTGTTATTGTCTAGGCCAGGGAATTTTCCCCTCATTATCACCTCATAAAACAACTATGAGAAGAGACTAGACTTCTTACCCTAATGCTGTTGTAATGAAGTGAAAGTTTTCTGGTTTGCTTTTGGATTCTTCCTCATAGAATTTTGCAACCCAAGCCAGAACACACCTTGGCTCATGCATTAGTATATTTTTCTGCCCTAGAAATTAGAGTTCAGACATGAGCGATATAAAAAACAACAACGAAGGAATCCTTAAATCATTTGTGGTTAGTCATATACTGTTAGAAATTAATAAAAATCAAGAAAAGAAATATTTCCTGCTAAATCTCAAAGAAGTCTCCATAATGCTGAGTACTTTTAATCATTTTGATAAAAGCATTTTAGATGGCACTAATGAAAGCTCTGTTACCATCAATGAAAATAGTAGATTCTCAATATCTGATAAACTAATTTTATGTATAGTTTGGTGACATTTGGAGGAATTAGGAACTATTAAAAACTACGGATTGAATCTATATCTGTTTAATTCTAAATTGTGCTAATTGAAAATCATTACTGGTTTAAACTACGTTGAAGAATTCTCATTGGCAATAATTGAATGTCCTCTGGTCTTATCTTGGAATCTGACATCAACATTTCAGTTTAAAAAATCATATGTGCTAATTAAAAGCTCTGTTGAGGGTTTAGAACGAGGATAAAACTCTTAAGGAATCACTATCCTCTGTTTTGTGCACTTGTAATTTATGTAACACAGGTTTTATAAACGTATCCATTCACTCTTCATGGAAAAATTCTGCCTTCTTAATAACTACCACATTATGAGCTGCAGAAGTCTTTCTTTAGAAAACCACAGAACCACACACTAATGTAGCATATAAACTATGATTTTTAGAGTTATTTCACAGAAATAACTTGTACAATAGTGAATACACATATTTTTCCAATTTATAAAATGTAATCTTTGACTGCATATAATTATGAAACAGTTTATTCTTTATTTTGTCATTTGCATGTCAATATATTTTGGAATGTATTTAGGAAACAAATGAAAAAACAAGCTATAACAGTAGCCCAAAAGGTGTGGGATCTTTTAAGATTAATGTTTCTTATATTTTAGGGGAAAGTGCTCTAGGTTCATTTTCTTCTTGTCTTTCTGGAGAAAACACCATTTACTCTTTAAAGACACCCCCCCCCCTTTATGAGTTTTCCATAAATCTACATTTTTGTTTATTATAGTTTAAATTATAACCCCCAAAGAATGGATTTAAGCCCTAAACCCCTCTCCCATTTTTCTTACCTATCTGATATTGTTTGGAAATAGGTACTGTAGAAATGCTATAATTTAGGTTAAAATCAGATCATCATGAAGTTAAGTAGGGTGGGTTCTAATGCAATATAAGTAGTTGTGTTGTTGTTGTTAAGTGCTGTTGAGTAGATTCCAACCCATAGCAACCCTGTATATGTTTTTCTAGGAGTAGCTGGAAAGTTTGAACTGCTGACCTTGCAATTCAAATTGCCGACCTTGTGGTCTAGTGCACTAGCCCACAGCACTATACCAGGACTCCAAATATAAGTGGTAGTATTATATAACCAGGGAAGTGACTGAAAAAGACAGAGGGAAGATAGCCATTAGAAGACACAGAAACAGAATGGATCTATAGTCCAAGGGGATTCCTAGTGTGGAGCTGTAGTGTAAGCACTGGACTCCTAACTACAAGGTCAGTATTTCAAACCCACCAACTGCCCCTTGGAAACCCTGTACAATGTCACTATGAGACAGAGCCAATTCTAGGGCACTTAACAACAACAACAGGACAGGAAACACCATTATCATTGGCCATCACAGAAGCAAGGAGAGGGCTTGGAACAGATTCTCCTTCAAAAGCTTCTTTGCTTTACACCATTTCAGCTAATTAAAGTTTTGATAGGAATGCTCTACTTTTAGATAGTTGGAAAAACTGTACCAACAAACATTTTGACAATGAATAACATTAGGGAAATGTGTTGTTTAATCTTTCCCATGGCCCAATCACATAGAAACAAGATCGACTCCCATTTTACAGAGTGGAGAACTACTGGCACAACAGCAGTTGTGTCTTGTTTCTTTCATTCTGTCCTATTGCGTAGTGGTTACATATCGGGCTGCGAGCCGCAAGGTCAGCAGTTCGAAACTACCAGCTGCTCAGCGGGAGAAAGATGAGGCATTCTGCTCTTGTAAAGATTTACAGCCTCGGAAACCCTGTACAGGGTCGCTATGAGTCAGAACCGACTCCACGGCACCATGGCACTTAACAACAACAACAACAATTGGTGTGGCGCTGTGGGTTAATGCGCCAGACTACAAAGCTGTTTTCACTGCAAGGTCGGTAGTTCAAGTTCACCAGCTGCTCCTCGGAAACCCTATACAGGGTCGCTATGGGTCAGAACCGACTCGACAACACTTCACAACAATTGTAGTTACAAGTTCTGATCTTCTAGGATGTAATGTTGGTTTTTTTTTTCTTTGTTTCTGTTTGTTGTTCCAGTCTGACTTTAGCATCTGCCCGTATGTAATGCTATCTTTATCTTTTTCATTTCAAGAACTTGAGAAAATATTTTTGGAAAAAACTCAGACCTTTTTGTTCTTTGGAATAATTATCATCGACATCATCTGCATTAACAGCATCTTCTCTGTTTTCTTTTTCTTATGGGGCAATGCTAGAATCTGTGTCACACTCCTCTAACACCTCTGTGTTTAGTGTTTTTATAAAG
>NW_006408519.1:54771437-54775475 GCF_000296735.1 Chrysochloris asiatica
AAAAGAAGACAACACTGCCCAGTTCTGTGCCATCCTCATAATCCTTAATGTTGTAACTCATTGTTGTAACCACTGTGTCAATTCATCTCAGTGAGGATCTTCCTCTTTTTTGATGACCCTCCACTCTACGAAGCATAATGTCCTTCTTCAGGGACTGATCCCTCCTGATAACCTGTCCAATGTTCAAAAGACAATGTCTCACCATTGCCATTTATAATGAGCAGTTTGGTTTTATTTCGTTCAAGACAGAATTGTTAGTTTTCCTGGCAGTCCTTGGTATGCTTGGTACTCTCCATCAACACCATAATTCAAATGATATCTTCCTTATTCATTGTCATGCTTTCACATGTATGTGAGGTGATTGAAAATACCATGACTTGGGTCACACATACCTTAGACTTAAAAGTGAAAACTTGGTTCTTCAATATTTTCAAGAGGTCTTTTGCATCAGATTTTCCCAGTGAATATGCTGTTCGATTTCTTGAATGTTACTTCTACAAGCACTGATGGTGGATCCAATTAAAATAAAATCTTTGACAACTTCAATTTTTTCTCCACTTATCTTGATGTTGTTTATTGGCCCAGTTGTTAGATTTTTGTTTCCTTTCCATTGAATTGTAATTCACACTGAAGGCTATATTCTGTGATTTTCATCAGTAAGTGCATCAAGTCCTTTTTCTGTAAGAAAGCATGTTATGTCATCAGCATATCACAAGTTGTTAAAGAGCCTTCCTTCACTCCTTATGCCGCATTCTTCTTTATATAGTATAGTTTCAAGAATTATTTGCTCAGCATAAATATTGAGGAAGTATGGTGAAAGAATACAATTTTGACACACACCTTTCCTGATTGCAAACTACTTAGTATCCCCTTGTTTATTACAATTATTGCTTCTAGGTCTATGTATAGGTTCTACATGAGCACAATGAACTATTCTGGAATTCCCATTCTTTGTGATATTGTCCATAATATGTTATGATCCACACAGCCAAGTGCCTTTAGTTTAGTTTTGTTTCTTTTTTCAATATTTAGGTATTTCTGAAAATAAATAAATAAATAAGCTAGAAATTACTTACGTAGAATCCTATGTTCAATTGGCCACTACTATTTGAAGTTTGTTTCTGAATTGAGTCTTAAATTTCTTCACTATCCTTTCCTATTAGATTTGCTTTATTAACACAGGTAAATACTCCTCCTCCTTGCTTCTCATTATCCCATAATCCACCTATTTTTCAGTTATATTTTGTTGCCTACAGCCAATGCTGGGTCTACTAAACTATACATTTTCTAATTATCCTGATTCTGGAGTTATACCAAGGTATTTAAAATGATTGCACTCTAAATCCTTGATAATCAACGTTAGTTAGTTCCTTTTACTCAATTCCATTTTACACATCAGTTTTGTCAATCATCTGCCTCAAGTAGTCAAACATGCCATATCACATATCTGAGCAGATAGCTTTAATTTCTTCTTTGTTGAGAATTTGGAAGAGAGTTAACTTCAAGTTGTCTTCTCATATTACTCACATTCATCTTGCATATAATTGTGATTATTTTTCTTCTTTTCCTTTTCAGACCTGAGAAAGATAAAACATACCTTTTTAAGAAAAGAACCTCTATTTGTGAGAACTGATATCAGCTATTCTATAAAATCCTTTTTGAACAACTATCTCCCTTGTCTATTATGTATACTTATTTTACTACTCTCCTTTCCCTCAGTCCGCTCATATTTATATTTTTCTTTTTGCTAATACTCCTGGGGCCATCCCTTCTCCTCAAACTATGACCAATCTTCTAGTGTTCTGAATTCCTATCAGTATAACTTTTAATGGTTTTACATTTTCTTTGCAAACATTCTCTTTGCTTACCTCTCTGAAACTGTACTCCCTGGTTGTCTTTATAACTTTATGCTCTTTGCTCTCACTCTCCATCTGATTTTTGCCTCCACTTTATTCTTTCACATTAAACCCTTTAGTTTGACAAATTTAAACACTTGCCACTATTCCATTTTTTATTTCAATGCTACAGACTATAAAATCTTGTCTCTAAGTATAAATTCATCCTTAATCCCCTAACTTCTGTCTTCACTGCACTTTGAATCCATTTGCACTGGGAATTGGCAGAGCTTTCAAACTCTAGATGGTTTTCCTTTCAAAACTTTCTTTTTTTTTTTTTCTCCTTATCCAGTTTTCCACACAAAATGGACTCTCACTCTTTTACACCAATGAATTCCTTACAAATATTAATTCTGCATTCACAACATTTTTTCATCTATCCACTTTTTTTTAAATGCATTCCTTAGTTTTCAGTGGCATAGGTCAGGTCCCCATTATTTCTTTAAGTTATATACTTATTCCTCACCTAAAATCATGAATTAATTTGTAAAACTAAACAAGCAAGATCAAATGAAGATATTAGGTAAAAAGAAATTAAATAAAAGGCTATTATTATTAATTATTTCAATCTGAAATATTCTACTTCATTTTCAGGCTTGAAAAAAATCCCATCTATTTTTTAAAAAATCTTGAAAACAATCTAATTCTGAATAAAGTAACTATGAGTAATATCTTCCTATACAGCATACAGATTAATTACCTAAGAAAAATTGCAGTTATTTATCTTTTTTAAAAAGTCAATCAATACAAAATATTCTGAGTAAAAATACTATATTTTCCTTTCAAGAAAACGTTTTCTTAAAATTTTATATTCTCTGTGTACGTTGGCAAAGAAAAGTGTCTATCCTACCTCTTGGTCTCTTCACCTTTCTTGGTCTTTGTTTCCTTTTATTCAGAGTTAAAAAGAAACCGTATACTACTTTTAGTAAATTGCACTTACACTAAGAGGGGAAAGATTGAGGTTTTGAGAGCAGAAATGTGATGTTTTTCTGAGACAGCAGTGGAGAGAAGGAAAATCCTCAAAACTCCTCTAAATCCTTGACTTTCACATCTGTGTCCTGTACCAATCCTGTGGCTGAGTGCTGCTCAAAATGTAGAACTTTTAGAGGAGAAGTTGCTGTTGTTCATCTGCTTAACTCCTAAGAACTCTGAGAGTGAGAGTTAGAAGCAGAACAAGAGGGAGACAGAGAGAAGGAATTAATCATCTCACACAGAAAAGATGTTATGTGCATGTTCCAGCATAAGTACAAAGGGAAGTGCCAATATAAGTGAAGAGCCGCAGAGGTGACACTGAGCACTGAACTCCTGAGAGGTCACACACCACACGAACAGATCACTGTAAACGTCACTGAAGACATATATAGCCTCTTTTCGTCTGTTTTTTGTTTGTTTGTTTTTTCAAATCAACACTCAATTATAAAAAGCTATGAGAGCATTCATTAATGGTGAAATTTACTTACTGTTCATTTTTCAGAGATATTTTTTTGCCAAAGCTTTCCAGAGTTTCCCATACATGAGAAGCATCAATCAAGAGAATTGTCTCAAAGCAACTGTTAAATGGTCATCTATTTTTTTTTTCCTCTTAAGTTTTTATTGTGAATTGAGTGATAGTTTATATGGGGGAACATCAGTTTTACATTCATTATTTCTTTACAATGGTTACAATCTCCTCTGTGCGACATCATTCAACAGTATTTGCTTCTATTCCCCCAGGTGTTTTTTTGTTGTTGTTGTTGTTGTTTATTTTGTAAAATCATTGAAACATAAAAGACACAATCTGCAAACCTGCCCCCTGGCCACCAGCACCCGGCTACCAACACACAGTCTTTCTCAGCTCATGAGTCTAGAGTCCTCAGCTGCTTTCTCTCCTTGACCTTATCTCTGTCTTCATATCTGGTGTTAACTGCTTCTCTGGATTGGGTCCCACGTTCCACTCATGCTCTTCTCCCTTGATGGTCCTAGGGTTCTGTTTTCCTGGAATATAAGATTAACTACTTCCCTCTTTTTTGTTTGTTTGTTTAAGTTTTTATGGTAAATTGAGTGATAGTTTACACGGGAGAACATTAGCTTTACATTCATCCTATTGTATTTCTTTTCATTACAGTGATTACAATCTCCTCCACGCATCATCAAATAACCAAAG
>NW_006408519.1:54775800-54783850 GCF_000296735.1 Chrysochloris asiatica
TTCTCCTGCACCTTCTGGAACTAGGATCCTTCTTGAAAGCTTGAAAGCCAGTCACTTCTTTCCTTTGTACCCCACCCCCATTTTGGGTTTGTTGTTGTTGTCATGTGCCGTGGAGTCGGTTCCGACTCATAGCGACCCTGCACAGGGTTTCTGAGGCTGTTAATCTTTACAGGAGCAGAAAGCCTTATCTTTCTCCCACGGAACAGCTGGTAGTTTCAAACTGCTGGCCCTGAGGTTAGCAGCCCAATTCATAACAACTGGGTAGCCAGTGTCTAAGTTACCCATCCCTGTCAGCCCTGTGTGTGAAAGGGGTGGGAATGATCCTTGCTGTAAAGATTCGTTCCCTCTTTTAAGATACCACATCCATAAGTGTAGGTCAAGTTCATCAAATTGTGGTAGATTACTATTTTTCCTCTTTTTTCCCTCTTCCACTAGTTGAGTTCTGATCATCCAGCCATTGAAGCCGGGTCCAGTGGGTACTATCTGCAAGTATGGGTGTTCTTGTGCATCTCCCCTCACTTCATATCAGCTGGATACTTCACACTCCACTCTAGTCCAAGGGGGCCCTATCCCTGTCTCTGGGCCCAGGAGGCCTGAGGTCTTGCCAGACTGCTGGCCAACCAGGTCTCAACACAGGTTGACAGGAGTCTATCGCGCATGGTCGGACTAAGCTCACAACATCATTGCTGTTTTACCCCCACTTTCCCTTATCTGTAGACAAACGTGGTCAACAGCAAGACTACATGCCTGCTTGTGAATTCCCCTTGAGTCTTAGTCTTGGAAGGGGGTTTGCCCTGGGGGACCAAGCTACTAGCCTTGATGGCTCTTGGGTGAACAACTTGCTTGTAGTACTCTTGTAGTAGTCAATCAGACTACCCGAATTGTTTTTATTTTTCCTGCCGGTCTTTCTTTCAAGAAGTATCTTCTGTACTTCTAGCCACTCTAGGCTGGTCTGCTTGTCCTTTCAAGTGGAAATTTGCCACCTCAGAGGAATCTGAACGGGGATCAGGATTTCACCTACAGTCTTATGCAATGCAAAGGCTCTGCAGGAAACCTCCTTCACTGGGCAAGTTCTAGCCCCATTTTAGGTATTCTGATCAGTTATAGGCTGAAGACAGACTTACAAGCTTACTATGGTGTTGTTTCTGCCTATTCCTTTCTCTCCCCATTCGTCTATGCCTCGATTCCTGTATTACAAAGCCTTGTTGTTCCAAGTTTGAGGATACATCACTATTTAATTTTGTTCCATTTAGCCCATGCAAACCTGCCTTTGTGTTCCCCTATCTACCTTGTTCTTCCATCTCCTTTCCTGTGTATTGCCCTTCTCAATACCCAAACTATGATATGTTTATTCCCTACCCTGTGCTCTACCATCCCCTCCCTCCCCATGCCCCCCTCCATCTATTTTTTATAACAATGTTCTATAGTTTGGTTTTTTTGTACCTAGTGATGGCATGATCTGTCAACCTTCCACTATTTATAGGGGATGTTACAAAGAACAATACAAGTAATTTCTGGGTTTCAATGTACAGTTTTATTTGCATATATGATTTCCCATGGGGTGAATTATATATACATGTGCACTGTAGGTTAATGCGCTGGACTGCAAAGTTGTTTGAACCACAAGGTCCATGGTTCAAGCTCACCAGCTGCTCCTCTGAAACCCTGGTAGTTTCGAACTGCTGACTGTGAGATTAGCAGCTTGACGCATAACCACTACACCACCAGAGCTCCTTCTCCATGTGTATTGTCACCTTTTATTTGGTTAAAAAGTTTTTTACAATGAATAAGTCACTGTTGTTGTTGTCAGGTGCCATCGAGTCAGAACCAACTCATAGCGACCCCATGCACAGCAGAACGAAACAATTTCCGATCCTGGGCCAACCTCACTACCGCTGTCACACTTGACGCCATCAATGATGCCACCTGGCTGATCCATCTCGTTGGGGGTCTTCTTCTTTTTCTCTGACCCTCCATCTTACCCAGCATGACATCCTTCTCTAGCGACTGTTCCCTCCTGACAATATGTCCAAAGTATGAGAGACGAAGTTTAGCCATCTTGGCCTCCAAGGAGCACTCTGGCTGCACTTCTTCCAAAACAGATCTATTGGTTCTTTTGGCAGTCCATGGCACTTTCGATATTCTCTTCCAACACCATAACTGAAAAGCATCAAGTATTCTACGGTTTTCCTTATTCACTGTCAAGCTTTCATATGCATATGAGATTATTGAAAATACCATGGCTTGGGTCAGGTGCATCTTAGTCCTCAAGCTGACATCTTTGCTTTTCAACACTTTAAGAAGGTCTTGTACAGTAGATTTACCTAATGCAATACATCATTTGATTTCTTCACTGCTGCTTCCGTGAGTGTTGATAGTTGATCCAAGAAGAATGAAGTCCTTGACAACTTCAATCTTTCTCCATTGATAATAATGTTGTTTATTGTCCAGTGGTGAGGATTTTTGTTTTCTTTAGATTGAGATGTAATCCATACCAAAGACTGTGCTCTTTGATCTTCATCAGTAAATGTTTTAAGTTCTGTTCACTTTCAGCAAGCAAGGTTATATCATCTGCATATTGGTGGTTGTTAATGAGCCTTCCTCCAATCCTGATGCCATGTTTTCCTTCATACAACCCAGCTTCTCAGATTCTTTGCTCAGCATACAGGTTGAATAAGTATGGTGAAATAATATAACCTTGTTGCACAACTTTTTAAGTTTTAAACCATTCAGTGTTCCCATGTTCTGATCAAACAACTGCCTTTTTGTCCAGGTACAGAATCCTCATGAACACAAGTATTCTGGAATACTCAGACTTTGCAATGTTGTCCATAACTTGTCATGATCCACACAATCGAAAGCCTTTGCATAGTCAATAAAGCACAGGTAAACATATTTCTGACATTCTCTGCTTTCAGCCAAGATCCATCAGACATCAGCAGTGATATCCCTCATTACACGACCTCTTCTTAATCCGGCTTGAACCTCTGGAAGTTCTCTGTCAATGTTTGCTTGCAGCCATTTCTGTGTTACCTTTAGTAAAACTTTACTTGCATGGGCTATCAAAGAGATTTTCCAATGGTTTCCACATTCTGTTGGGTCACCTCTATTTGGAATAGGCACAGATACGGATCTCTTTCAATCAGTAGGCCAGATTGTCTTCCAAATTTCCTGGCAGAGATGAGTGAGTGCCTCCTGTACCGCCTCATTTTCTTGAAAGATTTCTATTTGTATTCCATCAATTCCTGGTGCCTTGTTTTTTGCAAATTCCTTCAGTACACCTTGGATGTCTTCCTTCAGTATTATTGGCTCTTGGTCATATGCTACGTTTAGAAATGGTTGAACATTAACTATTTCCTTTTGGTACAGTAATTCTGTGTTCCTTCCATCTTCTCTTGATGCTTTCTGCATCATTCAATCCTATCCAATAGGTGCAAAAAATATGGATCTCGGTTCACTTGTAAACCATCTTCCCTGGAGCAAAACTAATTCATACTAAATAAAGAGACTCTTTTTCTAATTCTTTTTTTTTTTCCCCTTAGAAAAAGTTCCCTGTTGTAATCCATCTGCCCAGAGGGGGATTTTTAAAAATAATGTGCACAAAGGCAACCTCTGTTCTATTAGAAGTCTTGGCCAACACCTTGCAAGATTTGCAAGATCAGAGAAACAGTAGAAACTGGTAATCTCTTGTGATGGGGAAGAGATGAATTAGGGAAGGATAATAAAGGATTTGAAATGCGGCAGAGAGGTTATGGAATGTTGAATTTTGTAAGCATCTATTTGAATTTGATTAAAGGTCATCATTGATAAATTTGGCATGAGCAGTTTTAATGGAATAGTAAAGAGTAAACCTGGTTACAGCAAATAGTGTAGTGGTGAGAATGAGGTATTAAGAGCTATGGTAAACTACGAGCTAAGCCCTACTATGTTCAATAGACTCTTGTGAACCCGACTGAAGACATGGTTGGCTAGCAGTGTGGCAAGACCTGGCGACTATTGGGTCCAGAGTCAGTGACATAGCTACAGAGGATTAGAGTGGAGAGTGAAGCACCCAGCTGATAAGAAGAGAGGGCATAGGCATAAATACAACCACACTTGCAGATAATACCCACTTGACCTGGCTTCAATGACTAGATGATCAGAGATCAACTAGAAGAGAAAGAAGAGGAAAAATAAGAGTAATTAGATACAATTTGATGAACTTGACCTACATGTATGGATGCAGCAGCTCAAAAGAGAAAACTAATCTTCACAGCGAGGATCATTATCACCCCCTCCATACACAGAGTGGATAGGGATGGGCAGCTTGGACATTGGCTACCCAGAATGGGGGGCTTCAGAGGCAAGAAGTGACTGGCTTACAAATTTTCATGAGGGAGCCTAGATCCAGAGCAAGGTAGAATCTCCACTGAGTAGTATCCAATCTGTCTAGGCATGGCTGATGAAAGGAGATGACTTAGGTTTTTGGTGATACAATAGTGAATAATTGTTATCAGGACTGATTGTAAGGGTTGGAAATGTAAAGGTAGACATTTTGTAGCAAAAGGATGGGAGTGACTAACTTTGTAGTCTAGGAGCGGAGGTCCTTGGGACCATCAAGGGAGAAGAGTGGAGAATGGAACCCTACCCAGAGAAGCAGTGATGCCAGAGATGGAGGTAGAGATGATGACGTGGAGAGATGGAGTGGCTGGGGATTTTAGACCCAGAGAGGGAGAGGCACTGTGTGCTGATGACTGGGGGGAGGGGGCAAGCTTGCAGGGTATAGCCCTTGGTTGGTTGATGATGCATGGAGGGAATTGTAACCATCACAAGGAAATGATATACAATAGGATGAATGTAAAGCCAATGTTCTCCCATGTAAACTATCACATAATTCACAATAAAACATTAAAAAAAGAGCTATGTGCTGTTTGTAAGGTGTCATGGAGTCAGTCCCAACTGATAGTGTCTCTAGTATCACAGAATAAAATACTACCCAGTCCTGTGTCACCCTCAAAATTGTTGTTGTTTGAGCCCACTTTTTTAGCAACTGTGTCAATATTTTTTATTGGGGGGTCTTCTTCTTTTTCACTGACCCTGTGCTTTACCAAGTTTCTCAGAAACTGGTATCTCCTGAAAGCATGAGACAAAGTCTCGCCATCCTTCTTCTAAGGAGTATTCTGGCTATACTTCTAAAACAGATTTGTTCTTTTTTTTTTTCTTTTTGCAGTCCATGGTGTATTAAATATTCTACACAACATTATGAGTCAAATGCATCAATTCTTCTCCAACTTTCTTTATTCAGTTTTCACTTGCATATGAAGTGAATCAAAATACTGTTGTTTTTCAGATACACCTTCCTCTTCAAAGTAACAACTTTGCTATTTAACACTTCCAAGAGTTTTTTTGTAACAGATTTACCCAATGCAATTCTTTGGTTGATCAGTTTCCATAGGCATCGACTGTGGATCGAATTAAATGAAATCTCTGACAACTTCAATCTTTCCTCCATTTGTCATGATGTTGCTACTTGACCCAGTTGTGAGGATCTTTGTTTTCTCTTGAGGTTCATTCATTACTGAAACCTGTAGTCACTGATATTCATAAGTCTTCAAGTCCTCTTCATGTTCAGCAAAAATGTTGTATCATCTGAATATGGCAGGTTGTTAATGAGTTTCCTCCAATTCTGATGCCACATTCTTCTTCATATAGTACAACTTCTTGTATTATTTGCTAATTATCCTGATTGAATAAATACAGAGAAAGGATACAATCCTAATGGACATCCTTCTCTATCTCAAACCATGTGGTATTCATTAGTTCTGTTCAAATAACTGTCTCTTGCTGTATGTATGGGTTCCACATAGCATAATTACGTGTTCTGGAATTCCCATAATTTTTTATGATCCACACAGTTTAATGCCTTTGCAGAGGCAATAAAACACAGGAACACATCTTTCTGGTATTCCTTCCTTGCAGCCAAGATCCATCTGATATTAACAATTATGTTCCTCATTTCACATCCTCTTCTGAACCCAGCTTGAATTTTTAGTTATTCCCTGTCAATATTCCCTGTTATTGTTGCAACCATTTTTGAGTTATCTTCAGAAAAATTTTACTTGCATGTTATATTATTGTTTGACAATTTCCACATTCTGTTGGGTCACCTTTCTTTGAAATGGGCAAAAATATGTTTGTCTTCCAAGCTGTTGTCAAGATAGTTTTCATCCAAATTCTTGGTAAAATGAGTGAACACCACAAGCATTGCATCCATTTGTTGAAGCACTTCAGTTAGTATTCCATCAGTTCCTGGAGTTTTGTTTTTCATTAATTCTTTCAGTAAAACTTTGACTTTTTTTTTTCCCCCCCAATATCATCAGTTCTTGATTATAGGTTACCTCCTAAAATGGTTGAATGTTGAGTAGTTATTTTTGGTGCAGTGACATTTTGTATTCCTTCCATATTATTTTGATACATCCTGTGTGGTGCTTGGAGTCCTTGTGTGGTACTGTGGCTTAATGTGCTATATTGCAAAGTTGGTTTGAACCAGAAGGTCCGTGATTCAAGCTCACCAGCTATTCCTAGGATACTCTATTTTGGGTCACTACAGGTTGGAACTGACGTGATGGCACTTAACAACAACAATATGTGGTGTGGCGCTGTAGGATAAGCACTGACATGTTAACCACAAGGTCGGCTGTGCAAACACACCAGCTGCTTCTACGAAACCAGTTGCTGTGAGTCAGGACAGATTTGAGGGCACTTAACAACAACAATGACAATGTCTTTCAGTGTTTCTAAAGGATTAAGCGGTATGTTGTTGTTAAGTGCCATTGAGTCGATTCACACCCATTGTGACATTGTATAGGGTTTCCAAAGAGCAGCTGGTGAGCTTGAATCACCGACTTTACAGTTCAAATGACTTTGCAGTCTGATGCATTAGCCCACAGCACCACAAACGGTATACACTGTAGTAAAAGGCACTATATAGAGTACTAGTTCAATAATTTCTTTTATTTCCAGGTACAAATGTGGAACAACTTCCCACATCAAAACATAGAAGCCACCACAGAAGCATTTCTTGTGTCTACTCCCAGTAATAAACCCCTTTCCAAGATGATGGTCAAAAGACCAGTTTCCATCACTATATATTATATCCGACTGCTCTTTAACTTCATCTAAATGGGATCATGTCAAACACTATTTTCTAACATCTTTCTCTCTTCAGCAAAAAATTCTTCCATGTTTTTGTATGTGGCTGTCATTAATGCTTTTATTTCAGTCATGTAGCATGCTGTTATATGGATAAAGCCAAACTTTTCTTGTAGCCATGGTACTTTTGATGAATATTTGGGTTTGTTATCATTATTTTTTTTTTATCATTGCATTAGTGCTGATATTAACATTCTTATATATGTATTTTGGAAGCTAGGTTCCTATATCTCATATCTATATATGTAAGAATATAAATTGTTGGAAGGCGGAGCTTAATGGCAGATTAGGGAAATGTGTGGTGCAAAGCTCAACCAGAAACAACACAGAATATTGGATGAAGCAAGTTCAGGGGACATTTCCAGAACTCAAACTACATATAAAGGAAGATTTGAAGTTTGAAGACTTACAGCCAATGGAATTTGTAGCAGACACAAGAAATGCTGCTTTCTGACATGTGGCACTCAACTGGCTCCCAGAGTGGCTATCTTAGGTGTGACAGTGTGGGAACAGGGTCAGAGAAGCGCTCTGACCACATACTTCTGATGATCATCAGAGATAAAGGTGTGCACTTTTTTTTTTTCCCCCCTTTCTCTGTTCTGGGGTCTCTCACTGTCTGCACACCTCTGCTCTGATGACTAGAAGGGGTTCCTGAGCAACTGGACACCCCACCCCTACCCCTGGAGGGTTCTATTATGCATGTGCAGACCTGCCAAGCAAAGATTTTTGGATCCAGAATTTCAGAAGAGGGAGGACTCACCAGGAACTACTTAGAACGGTCTCCCAGAATGGCTTGAGTCTGCTGAAAAAGGGACATTAAAGTCATACTCGTATTTTGCTACAGATTTTTCTTTCTTTT
>NW_006408519.1:54784175-54786713 GCF_000296735.1 Chrysochloris asiatica
TCTTTGTCTCCCTATGTTACCCAAGAAAAGACAGCAACTGTGATCAAATAGCTAAGCTGAAGTCACACCCTGTAAAATCCCACCATCCAGGCAAGAGTCAATACCAGCTGCTATAAGTCAGATAGAGAGCCAACACCTACTATAGTTACTCTGAATTGAGTAATAAGAAAAGTGAAAAACGAAGCCTGCCTCCTGATCACATCAACCTGGAGGCAATAAGAAACCTCAATAAAGCATCAACATACACTCATTTAATTACTGAAAGACTAATTATTGAAGATGCCCAAGAAACAATTGATCATCTCAGCACATGTCCACAAATAGAACAGAGAAACTGACACAAATGAGCTAGATGTAGACCCAGTCTTCCCACTGGAAGGAGGGCAGGCCTTGGAACTGCATGAGATGCGATTCAGGAAAATGATAATGAAGTGCATCAAAAGTCTCAAGAAAGGGTTTGAAAAAAAAAGGAAGAAGTCAGGAAAGCACTACAGGAACAATCAAATAAGATACATAAAGCATTGAAACAAATCAAAACTTGCTAAAAGATGTCTAAATGGTTAATAATAAAATATCAGCACACTGAAAGGACAAAGATGTAGAATTGACAAGATAGAAGCCAGAACTAGTGAGCTAGAAGACAAATCTCTCAGTACTGCTAAGATAGAAAAGCAAGCATAAAAATGATTTTTAAAAATCTGAAAAAAGCATAAGACACATGTTGGACAACAAGAAAGGAATAACTTAAGAATTATTGGCATTTTGGAACAGGAAGAATCACGCAAGTCCACAGAGGAGATAGTTCAAGAGCTTCTGGAAAAAAATTTCCTTAACATACTGAAAAATGAAAAGATAAGCATTCAAGAAGCCCAATGAACCTCAGAAAGGATAGACCCAAAAGGAAAATCACTAAGATATATCATAATCAAGCTCTCTGAAATAGAAGTCAAGAAGAAAATCCTGAAAGCAGGTAGGGAAAAAAGAAGTGTTACTTCCAAAGACAAACAAATAAGATTAAGCTCAAATCTCATAGCAGAAACCATGCAGGCAAAAAGCAATGGAGATATATATATATATACATACACATATACATACATACATATATAAACTCTGAAAGGAAAAAAACTGCCAACCAAGAATTGTCTACCAGGCAAAGTTGTCAATCAAATACAATAGTATAATTAAAAACATGCCCATATAAACAGAAGCTCAGGGATTGTGCCAAAATCAACGTTTCAAAACATCCTAAAGGGAATTCTTTGGTCTGAAGCCAACAAGAACTGACAACAACCAGAGATTGACATCCAAGGCAACACCACCCGGAACTCAGTCATCACATGGAAGAGTTCAGAACAGAACAAAACTATAAGAACAAATTCAGAGGATCTGGGAATTCAGTTTATGATCAAAACAATTAGAATGTGAAAGAAGGTAAAAATATAGGAACAGAGATCCAGGCTGTAAGAAGTTCAGGTAGGATTGCAGGATAAAACAGATTGTTTTAAATGGTGGGAAAAGTTAATAGAATAAAGAGTAACCAAAAAGAAAATTCATACTAGACAACATAGAAAATGAAAATTCAAGAAGAACATGGAAACATTAAAACTATGAAGAAACTGACAAGAAAGAGCATAAAAAATATGAACTCAGCATAGGAAGACATGCAGAACAAAGCAACCAGCACTACCACAAAAAAACAAACATAATGATAGCAATAGAATTCATACCTATTATCAATTACAATGAATGTCAACAGATTAAATGCACCAGTTAAGAGTCGGAGAGTGGTAGAATGGACAAGAAAACAAGAACCTTCAATATGCTGTCTGCAAGAAACACACATTACACACAAAGACAAAAATAGACTAAAAGTTAAAGAATTGGAAAAAAATATATACCAAGCTAATTTCAATCAAAAGTGAGCAGGAGTGGTCATACTAATCTCTGATAAAATAAACTTTAGGGCAAAACCTAGGATAATAGATAAAGATTACCTAATCTATCTCATGATTTAAGGGTCAATTGAACAATATGACATAACCATAATAAATATCTACACTCCAATCAAAGAGCTCCAAAATATATAGAGCAAACGCTAATAGATTTGATAAAATAATAGACAAATCTACCACACTGTGGGAGATTTTAATACACCACTTTTAAAAAAGTATAGGACAACCAGAAAGAAACTCAACAAAGACACAGAGGAATTTAACAACGCAATCAGCCAACGTGAACTCATAGATGTGAACAAAGTATTCAACCCAACAACAGCACAATACACATTCTTTTCCTCTGCACATGGAACATTCTCCAGCATAGACCATGTCTTAGGCCAAAAAAATAAGCCTACATAAATTTACAAACATCAAAATACTACAAAGCATCTTCTCAGACCACAATGCTATCATATTAGAAAACAACAATAGGAAGACCAAGGAAATAAAGTTAAATACATGGAAACTGAGTAACACCCTCCTGAAAAGTGACTGGTTAGTAGAAGAAATAAAGCATGAATTCACAAAGTTCCTAGAAACA
>NW_006408519.1:54789241-54795068 GCF_000296735.1 Chrysochloris asiatica
GAATGGGAAAAAATCTTTTGATTTTTTATCTTCTAAAATCTATAATTTAATTTCTAAAATCTATAGAAAACTACACCTCTACAAGAAAAGGTCAAATAACCCAATTGAAAAATGGCACAGGACATGAATAGACACTTCATCAAGGAAGACATTTGGGCAGCCAACAAATATATAAAAACATGTTCATGATCATTAGCCATTAGAGAGATGCAAATCAAAACAACAATGAGATATCAGCAATAACAGCGAAGTTCAAAACAGAGGACAATAAACGCAGGCAAGGATGTGGAGAGACTGGGACCCTTCTACATTGCTGGTGGGAATGCAAAATTGTCCAACAGCATGGCACTTCCTCATAAAGTTGAAAATAGAAATACCATATGATCCAGCAATTCCTCTAATTGTTATATATTCACAAGAAATATGAGCCATAACATGAGTAGATACATACACACCAATGTTGATAGCAGCACTATTCACAACAGCCAAAAGATGGAAATAGCCTAAGAACCCATCAATGGAAGAATGGATAAACAAACTTTGGTATAATATACACACAATGGATCATTATGCAATCTTGAAAAATAGCAAGGAAGTTGTAAACCTCCACATAACATAGATGTACCTTGAGGACATTGTACTAAGTCAAATTAGTCAGTCACAAAAAGACAAATACTGCATAAGACCATTATTGTAAAAGTTTAAGAAAAAATATTTATACTAAAAGGAAAACAAAAAAATTATTTGTTGGTTGATGGGAGGCCTAGGGGGTTGGAGGGAGGAGACAGTAAAGCACAGGGTAGGAAATTGACACATTATGGTTTGGGTGTTGGGAGGGCAATGCACAAGAACTGGCTGGCGATGAAAGAACAAGATAGATAGGGGAACATGGAGGCAGGTTTGCATGTGCTAGATGAAACAGGGGTAAATAGTGATGCATGCTCAACCTTGGAACTACAGGGCTCTGTAATACTGAGATTGAAGCAAAGACTGAATGGGTAAAAGAGGGGAAATAATGTTAAGACACTTGAATGTCTTATGAATATTGGTTTCCTTTACCTGGTGGAAGTGGTGATATGCTGTGGAGTTGGTTCTGACCCATAGTGACCCTGCATAGGGTTTCCAAAGCTGTAAATCTTTATGGGCGCATAAAGCATCATCTTTCTCCCATGGAACTGCTGGTAGTTTCGAACTGCTGACTATCATGTTAGCAGCTGAACTCATAACCATTGTGCTACCAGAGCTCCTTTACCTACTACTGTAAAGTAGACACTTGAGTGGGATAGAAAGGAATATCAGAAAACATGTTTATGGAAAGTTTGCAATTCTATCTTATGCTTACAACTGATTGGAATACCTAAAAGGGGTTCTAGAATTTTCCCAGTGAAATAGCCTTCTTGTGGAGCTTTTGTAGTTTATAGAATCTAACCTGAAATCCTGAGCCCCATCCAGAGCCCTCTTAAGTGGGACATTCCTACTTGAAAGTACAAGTGGACCAGCCTGGAATAGCAAGAGAAACTGAAGATCCTTCTTGAAAAAAAGACCAGCAGGAAAAGATAATCAGTAGTCTGATGGGCTACTACAGGAACAAGCAAGTTGTTTGCTGGGGAGCCATCAAGGCAAGCAGTCAAGATCAGATTGATTCAGGACAAATCTCCTGCAAGACTGAAACTCAAAGGAAACACACGAGCAGGCATTTCAACTTGCTAGTAACCAATTGGTATTCCGGTGAGTGGAAGAGGGGGAAAGGCAGCAATGAAGATATAGAATGACTGAGTTTAACCACGTTCCATAGACTCCTGGCAACCTGGAGATGAAAGAGAGAAGAGGAGGGGTTGATTGATCCAAAGTATGGTGAGACCTGTGGACTCCTGATCCCATGGACAAGGACATAGCCACAGAGGGCTGGAATTGAAAGTGAAACACCCAACTGATGTGATGTGAGGGGAGATACATAAGAATGCCCAAACTTGTAGATAGTACCCATTCAACCAGCTTCGATGATTTGATCACCAGAACTCGACCAGAAGAAGATAAAAGGAGAAAAAAAAAAAAAAGCCCTTTTTTTGGATAAAGGAAACAAAGTGTAAATTGATACAATTTGATGAACTTGACCTATACTTATGGATGTTGTATCTCAAAATAAGTGAGGGAAGGAGTCTTCACATCCAAAATCAATCTTATTACCTCCCTCCATCAAGAAGAAAAAGCAAAGAATGCAATGCATCCTTTGGAGGCCCAGATCCTTGTTCTTTGAACCTCTTTGCCCAAGGGTCAGAAATCTATGACACTGCAGAAGTGGCAGAGAAGCAAAAAAACCAAGAGACGGAGCATGAGCAGAGTCATGGGTTTCTCCGTTCCAGGTTCTCATAAGGAACTCAAGCTCTCTCTGGGAAGTTACTCATCCTATGTAAAGAGAGAACAAAAGCACATAGGCCTGGTTTAAATTTTAAGAATGAGCAATCTGAACTAGAAGGGCATCTTAAACAAAATGTGCTATATATATATGACTCAGATTGTCCTTAATTGTATGCATGGAACTAAAAATATCATAGTAGGATGGCTAAAGCAAATAAACTTTGTAATTAAATACACTTGCATTACAGATCCAGCTCTACCATTTTCTAGCTATGCCAAAGTTGCTTCTTATCCTTAGAAAGTGTCAGTCTCCTCATATGTAGTATGAGAGTATTAATAGTATAAATCATGATTGTTGAATTATATGAAATAATATACAGATTGTCTGACATAGAGTCAATGATCAAGAATGATAGTAATTATTATTTCAATAGAAGCTGTCATTTAATGCAGAGAAGTTACTGGAATTCAGAAGTAATAAATTACTTTTGCAATGAAAATGTATTCAAAGAGGTAACTATATTTGAAATAGTTATGAGTATTGCCAGTCAGGGAAGTAATTAAAGAACAACCCAGGGATTAAGTGCTGCTAGAACAAATGAATGAGAATTAATAAAGTTATTATAGTAAGAGAAGTCTCATGTATTTCAAATATTGTTCAGGAATTTCTTCAGGTCTCATACTCCTTCCCATGAGATTTGGTATTTATAATTCTATGAGATCAATATAATGTCAATGAAACACTTAGATTTTCAGTTCCCTGGAAAGTATGTACCAACAAAGCAAAACAGGCCAATAAGAGAATGCAACTTGGATCCTTTGAAACTAGCAAAGCTGTTCAAATATGCATTCTAGTCACTGAAAACTGAAACATAATTTTAAGTGGTGGTGGAGTCAGTTCCAACTCATAGTGACCCTGTACAGGGTTTCCAAGGCTGTAAATCTTTATAGGAGCAGAAAGTGTCATCTTTCTCCCGCGGAACAACTGGCAGTTTTGAAATGAAGACTTTGCAGTTCTCAGCCCAATTCATAATCACTACACTACCAGAGGAATTGTTAAATAAAACCACAAAGTAATTTTCTTCAAATACTATTACCCTAAAAATTTATGGAAAATTATATATACTCTATAAATACTCTCTTTTTTCTTTAATTCTGAATAAACAGTATTTTAAGTCCCAAATCATGGAACTGTTAAGTTACAATAAAAGTTTGCTTTCAGCTTTGTCATTTAAAGGCTCACTTATTCATAAGTCTTATAATTGAAATTTCATTGTTATCCTGCTGCATAGCATGATTTCCTGTTATTTGTCTAATGCTTTTTAAAGAAGAGTAATTTAATAACTGAAGTGATACTCATCCTCAGCTTCAGCTAAATATGCTATTTCGTGAGAGTTCTGTTTATAAAACCCAGTTATAGTCAATGTATAGTTCATACTTGACATTAGGTGTCTTTGAAAACAATGTGAAGCTGTCAAAGGTATCCCAAAGTTTTGTGATGTTATTATTTAAAAGAAAGGAAATTTAACTTGTAAGTGAATAGAATTTTATTTCTCTTAAAAGCAATTTTATTTTATATTTGCTCCTAAGAAAACTAATTTTGTTCTTTACCATAGAAAAGTCTACTCTGTTCATTTCAGTTTTAGAAAAGCGTTAAGTTTCATTATTAGCACACCACACAAATATTTCAATGCTACATTTTACAAACAAAAATATTAAATAACATTTTCCTTATATTATTAAAAATATAGATTTTGGAGGTTGGACTTGATGACAGGCTAGGCAGGAAGCCTATGCAGCTCCTCTTTAGCAAAGATAGGGAAAACCAGATGAAACAGATTCAGAGGATGGTCTCAGAACTCTGAGCTTCTGATAACAGAATAAGTAAATCAAGTGTTTACTGGGAGAAAGACTTTAAACAGAAGCAAGAAAGAAGGCGACATCTGATTTAGGGCAGCCAAAGTGACCTGCCACAGCCATTTTGAATGGGTATGAGCAGACTGAGAGATAAGAAATCATTCCCATTGCAGAAGACTGCCTGTAACTAGCATAGACAAAGACACTATTATTAATTTTTTTTCTCTTTCTACTCATTTCCTTTCTGGTGAACTGAGGTGAGACCTGTGCAAGTAGACAACCCAGGGAAACTCCCACATATGCCCTGTGGCTCAGTTCATAATTGAAGGGGGAGGATACAACAGAAACAGCTGAGCAGACTCTGCTCCCAGTCAATCTCAGCCAGTCTGGAGCTAGCTCTCAGTAGGAGAAGCGCTGAATGGACTTGAGGGAAAGATTTTTAAAAGGGGGAAAAAAAAAAAAGAAAACAGCTGGTGATAGGTCAGAGAGGAACAGCAGGACCATTACTGAGGCAGCTGTGAAAGCAAGAGTCTATTCTGTGACTCTACAGAATTACTGTTATTTCCTGCTGTTGTTTCTTTTGTTTTGTTTTGTTTTCTTTTCCCAGTTTTATTATATTTATACTGCTTTTTCTCAGTTCTTTTTTCTGATTTTTTATTTTAGTTTTATTCCTTTGTCCTCCTTCTCTCTTATGGGCATGTTTTCTCTTCTTTCTTCACCCTACAGGAGACAGCAACTGTGGTCATATAGACAGCCCACAGTCATACATTCTATAACCCCACCAACTGGGCAAAAACCAACATCAGCTACTATATGCTAGAGCAGTGACCACAAGCAACATCTGCTAACTACTTTGAATTGAACTGTAGGAACAGTGAACAGAGAAGCTCATTTCTGCCTCCACCCAACAGGAGGCAGTTGATGAGTTCCTAAGAATACACCAACATACATTAGTCAACTTATTACAAATATAACAGCAATGCCTACAGAGTAGCAGAAATTTTCTGTCCACATGAAAAAACAAAATGGACTTGCTCAAACAAACAACCAAGAAGAAGAGCTGAAAAATGCTTTTGAGGAAGAAGATACACTGGAACTATATGACAAAGAAATCAGAAGAATGATATTAAGGTATAGCCAGATATTTCATAGAAAGTTCAAGAAAAAGAAGGAAGAGTTCAGAGAAGTGCTACAGTATCAATCAAGCAAAATAGATACAGCATTGAAGGTAATACAAAACCTGCAAACAGAAATCCAGATGATCAATACTAAGATATCAGAAGTGGACAGTACACTAAAAGGGCAAAGAAGTAGAAATGAATCAAGGAAAGACAGAATTAGAAATCTTGAAGATAAATTTCAATATTAGTAAGATAGGAGATCAAACAGAAAAAAAAAAGAAAAAAATATGAAGAAAGTCTAAGATTCATGTGGGACAACATGAAGAGGACTAAACTACAGGTGATTGAAATTCCAGAACAGGAAGAGACGAAGAAAAGCACAGAAAAGATAGCAGAAGAGCTGTGAGAAGAATATTTCCCTAACATCATGGAATATAAGCATTCATGAAGCTAAATTAATCCCAGTCAGGATAGTACCCAAAAGAAAATCA
>NW_006408519.1:54795348-54795805 GCF_000296735.1 Chrysochloris asiatica
ACATTTCTGGAAAAGCAGATATTAAAGGACTTTGTAAAAGCCAAGCTAACTCACCAAAATATATTAAAGAGATTTCTTTGGACTGAGAACCAACAAGAACAGACAACAACCAGAGATTGACACACATTGAAACACTACCCATAATTCAAATATAGAAGTGTCCAGAGTAGAATAAAATTACAAGACTGAAAATAGGGGATCTGGGACGTAACTCTATGATCAGGGCAACTGCAAAGTGAAGGCAGAGAAAAGTATAGTTACAGCATTCCAGGTGGTGAGGCAGTCATGTATATTTGAAGATAAAGCACGTTTTTAAAATGGGGAAGAAATTAATAAAGTGCAGGGTAACCTCAAAGAAACTAATACACCCTCACATCAAATCAAGAAAAGAAATATCCATGGAGATTTTATGAACATTAAAGCTTTGAAGAAATTTTCAAGAAAAAGCTCAACAAAA
>NW_006408519.1:54796135-54796724 GCF_000296735.1 Chrysochloris asiatica
AATGTCTTCTTTTCAGCTTCTTGCTTTCAAAGCTGCCTGAGAGATTTCAAGATGCCAGTGTTAGTTGTTATGCTATTCCTCAGGCTTCAGTTTAATTTTTTGCCTGTTTTGTTTTTAAATTCTCTTTTCCTCTTTACAGCCCTGTCCTGCCCTTTCCCGTATTAAAAAAAAAAAAGAACAAAAAACAAACACATAAGAAACATTCAATGCCTGCTCTTGGGCTGAGTATCTGTGCACATGTGTGGCAGAAGAACCCACCACTGTTGAGGGTGGGGGATGCCCACTCATTCAGGCTCCCTCTCTATTCACCAGAATGGAGGTGGGCAAACAGTGGGCATGCAAATGATAAGATACCAAAAAAAAAAAAAAAAAAGAAAGAAAGAAAAAGAAAATCAGAACAAAGCAAAACTGACAAAGTGTATTGTCCACTTTTGTTCCATGGTTCCCAGGGTGTTTTTCCGTGGTGTTTCTGCTTCCCCTGCTTGGTCTTGCCGCTTAGTCTCACCCAAGATGTCAGCTCCAGGCCTCTGAGCCCAGCCTGGCAGATTCAAAAATACACAATTTCTTACTTCAGCTTCAAGTTCCACAA
>NW_006408519.1:54797131-54798026 GCF_000296735.1 Chrysochloris asiatica
AAAGCAAAGTCATTAAGAAGACAAGAAAAAAGGAAAAGATCAAAATGGATGTCAGAAGAGACACTGAAACTTTCTCTCCAGTATAGAGATGCTAAAGCAAATGGAAGAAATGAGGAGGTACAAGAGCTGAACAGACAATGTCAAAGAACAGCTTAAGAATATAAAGCCAATTATTGCAACAAAAATGTACAAAAATCTGGATTCAGAAAACCAAAAAGGAAGAACATGCTCAGCATTTCTCAAACTGGGGAAACTGAAGGAAAAATTCAAGCCTCGACTTACATTATTGAAGGATTCTTTGGGAAAATTATTGAATGATGCAGAAAGCATCAAAAGAAGATGGAAGGAATACAAAGAGTCACAATGCTTAATGTTCAACCATTTCAAGAGGTAGCATATGATCAAAAGCCAATGATACTGAAGGAAGAAGTCAAAGGTGCATTAAAATAATTGACAAAGAACAAGGCACCAGGAATATGGAATAAAAATTGAAATCTTTCAAGAAAGTGAGGTGGCACAGGAGGCACTCACTCATCTCTGCAAGGAATTTGGGAGACAACTATCTGGCCGACTGATTGGAAGAGTTCCATGTATGTGCTCATTCCAAAGAGAGGTGACCCAACAGAAGGCGGAAATCATAGGACACTATCTTTGATATCCCATGAGAGTAAAGTTTTACTAAAGTTAGTACAGAAACAGCTATAAGCATACATTAACAGAGAACTTCCAGAGGTTCAAGCTGGATTCAGAAGAGGCCGTGGAATGAGGCATATCATTGCTGATGTCCAATAGATCTCGGCTGAAAGCAGAGAATATCAGAAAGATGTATACCTGTGCTTTATTGACTACACAAAGGCTTTTGATTATGTGGATCACGACAAGCTATGGACAACAT
>NW_006408519.1:54798126-54799633 GCF_000296735.1 Chrysochloris asiatica
GCACTTCCACCCTAGCCACCATCAAGCCCTGCTTCTCAGGATCCTTGTATAATCATCTCTTAGGAGTCCTGGTGTTGAGCTGTGGGCTAATGCCTCAGACTGCAAAGTCACTTGAACTGCAAGGTTGGTGGTTCAAGCTCACCAGCCGCTCCTTGGAAACCCTATACAGGATCGCTATGGGTTAGAATTGACTCGATAGCACTTAACAACAACAAAATGCTGTCTAAATAAGGTATTTGAATTGAACAAATCATTGGTTTTGCAGAATTCTATCATGCGATCTCCAGCATCTTTTCTATCACCAATTCCATATTTTCCAACTACTGATACTTCCTGTTCCAACTCCTAGCACCTCTATATAGGGTTTCTGAGGAGCAACTGGTGAGCTTGAACCACCAACCTTGTGGTTCAAACTGACTTTGCAGTCTAATGCATTAACCTACAACACCACACCAGGACTCTATTTTGAGTAATATATTCATGCATTTTCTTCATTGTATGTGCACTTAAAATTTGAAGCTGTGAAAATAGCTTAGATAAGTAGATAGCAGTGTCCTGAAAGGACATATTATGTTAATTGTTATTAGGTTTCATTGAGTCCGTTGTCTCATAGAGATCCTATTCACAACAAAATGAAACTTTGCCTGGGTCTCTGCCATCCTCACAGTCGTTGTTATGCTTGAGCCCATTGGTGATGTCACTGTGCCAATCCATGTCATTGGGGATCCTCCTCTTTTCACTGACTCTCCACTTTACCAAGAATGATGTCTTTCTTTCTCTAGAGAGTAGTCCCTCCTGATATATTTGGAGTAGGAGACCTAGTGTGGTGCTGTAGAATACGCTCTGAACAGTACTGTTGGTTCAACTGCAAGGTCAGCAGTTAAAACTTGCCAGTTGCTCCTTGGAAACCCTACATATGGTCACTATGAATAAGAACGGACTCTATAGTATTTAACAACAGCAACAACAATGAGAGATGATGTCTTACCATTTTGGGTTCTAAGGAGCATTAAGATTCTTCTTCCAATGCAGACTTGTTTGTTTTTCTGGCAGTCATGGTACCTTTAATATTCTGTTCCAGCACCAAAGCTCAAATGCATCAGTTTTTCTAAAGTCTTCCTTATTCATTGACCAACTTTCACATGTATATGAGGCTATTGAAAACACTATGGCTTGGGTCAGATACACCTTAGCCCTAAAACTGACATTTTTGCTCTTGAACACTTTATAGAAGTCTTGTGTAACCATTTTGTCTAATTCAACGTATCCTTTGATTTTTTTGACTACTATTTCCGTGAGTGTTGATAGTGGATCTCTAAGTAAAATGAAATATTTGACAACTTTAATCGTTTCTCCATTTATCTTAATATTACTTATTGGTTCTGTGGTGAGGATTTTTATTTCTTTACATTTAATTGCAACCATACTGAAGGCTGTGGTCTTTGATATTCATCAGTAAGTATTTTAAATCCTCTTCACTTTCAGAAAGGAAGGTTGTATCATCTGC
>NW_006408519.1:54799733-54801570 GCF_000296735.1 Chrysochloris asiatica
GAAATTCATCAAGATAATTAAGAGCATATATATAAATCCAACAGCAAGAGTTATTCTCAATGGAGAGACACTGAAAGTATTCCCTCTGTGAACTGGAAATAGATAAGGATGCCTTTTTTCACCACTCCTATTTAATACTGTGTTACAATTTTTAGCCCAAGCTATAAGACAAGATAAAGAAGTAAAAAGCACCCAAATAAGCAAAGAAGAAGTAAAACTCTATTTGCAGACAATATGATCTTATACATAGAAAATCCAAAAAATTCAGCAAGAGATTTGTCAGAACTCATTGAATGATTCAGCAAAGTGGCAAGGTATAAGATCAATACACAAAAAATCAGTTGGCTTTCTCTATACTAATAAAGACAACTCTGAAGAGGAATTTAGGAATACAATAAAATTTAAATAGACACTCAAAAAATGAAATATTTAGGATTAAATCTAACTAGAGAAACAAAACATCTATGCAAAGAAAAAAACAAAATACTACTACAAGAAACCAAAAGAGATTTATAAAAATGAAAGAATATATAAGCTCATGGATAGGAAGAACACATTGTGAAAGTGTCAGTACTACCCAAAACAATCTACAGATATAAAGCTATCCCAGTACAGATTCCAACATCATTCTTGGGAAAAAAATTATTATAAATTTTATATGGAGAGGAAAGAGACCTTGAATAAGCAACCACTATTACAAGAACAACAAAATTGGAGGCCTTTCACTCTATGGTTTAAAATATTACTATACAATCACAGTGGTCAAAACACCCTAGTATTGTTACAGTGAAAGATACATAGATTAATGGAACAGAATTGAGAACCCAGAGGTAAATCTATCCAAATACAGTCAACTGGTCTTTGATAAAGACCCAAAATGTATGAAATGGGGAAGATATAGCCTCTTCAACAAATGGTACTGGCAAAATGGGAAATTCATTTGCAGAAGAATGAAACAAGACTCATTTCTCACACCATATACAAAAACACTCAACATGTATTAAAGACATAATTGCAAAACTTATATAGATCACCAATGGAAAACTAGGGATAATCTCAGGGACTCGAGTACATGGTCTACATATACTATCAAACATTGCAAAACACACAGAAGAATTAGAAGACAAAACAGATGTCTTAGAAACGTATGTACATGAAGAGATTTTGCCAAAAGAGTAACAAACAAGACCACAGCCTGGGAAAAAATGTTTTTCAATGACAAATTGGACAAGGAACTAATGCCAAAATTTATAGAAAAGTAGAATACTTATACAAGAAAAAGGCCAACAATTCAATTTAAAAATGGGTACAGGACATGAGCAGACACTTCACTAAGAAAGACATCTATCTAGGCAGCCAACAAATATATGAAAAAATGTTTAAGATCATTAGCCAGTAGAGAGGGACATGTGAGCAGTCTAGTATGTTCATTGGTGACCACCTGAATCTACTTGTGAGTACAAGTGGGAGAAATACAGCACTGAAGACACGGGCTGAGTTTGATCATTCTCCATTTGCACCCTTTGACCTTGAGATGAGAGAGTGAAGAGGAAGGCTGACTGATGTGAAATTTAGGACTATGTGTGAACTCCTGAGCCCATAAACCCTGACCTAGCTCCTGAGGGCTAGGGCTGAAAGTGAAGGAGTCAGCTGGTCTGAAGTGCAGAGAGGTGTGAAAGAACTCCCAAACTTGCAGCTAAGTAGCCATTTGACTTAGCTTAAATGGCTAGTTGACCAGAACTTGACCAGAGGAAGCAAAAGATTTCTGAGATTGTGAACAAATGTAAATTGTTATAATTTGACAAACTAAACTTTTACATATGAATGCAGTGACTCA
>NW_006408519.1:54811710-54817928 GCF_000296735.1 Chrysochloris asiatica
CTTCCGCGAGTGTTGATAGTTGATCCAAGAAGAATGAAGTCCTTGACAACTTCAATCCTTTCTCCATTGATAAGAATGTTGTTTATTGGTCCAGTGGTGATTTTGAATTTTGTGTATTCATCTGGTGAGTATCATGCATATACATCATTTATGCTGTTTTAAAAATGTATTTGCAATGAATGCCTTATTGGTCTTGCACAATTCTCTCATGGGATCTCCAGCATCCTTTCTATCAACAAGATCATGTTTTCTAACTATTGGTCCTTCCTCTTTGTGGCCAATTTTTGCATTCTAATCACCAGTAATTATCAATATATATCTATTGTATATTTGATGAGTTTCAGACTGAAGAAGTCGGTATAATTCTTCAGTTTCGTCACTGGTTTTAGTGTTTGCTGCATAAATTTGAATGGTCTTCCTATAGATCTATCAATATTATCCTATCAAAAACAACACTATACTTCAAGATAGATCTTGAGATGTTCTTTTTGATGATAAAAGCAATGCCATAGCTCTTCAACTTGTCGCACCTGGCTTAGTAAACAATTGTAGTTATTGTAAGTGCCTTTGAGTCATTTACAACTCAGACCTTGTGTAGCGTTTCCGAGGAGTGGCTGGTGAGCTTGAACCACTAACCTTGTGGTTCAAATCAACTTTGAAGCTTAGCACATTAGTCCACAGTGCCACACCAGGTTCCATAGTAAACCATGTTGTTGTTGTTGTTGTTGCTAAGTATCGTGGAGTTGGTTCCAACTCATAGTGACCCTGTACAGGTTTTCCGAGGCTGTAAATCTTTTGGAGAAGAAAGTCTCATCTTTCTTCCGCAGAATGCTGACCTTGAGGTTAGCAACCCGATTGGTAACCACTATGCTACCAGAGCTACTTATTGTAAACCATATCACTGTCAAATTGAAAATGGCCATTTCTCTTCCATTTCAGCTTATTAATGCCTAGGATATCGATTTTTATGCTATTTCATCTTTGACGTCTTCTAATATTCCTGGATTCATACTTTGTACATTCCATGTTCCAATTATTAATGGATGTTTACAGCTGTTTCTTCTCATTCTGAGTTGTGCCCCACCAGCAAATGAAGATCCTGAAAGCTTTACTCTATTTGTGTCATCACAATCAACTCTGATTTGAGTTAACAGCTCTTCCCCATTTGTGTTTTGAGTGTCTTCCAACCTGAGGGGCTTATCTTCCAGTGCTGTATCTGACAATATTCTGGAACTATTTATAATGTTTCAGTATTCAATATTCTGCTATTATCTGACAAAGTTCTACTGCTGTTTATAAGGTATTCAGTGGCTAAGCATTCAGAGAAAATAAATGATATTTGCTGATTAGAAGATCCTATTTAGGGACTGTTTTCTATAATATTTCAATTATACTTTGAATAAACGTATGGATGATATATTTCATAAACCTTGGGATGTATTGAATCCAGGTCTCCAATTTTTTTTTTTTTTTTTAATTTATTCTGCTTTATGTAATTATGGAAACAAAGGAACTATTCTTAACCCTAATACTGAATGCCTTTATTTAGTAATCAACATATAAAATACTAAATTTGGATTGAACAGGTGGTTGTGCCATTTGCATATTGCCACTGGCATAGTTGCAGTGAGTATTCCTGGAAATTAAAACAAGCATGATCTCTTAGGTCATAGTTTATTTTTTTTTTTCCCCTTCAAATATGGATCATAATCCAAAATGGCTCTTGTTCAATATCTTAGGCAGAAAATACACCTTGATTTTCCAAATACCTTGAAAGAGTCCTTGAATAAAATCCAATTATATTCACAATGAAAAAAGGACATAGTAACTTTATTCAAATAGCTTGCTTATTATAAAGTTGCTGGTAAGTGCCTTGGAGTTGATTCTGATCCACAGCAACTCTGTATAGTGTGTCCAAGCAGCAACTGATGAGTTCGAACCACCTACCTTGTAGTTCAAACTGACTTTGCAGTACAGTGCATAAGCCCATAATGCCCCCCAAAATAATATCTTGAACACCTTAAAATCAAAAGATGAGAATGTAGGCATTTCCTCATTTTAACAGTTTCTTTTGTATTTCTCTTTCTGTTCTATTGGTTGAATCTTAATTTTAATTTGTTTCAGGAAAGGATTCATGACACTTCATTGTACTATGTGAAGTTTTGGGTTCCGATTTTGGATCTATTGTCTTTCAGTGGTGGACCATTTTACTTTGTGAATGTCTAATGTGGTACTTACAATTAAAAACATACTAAAATATATGTTCCTTTTTTGTACATTTGAAGGCTGAAAATTTTAATTTCCTCTGAGTAATTAAAAAAAAAAATCTATATTCAAGCTAATATCATATTGTTCTGTCACATGAGTCTATACAACTAGATGATAAGAGGATCCTCACATAGGCCATGGTTATATAATGAACATACAAAACAACACACAGAGGTGTTGACAAGCATTCGCTGACTTCTTAATGAACACTTGTTCTGTGATCACCTTTGAAATGAGGAGCATTAGCTGAAGTTGTGGTTTCTGTGGCCTTCACTTGCTGGTAGTGACCAACAAAAGAACTAAAATCAATCTCTGTCATGCTTATAATTGAGCACTTCCCTAATTTATGAGACAGTTTTCCCATTAACAACAAAATCTTGAGAATTAAATATAAACAGACCTTCACAAGTGCTGCTGCATAGGTGAATATGGGATAAACATTGATAAATAGGTGTGACTGCTGCAAGGCTGACTTTGAAAAATTCTGTGTCAGAGTTTTGGGTCACATTCTGACAACAATTAGGAACACTGAAATAAATAGTTGGCAATACTTCTCTGCTATGACAGGGGATGTAAAGGCATCTTTACCAAGGAAAAGCCGATTTTGTGAATATGAATTTTATTACTTATTGAAGTGCCCAACCATCTTCCAGTGATGGAGAATCTGTTGGCACTTTTATTAAAAACCATAATAGAATTCTTTTGAAGATTTGAAAAATTTGGTTAAGCTGTTTTCACCTCATTATTTGTAAACTTTCCGTGCCACTGCAATTTCATGCTTTATACACAACTCACACAAAAAAAGTTTATTTTACAGAAGTTAGAAATCCAGTGAAAGTTTATTTTTAGCATGAAAATTTTTGCAATATTTTGTGAAATGTCCTGGAAAAATCTAAATAACTCAAGAATGCAGGCTCACATACTCTTACAGTCTTATAGTGTATTCTAATTTCGTTTATCTATAAACATCAAAGATTCACTTGTTACTACCACAACCATGAGTTAATTACTTGTGTTTTTCATTATGTGATTATGTGTATTTACATTGTACCAACCCATGGTAGAAAATCACTTTGGCTAAATGTACAGGAATACAAAACTACCAGTCTGTTTTGTCAGAAATTAAACAAATTCTGTGTTAAACTACTAGCTGATCATTAAAACTGAGTTTATCAGTTCACTGATTAGTATTCTTGAATGAATCTCACATAAAAATCATTGCATGTGTCCATTTACCCACATAAAAATCATTGCATGTGTCCATTTACCCAAGACTTCTGGATGAATGCAAAACAAAAACTCACTTTTTATATTTAAAAAAAATAGTAAAATTAATGAAATTTCAGGAAACTGAACTGATATACATAATCTATAAAATTAGAACCAATATTATATGTAGTGTGTTATTACTACACGACTGTGTGTAGTGCATAATACATATTATACTAAATTAAGTAGACTGAGTTATAGTGAAAAATTGTTGTGTGCGGACACAATTCTGATTTACAGCAACCCTGTGTCACAAAGTAGAACTTTTCTATTGGGTTCTATAGGCTGTAATCTTTATAGAAACAGATTGACACATCTTTTCTCTTGTGGAGCAGCTGAGGTGTGTTTGAATTGCCAAACACTCAGTATGCAACCAACTGCTTAACCACTGTACTGCCAGGAATTCTTATATTAAATAAATAAATTCCCCAATAGAAAATGCCTTAAACAAAGTTGCAGCTTAGCTTCCCCTCATATATCAACTCAAATAGATGTTCCTGATAGGTTAAGGTGTAAATTTAACAAGCATGGCTCTTTTTCACAGGGTAATTCGGGACTTTCAAGGACGGTCTTTTCTATGATTCCATGGGGGTCCTTGGAATCCAGTTCAAAGAAGAACAAATAAAGATCACCCTAAATGTCATGGACTGGAAATAATACCTATCTATTTCTTTCACATTGTATTAACTAGATGGCCACAAGAAGCCATAGATCTAATTGTGGATATCTAGTGAGGAATAAGAGAACATAGATCAGTTCTACTACACTTATATAATGTAGGACTATACTAATTTAAATTTATTATTGATCTCCTCTGAGCTCAACTGTTTAGCACCTTCTTATAATTGAAATGCAGCAGTAATTAAGGACAGAGTTTCTCAGCGCATCTAAAGTAGATATGGTAAAGTACATGAATTAAAGTAGTTAGACTGTACACAAAATTTTAGTGTTGTATTGTTTGTTGTTGAATCAGTTATAATGTATACCAACCCTATCTGACAGAATAGACCAGCCCCATAGGTTATTCTAGGCAGAAATCTTTATTGAAGCAGGTCTCTAGGTAGAATCATTAAAATGATCACCCAGATATTAATTTGAAATCACTCCTTATGTAGTCTTAACAACTTGTGTTACTTGATTTCAGAGTCTATCATAAGATTAAAAAAAAAAAAAGTATAAGTTTAAAATTGATATGGCCATAGGTAAATACACCAAGAGCAGACTTCTGAATCCTACAATGATTCAGAACTGATTCAAGTGCCACTCTGAACTACATAAATAAATACAGTGATCAATTAGTCAGTCTATCATGGTAGTTTGAAGCTGTTTAGTATATGGTCAAACTATCATTTCATCCTTCAAAACATAGTTCAAATGTTATAGCCTTTATAAAGACCTTCTTAATCCTATTTTTCAGAATTAGCACTTTCCCCACTGGACTCTGAATAACCCAATATTTTATTACTTACTTCCACTCTAACATTTACTGGGTTGCAAACCACAAGGTAGGAGGGTCTAGCCTATCAGCTGCTCTATGTGAACAAGATAAGGCTTTCTGCTCCTGCAATAATTTGCAGCCTCCGAAACCCAATACAGCATTGTTATGAATTTGTACCAACACGATGGCACTTAACAAAAACAACTACTCTAACATTTTTGCCTTTGTTTACTATAAAGTTTTTTTTTTTAGACTAGGAGTTGTTTGTTTTATTCATTAAGCTCTCCCTTCCCTGTGTTTCATATAATGCTTACTAAAGAAATAGGTGAAATGAATGATTTTAACCATCTTTCCACAATAAATAAAATATCATATTATAACAGAGGAAAGAACAAGACCTAATATTCAAAATGATCATACTGAAAGTGATTAACTTCATATATTATTTTCTGTTTAAGGAGGCAGAGAGTATACAGTACGTTTTAGAAATGAATGTTTAGATTATTGACTTCTATTCTCTTAGAAAGATAAACTTTGAGTTAACAGAATAGCTTATCTATAATGTTGTTTAGTGTGATAGAGTCGGTTTTGACTCATAGCAACCCTATATAGTGTTTATAAACAGTGACTGGTGGATTTGAACCACCAACCCTGCAGTTCAAACCAACCTTGTGGTCCAGTGCTTATCCTACATACAAGGACTCCTATCTATATATGTATTAACTACTCAGAAACCTTTTACATGGTCGCAATGATTCAGAACTGATTCTATGGCACTGAACAACAATAATATGTAGGTACTGTATATATTTAATACATATAATGTGGTATCAATTCATTATACTGCTGTTAAATATAAAAGGAGAAAAATGATTCAAATGCCAACATGGCTATTATATGAGTTTCATTTCACCCTAACTTAGAACTGTTGGAGAAATGGAAAATTTCGACATTATGAAAGATTATCAACCATTCCATAAAAAAAATTATCTTTAGCATCATCTTTCATCACTTTTAAGAATGATGAGGGAAAATAGAGATAATGCACAGGAAATCTGGTTTTTTTTTTTAGAAGTCTTGTATTCTATAATCTTGGTTCATGACATCCCAGTGAAATGTCTACGAATCGGGCTGCGAACCTTAAGCTCAGCGGTTTGAAACTACCAGCTGCTCCGCGGGAGAAAGATGAGGCTTTCTACTCCCGTAAGGATTTACACCCTCGGAAACCCTGTACAGGGTCGCT
>NW_006408519.1:54818028-54819439 GCF_000296735.1 Chrysochloris asiatica
ATTTTAGGTATTCCAATCAGTTATAGGCAGAAGACGGACTTACAAGCTTTCTATGGTGATGTTTCTCGCTATTCCTTTCTCTCCCCGTCCAGTGTCTATTTTATAATATAATGCAAGGAAAACCAAGATTCAAAAGACAGCCAAGCATCTTAACATTATTCCCCTCCATTTCCCCATTCCAACCATGTCTCAATTTCTGTATCCCAAAACCCTGTTGTTCCAAGGTTGTGCATACATCATTATTTACCTATGTCCCACTTAGCCCATTCAAACCTACCTAATCTTTCTCACATCTGCTTAGTTCTTCGATTCCCCTCTCCCTTATTGTATATTGCCCCACTCCCCAGAAACCAAACTATCTTGTGTCTATTCCCTGCTCTGTGCTCCACCTTCCCCTCCCTCCCCTCACCCACCCCCACATCCCAGCAACCAGCAAAGAATCCACCACCACCCCCCCCTTTAGTATGGGTTCTTTTCCTTAGTCTTTTAAAGTAGTGGTCCTATGGTCCTATGCAGTATTTCTCCTTTTGTGACTGACTGATTTCACTCAACATAATGTCCTCAAGTTTCAGCCATGTTTGGTGGTGGCTTGCAGCTTCCTTGTTATTTTTCAAGGTAGCATAATATTCCATTGTGTATATGTACCACAGTTTGTTTACTTTCTTCAGTTGATGGGCACTTTGGCTGTCTCCATCTTTTTACTATTGTAAATAGTACTGCTATGAATATTGGTGTGCATATATATTCTCGGATTGTGGCTCATTTTTCTTGTGGGTAAATACCAAGTAGAGGAATTGCTGGATCATAAGGTATTTATTTTCAACCTTCTGAGGACACGCCATATTGCTTTCTAGAGAGATTGGACCATTTTGCAGTCCAACCACCAATGCAGGAGTGTCTCAGTCTGTTCACATCCCCACCTGCATTTATTGTACTCTACTTTTTTTTATCTTTGCTGTTTTTGTTGGTGTGAGATGATATCTCATTGTTGTTTTGATTTGCATCTCTCTAATGGCTAGTGATCATGAAAATTTCTTCATATGTTTGTTGGCTGCCTGGATCTCTTCCTTAGTGAAGTGTCTGTTCGTGTCTTGTGCCCACTTTTTAATTGGGTTATTTGTCTTTTTCTTGTAGAGGTGTTGTAGTTCCTTATATATTTTAGAAATATATAGGAAAATCTGATGTGTCATTTCAAAAGATTTTTTCCCATTCTGTAGGTTCCCTTTTTACTCTTCTGGTGAAGTCTTTTGATGCACGTAAGTTTTTAATTTTTTATATGTCCCACTCATCTATTTTGTCTACTTTTGTTTGTATGGTTTTCAAAATGTTTTATAGTCTGTATATTCCCTGAATTAGTGCCCTCACATTTGTCCCAATTTTTTCATTGATGGCCTTCATAATTTTGGGATTC
>NW_006408519.1:54819539-54829971 GCF_000296735.1 Chrysochloris asiatica
GGCAGCATTGATGGACTCAAGCGTGGCAACAAATATGAGGTTGGCCCAGGATTGGGCAGTGTTTCGTTCTGCTGTGCATAAGGTCACTATGAGTCGGTACTGACTTGATGGCACCTAACAACAACAACAACCACTTAATGTCTCAATCTCAAGGAGTCATCAATGTACAAGTTATAGAATTCCTAATTAGCCATATCATTGTTATTGATAGAAGAGTTTTATTTTTAAAAAAACACTTTTATTTTTAAAAAAACACACGCAAAAAAAACCCAAAAGAAATCATATATCAGTTCTTTGTTTAGCATGTCTTAATTTCTCTAACTGAAAAAAAAAAAAGAAAATTCCTCATATAATTGCATTTCTTTCTTAAGACCTTTTCCTATCATATTTAGATAGAAATTTCTGTTATGAACATTTTAGTAAAAGATCAACAATTATCAGCTTATAGAATAAATCATCCTGAAGATATTTTTTCTGTATTAGGAAATGTTGTTTCTGTCAAATCTGTCTCTCTTTGGTGGATAAACAATTCTTTTAGGGGTTGGCATATCTTGTGTAGATGCAAACTGTCTATAAAATATTTAGGATTTAAAATTTATCTCTGTTGATAGGCCAACTGAACTTTATGTCAAATTAGATACTAAATTTCCATAAGGATAGAAGCTATTAATTACTTTCCCGAAAACATCAAAAGTATGAGAAGAATAAACACTTCAGTTTTATTAACTTTTAAGGGCAGAAATATGTAAATCTTGAATGACACAAAGCCAGAGTTTATTTTTCCTTAGGTAAATTAAAACGACTACGGTTTAAACTCCCTGAAACATGGGGTTTATAATGGAAATAGAACCTGACCCTTAAACTATAGTGGCACTACCGGATGCTGTTATAATAAGCTCCCCTAGATGCCATGGTGTAAATGTATTAGCTGTACTAAGAGACCCACTCCTGCTATAATTATGTTAGGAACCAATAAGACAGCTCAGAAATCAATATGCTAAGACAGATAGAGTAAAGGACCATGGCCAGCCCACTGGGAATAGATTAGTGTGGCAGGTCCCTAGCTGAGCCATGAAGAAGGGAATATCTTTTCTGTTGTAGAAAGCCATTAATTGTAAATTTTCCTGAACAAGGAACATGAAGGGAAAGCTTAGACTATGTTGTTCATACCACTCAATGAAAACTGCAACTCTTATTGATCAAGAGTTAAGCTTTTTATTGTTATTTCAAAATCCTACAGTGCAAAAATCTAAATGTTCAGAGGAATTTTTTAAGCCTTTCCACAGTGGAGCTGACTCTCTTCCTTGGTTATTAATTTTTTTTGATATTTCAAAACTTCTACATCAATGAAATCATATTTAGGCAATAACCCTATACACTGACAAGTTTATTTGTATAACATCAATTATCTAATTGATTAATCTTTATGTACTATAAAATATGATAAGCAGCTAGATATTCCTTGCAATAATTTGTTCAAGTTGGCAATCAGATTCACCTAACTGTTAGAAATTACAAATTTTAATGGCTAACCTATGACAAGCAGAAAGGAGTGCTGCTGCCACTTATCTTAACTGTTTGTTAGGGTGTTTTTTTAGTTTTTTTTTTTTTTTTTACATGCTAACCTTAGCCGAATGGTTTGCTGAATAGAAGCAGTGCAATTTAGCAGTTTTGCTAAGAAAGAAAAAGATACAAGAAAAGAAAGGAAGGGAAGAAAGAAAGAAGGGAAGAATGAATGGAAAAAAGCGCAGAGGGAGAAAAAAGAAATGAGAAGAAAACAAAAGACAGATCTTTTGTGGTTACAGTTTGGCACATCTGCTCATGTCCAATCAAGCTTTCAAACACAGAGTAGTAAACAAAAGCTGCCATCAAGCAAGGACAAAGTCAGAGACATAAGTGGTTTGAATGAGTGTGCAATTTCTGCCCATATGACCATCCTGACACAATTGCTCTAATTTTCTTTCCAGAAATGACTGATAAAAGATTTAGGTAATTGCTATGGAGACAGACTTCCTTCCATCACTAGGTATCTTGAATAATACAGCCTCAGGGTCATAAGATGGAGTGTCAGTTTCTGCAGAGTCCTAAATTAATACTTGTCCCTGCTTTAGCTATACTTCCTGTACATCTAATGAAGTGAATGTAATTTATTTTGACAATGTATTGAAAATCACTTGATCAAATGACTATTCTGTAATGAACACAAAAGACAATAAAAGCTTGGAAACTATAAACTTGAAAACAACATAAATACACATCAATTTCTCAAAGCACAATTATTTTACTGAAAACTGTGTATATTTTCAGCATATATAAATATACATATATATATGAACTATAACAGTTTCTGAAAGCACAGTGTGCAAATGAAAAAAAAAAAAACAAAACCAGGTCTGTTGCCTGAGATTGACCTATCTCAATTCAATACATGACCTTGACCTTGTCCCCTCTAATGAAATCTAATTTATTTGGCTACTCTTTGCATTTCTAAATATTAAATAATTTCAGGAAGAAAATCAGAGCCAGGGAAATGCTAGTACTAAGAAGAAAGTTCTCAAAATGTTGTAGATCAGTGTAGTGAAAACTTTTAGTTTCATACATAAGCAGTCAGTTTATAGGAGATTCTTAAGTGCCTCAACTAAAACTCATAGGATGAGACATATGTATTGTTGCAGTGTCTTAAATATTTTAAATTTCTCAACAGTTAATGCAACTGACTATGTGCTAATCGAAACTCATTATACTAATACCATAAAAGATTATTAGCACAATTTGTTCAAAGATACACATACAAGACTAATATGTAAGAGTTTCTTTAACAGCATTCTACTTTCACATGCCAGTGTCCAGATACTTGCCTTGTTTTGGCTCTTGTTTCAAGATGCATAAGCCTCCAAGGCGTTTGGACAGTTTTATAATATTTTGAACACTAATACTTCAAGATTTAAAAATAGTCATCACTTGAAATATGAATATACTCCATTGTGCTCAGAATATTTACACACTTTTCTTTCTTCAGAAAATCAGCTGAACCTTAGAGGGTGATACAAGTACTATAAATGGAATAATTTGGTTGCACTAAAAGAAAATACAGTTTAAACAATATAGGAGAAAGGGGCAAAGCAAGGCAAATGTCTGTGCAGTGGCACTGTGAAAGTACAATGTAGTGTTTAAATACAGCCAAGCAGAAGCCAGTGGATAATGCTCAGTAATGGGTTAATCAATACTTATTATGGTTTTATTGGTTCACTAAAGAGAGAACAGAACCTAGTGAGCACAGAGTCGAAAAAATCACTGCATCTGATCTAGATAACATCTACTCTCCCTAAGGGATTTCCCTATTCAAGAATCCAATTTACCATGCCTGATTGACAAGGATTGGATCCTAGGGAATCACATAACTCTTTTTAGGACCCAATAAAATCCTAATGGATTTGTCTGGCTGGTCAGGAGACTTCTAGTTTTACTAAACCGGGGTGGTTTGTTGCAATTAGCCTTTATTCCACTTGCAGTTGAAAAACTAGGCTATTAGGAGTCATCTCCCTTCTATAAATGCTGGAGTCCTGCTGGGATGTGCCCGCTGGTAGGAGGTACTGTGCTGTATAAAAGAAGACCCTTAGAATAAATTGTAAACATTTGAAAGCTTCTGGAAAAATGGTAATCAAAACGTGACTCAAATAAAAAAATGGAAAGTCCAACTTGAATTGTAGCTTCAAATTCCATTTATTGGCCAGTCAGCCTGTGCAATTTCTTTCTCTTTTTTTCTCATTCAGGTAGCCATAACAGAAAGGAATCTCTCTCTTTGAAAGGTTTACTTTTTGCTCTCTGTGCGTTCTCTTTAGTATCTGGAGTTTGAAAAAAAAAAAGTCATTCAGCAACAACAAAAATCTTGTAGATTTTAAGATCATTTTCCCTGTACCCCACCTTTCTTTTTTCCTGGAGATAGCATAATATAAGCAGCTAGCATGTTCAAGCCCTATGGATCATGGCATGATATCTCAGTGGTTGTTAGAAGTCAGGAAACAGCAGATGTGTTATGATGATTTGAAGCTAGAGCTGAAATGTAACTGAAGATGAACTTTTCAATAATATAAATCTTATTTTGAAGCAAGCATTCCTTTAATATAAAAATCACTGGTGCAGCCCATTTCCCTCTAGACTTGTGTCTGCTCTTTCAGGGGGTATAAATGATATTATAAATGTTTTTAAATGGAAAGATTTCATTTTCAGAAATACATTTACTTATAAAATGTCTTTGAATAGACATCATGATTTAGTTTTTTCCCTTATACTTGGAAGGACTTTAGTGATATTTAGGGGACTCACATGATTCTGCATACAACCTAGACTTTAGGTTGCAACTCTGAAAATCTACAGATCAGACTTTGCTAATTGAGTGCAAATAATATGCTTCCAATAAAAGATGTATTATCTATGATAAGAACTGTCTAAACAGAAAGAAAAGAACACATATTATAAAACACTGTTTAGAATATTATCATTCTTAACTTTATATGTATGTTTGAATCAGGTATTATTAAGAATATAAAAAAATGTGATATACAATGATCATAGAGAAAAACAGAAAAAAGAAAAAAGACAAAAGGCAAAGGAAGAGCAAGAACCTTTTTATCATGTGTTAAATTATAAGTAATTTAAATTCCTTTTTATATTTGCTTTTTTCACTTGATTTTTTAAATAAAATATGGGGATACTTTCATTGTGGAACAAGAAATTATGTTAATTGGATTCAAATTTTTAAAATGATATACTGCATTGGGCAAATCTGTTGCAAGAGGTTTTGAAAAGTATTAAAGAGCAAAGATGTCACTTTGAGTAGTAAGATGCAACAGACACAAGCCATGGTGTTATCGACCACATTATATACATATGAAAACTGGACAATCAGTAAAGAAGACTGTAGAAGAATTAGTGCGTTTTAAACTATGGTTTTGGTGAAGAATACACTTTTGAATTGATAATAGTGCAGCCAGTATGTTTCCTAGAAATGAGGATGGCAAGACTGTCTCTTGTGTTATAAGGAGAGACCAATCCCTAAAGGACATCATGCTTAGTAAAATGGAGGGTCAGTGAAAATGAGGAAGACCCTCCAGATGTATTGACACTGTGGCTGCAAAATGGGCCCAAACAAAACAATTGTGAGGATGGTACAGGACCGGCAGTATTTCATTCAGTTGTACAAAGGATTCTTATGAGTAGGAACAAACACAACTATAACAAATAACAAGTGCAACAATGTGGGTAAATATAGTGAAGTTAATTTTTTTTTTAAACATTGTAATTATAAGGAGTCTCCAGATATCACCAAAAGTGTTAGTGTAGCATTATAAATGATTCATGAAATTAATTTCTTTGTTTTCATGGTATTAGATTTATGTAGCATTTAAGGGTATTTTTAAAGTATCTTGTTAAAGTTCATAGAGTAATTTTCAAGTAATTCTGTATCTCTCAAAATGGTATATCTTTTAAATCTTTACAATGTTTAATAATTTACTTTTGCATATATAGAGCATGTCCAAGAACAAAGGAATAAATTTAAAGATGTCAATAGAAGTGACTCATTGTTTTGTTGTTAAGTGCCATCGTCCAGTAGGTTCCCAACCATTGTGACCATAGTTAGGGTTTCTGAAGAGCAGCTGGTGAGCTCAAACTGCCGACGTTGAGGTTCAAAACAACGTTGCAGTCCAGTACATTAACCCACAGTGCCACACCAGGACTCCAGACTAACGTTAATTAGAAAATGGAAGAAATCTTATTGAAACTCAGTGTTATCATCAGTGGCTGATTAAAATGTCCCACATTAGGATTTTTACATGGGCTTATTGGTCCTTGCTGTTGCTCTAAGATCTTAAATGAGCGTTTCCTTTATTATTCCTATTGATTGAGTATTTTAGTAAGAATTTATTTAGTTGAGATTATATTGGTCTCTTGTTCACATGTGTTAATTGAAAATATTTGATTTGTATTTTCTGTTAAATTTACTTTTATTTGCTCTTTATTTTGTCTACCATGCAACTAACAGTCTTTCATTCATTTATATACAATTATCTCCTTTTTTAACATAAAATTTTGATTTTAAAAGGCAACCTTATTCAAACGTATGTTTGTTTTAATTATTTTTTCAAAATCATTAGTAAAACTGGTTAGAGAAAAATGAAGATTTCAGTTAAAAAAAGTGAAAAAAATTCCAGTTCTAAAATAATGACACTGATAAACTTTGCTTCATGGAATTCAACTGCAGCAAAGAGATAATAAATGAATCCATAAAACCAAATAGGGGTGACAAAGAAATAATAAAGTAAGAAATTTAACAAAACTCTGCAACACATGAAGTAGATAAACTACACATCTAAATGGATGAAATAGAGTTGTAACAAATTATGTTTTCCAAAATTGACTACAGCATGTTTTCAATTTTATATGTTATTTCAGAACCCTGAAAAGGTGGATGGAATCTATTCTCCCCTCTTTTAAATTGGGAAGGCCTAGTTCACTGTGTGAATTAATGGAACATGGCAAAAGTGATGCTATGTGACTTCTGAAACTAGGACATAAAAATTGATACAGCTTTTGCCTAACTCGTTTCTTGAGATTCTTGCCGTTTGAAACTAATCCTAATGTAAAGAAGTCCAAGCCATATGAAGAAATCATTTGTACATGTTTCAGTCACCAATTCCTGCTAATATCTCAATGAAAGCATCAGCTGGCAGATGTGACTGTACAAGCCTTTAGATAATTCAATTTCTAACTTTTGTGATTCCCCAACAGATACCAAATTATATCTACTAAAGTTAGAGAATCATGAACAAAAGTAACATTACTTTTGTGTTAAGCATCAAGTTTGGGACTAGTATTTAGGCATGTATAGACAACTAGGACCAATTTTGTTCATTAGAAGAACGGTACTGTAATAACATATTGCTTAGGTCTCAGTAACAGGTAGCAGCAAGGTATTGGAGAAAGACTATATGGCTTTGAAGAAATAATTTGGAATTCATCACTGGACATCAAGGAGACTGTTAATGAGGGTTTAAGGAATAATGAGAAAAATATTTGGGGACATTAGAATAAAAGGGAACTTTGTTTTGTACAGGCATAAAGTGTAGGCATACTGCTATCTGTGATGATGTGAAAAATATAGTTCTAAGCCGACTACTAAAATTGCCACCTAACTTCTTATTGTTATCATTGCTGTTAAATGCTATTGAGTCAGTTCCAACTAATGGCAACCCTGTATAGGATTTCTGAGGAGTGAATGGTGGATTTGAACCACTGACCTTGCAGTTAGAAGTCCAGTGTTTAACCTATAGTGCCACACAGGACTTCTTATACAGGCTACAGTAAAATGATAGAGAAAATAGATTAGCTAAAAAGTCATTGTTTAGCTTTCAAGTTAAAGTAAGCGTGGATGTAAAACAGTCAGAATTTGCGGAGCTCAAAAATTAAAGTGTTTCATATCACCAGCCTCTCCAAAACTCTCAAACTATAAAAGATATCGGAACAAATATCAAATCAAGGCTGTAAACAGAGGATAATTTTTCAGGCCTCAGAAATATTTAAAGCAGTGCCTCAGAGATTCACTCAGGTAAATTCCTCTAATAATCTTATGGATGAAGTTCACAGATCCTCCCCATTAAACAACATGGCTAAAACTTTTCCTTCAGAAAACTTACAATATGACAAAGATGGAAAAGTATTTACTTCAAACATTTCATGGAGTATAACGTTTTGGATAAGTATCAATAAGATTAATCAGAAACCTATTAATTTTTAAGGGAATTGTATGAGTAGAAAACCCTTCGGCTGTGATGGAAAGAAACGGTGACAATATAAAGTGAGATGTGAACTTCAGCTTTTTAAACCATTATCGGCACAAATCAGGCTTATAAACCTACTCAGCTGAAAATAACAGCCATTTTTAATTAAAAAATAATGGGATGGGAGGTGACTCAAAGCATAAAACCAAGATCCTTAAGGTGATGGCCAAAACTTCTGGAAAGTCATGCTCTGGCAGTGATAATAAACTCTAAACAATTACATGTTTATATATGTATGTTGCTGTTGTTTTTGTTGTTATGTGCCATGGAGTCGATTCTGACTTATAGCGACCCCGTACAGGGTTTCCGAGACTGTAAATCTTTATGTGAGTAGAAAGCCTCATCTTTCTCTCACAGAACAGCTGGTAGTTTCGAACTGCTGACCCTGAGGTTAGCAGCCCGATTCGTAATCACTATGCTACTAGAGCTCCATATATATATATATACTTGACTAGATTTCAGAACTACTATGGAACAGAAATAGGAATTAGGATTTATGAAACATTTTGGGATAAACATACAAGCCATTACAAACCTCTGCCTCTGAAATTATGTGAGCCTTTGTATCTGCCTGCATTCAGAGAATGCATAAATGACTGCACATAATTTTCAAGGTAAGCATAAAAGATGATGTAATTTCCCTCTCTCTCTGCAGTTCATTCTTAGAACCCAGGCACAATGTCCCAGGACACATGGAAAGAATATTGTGTTTCGGACAACAGTCCAAGATAGAGTGTTAAAAACAAGATATATAAGTTAAGAAAGTTTCAACTTACTTTAGCCTCTTATCTTCTAGTAATACCAATAAACACTAAAAGGAAAAGGTGATTCAACAAAATGCATAAATTGTTGAACAGTATCATTATTATCACATGCAAGAAAAATTTTATAAAGATAATTTTAGAATATTTCAGCAGTATATTATGCCAGAATTGCCAGAAATCCAAGTTATATTCAGAAGAGGATGTAAAATGAGGGATGGTGGTGGTGATTGTGTGCTGTGGAGTTGTTCCAACTCATAGCAAACCTGTATAGGGTTTCTGAGGCTATAAATCTTTATGGGAGTTTTGTTGTTAAGTATCATTGAGTTGGGTTTCAACCCACAGCAACCCTATATAGGGTTTCCAGGAAGCAGCTGGTGAACTTGAACTGCAGGCCTCCTAGTTCAAAGTAGACTTTGTAGTCTAGCACATTAACCAACAATGCCACAACAGGACTTCTTATGAGAGTAGAAAGCCTCATCTTCTTCCTGTGGAATTGCTGGTAGTTTTGAACTGCTAACCACGTGATTCCACCACTCATCTGTCAGTTTGTCATACTGTGGTGGTTTGTGAGTTGCTGTGATTCTGGAAGCTATGCCACAGGTAAATACCAGCAGGGTCACCCACAGTGGACAGGTTTCAGATGAGCTTCCAGACAAAGTGAGACTAGGAAGAAGGAGAGATGATTTACTTCCGAGTATGTAGTCACTGAAAACATTATGAGTAGCAAAGAAACATGATCAGCTATAGTGCAGGAAAATGAGCCCCTCAGGTTGGAAGGCACTCAAAATGTGGCTAGAGAAGAAATACCTCCTCAAAGTAGAGTTGACCATGATGAAGCGAATGGAGTAAAGACCTTAAGATTTTCATCTGTTGATGAGGCACAACTAAAAATGAAGAAAAATAGCTATAACTATCCATTAATAATCAAAACATGGAATGTAAGAAGTATGAATCTAGAAAAATTGGAAATTTTCAAAAATGAAAATGAATGCATAAACATAGATCGCTTAGGCGTTAGTGAGCTGAAATGGACTGGTATTGGCCATTTTGAATCTGACAATCATGTGGTTTACATGTCACGAATGACAAATTGAAGAGAAATGGCATCACATTCATTGTCAAAAAGAACATATCAAGATCTATCTTGAGGTACAACACTGCCTGTGATAGGATAATATCCATGCACCTACAGGGAAGACCACAACTCAAATGCATCAGTTCTTCTACAGTCTTACGTATTCACTGTCCAGCTTTTACATGTTTATGAGCTTATTGAAAATACCATGGTTTGGGTCAGGTGCACCTTAGTCCTCAAGCTTACATCTTTGCTCTTCAACGCTTTAAAAAGGACTTGTGCAGCAGATTTGCCTAATGCAATATGTCGTTTGATCTCTTGACTGCTGCTTCCATGCATGTTGATGGTTGATCCAAGAAAAACTAAGTCCTTGACAACTTCAGTCTTTTCTCCATTGATAAGAATGTTGTTTATTGGTCCAGTGGTGAGAATTTTTGAGGAGAATAGTGAAAGTGCCACAGGCTGCCCCAAAAAAAGAAACAAATCTGTGTTGGAAGAAGTGCAGCAAGAGTGCTCCTTAGAGGCCAGGATGGCCAAACTTCATGTCTCATACTAGGGGCATATTGTCAGGAGGGACCAGTTACTTGAGAAGGATATCATGTTTGCTAAGGTGGAAGATCAGAGAAAAAGAGGAAGACCCCTAGTGAGATGAATTGGCAAAGTGGCAGCATCAATGGGCTCAAGTATGGCAACAATTGTGAGGTTGTTCCAGGACCAGGCAGTGTTTCATTCTGTTGTGCATAGGGTTGCTATGA
>NW_006408519.1:54832846-54835383 GCF_000296735.1 Chrysochloris asiatica
GTCTTAAAGCATTTACTGATGAAGATCAAGACTATAGTCTTTAATATGGATTAAGCCTCAACATAAAGAAAACAAAAACAGATTTGTGTTTGTTAACCACTGGATCAATAAGAAGCATCAAGATAAACAAAGGAAAGATTTAAATTGTCAAGGATTTCATTTGACTTGAATCCATAATCAACACCTAGAAAAGCAGCAGTCAGGAGTCAGGAAATAAAACAACTTATTGCACTAGGAAAATCTCCTGCAAAAAGATCTCTTCAAATTGTTAAAAAGATAAGATGTCACTTTCAAGACCAAGGTGTGCCAGATCCAAGCCTTGGTATTTTCAATTGCATCATAGACATGTGGAAGCAGTCAATGAATAAGGAAAACTAGAGAACTGATGCCTTTTGGATTATGGTGTTGCACAAGAGTATTAAATATACCATGGACTGTCCGAAGAATGAAAAGATCTGTTTTGGAAGAAGTACAGACAGAAGGCACTTTGGAAGTGAGAATTTTCAGACTTTGTGTCAAATATTTTAGACATATTTTCATAAGATACCAGTCCCTGGAAAGGACATCATATTTAGTAAAGTAAAGAGTTTCAGTTAAAAAGAGAAATATCCTCAAAGGGATGGATTGTCACAATGTTTCATTCTGTTGTACATCAGGTCACAATGAGTTGGAAGTGACATGAAAGCACCTAACAACAGAAACAGCATTACCACTGAATTCTATCAAAACAGGAATTTAGCAAGCAAAACAATTGCTATTATTGCCTGAAGCCACCAGGCTTTGTGTGGTTTGCTACACATGTTAACAGCAGACAGATTAAGAGTAGAAGACAGCACAGATTCATAGGAAAATGGATTTGGGGGATAGACCATGATAGACAAAAATTAGGTGAAAATCTAACTAGAGCTGTGGCTCGCATAGTGTGGTCCAAGGATTACTGGCCTGAGAATAAACTGGAAATTTATTATAAAGGTAAATTTAGAGAATCTTTCCAGACACTTACTGAATCAACATTTTGGAGGTGTTACAGCTATTTATATATTAACAACTCTTTACTGACTCTGTGGGCAGACCTTGGAGTCCTGATGTGGCATTATAGGGTAAGTACTGGACGACTAACCACAAGGTTGGTGGTTCAAGTTCACCAGCTGCTCCTTGGAACCCCTATACAGGAGTTGCTATAAGTCAGAACTGACACAATGACACTTAACAACAACGCAGACTCAAGCTAGCATTTGAGAACAACTGGTTTAGAGACTTCCTGTGAGTTCCCACTGCAGTATTCCTGGCAGCAGCTAATTCATTAAAATCCCTTTAATTCTCACCTGAATAGATTGCCTGGAAACAATTGAGGCTGCTAGCATGTGTGTTGGTGTCAGAGAAAAACTCTTCTCGTTTCTGCCAGTCAATATATGTCTATCATATGAAGAGTTTCCAGGAAACCTTTCATTTCCATTTCACAGGAGTGGAAATAGATAACCTAGTGGAGGAAAGCCACACTAGTGGCCGCACAAATCAATTCAAACTTAAATTCTGTAAATATGAAACAGTGAAAGATCATTAATTTTCTTGGTAAAAGAATGTATTTAAAAAGCTGCTTACTTTCAGGGGAAAATATAATTAAGGAAAGGAAGACAACTTTGGAAAAAAATAAGCAGTACAGCTTTTCAGAAATTAGAGAATATATTATACCAACACACATAAGAATAAGAAATCTCAAAATTAAAACACAAGGAAAATGTTAAGGACACATTTGAAATTTAAGAAAAAATGAAAGCCTGAAAGTTTAATGAATTGAAAATTCAATTAATAAGATTTACCCAAATGTGGATAATAATTGTAGTACTGTTAAAAGACAGAGGAAATATTAAATACATTTAGGATTAGTAATGGATAGCCAACAACTAATGCTATGACTATAAGGTGATAATGGTTCAGTGGTAAACTACCGTCATGAAGAAGTCCAACCACCACCACCCTGTCAATGGAGGTTTTTATGTTGCTTTGATGTTGAACAGGTGTCAACAGAGCTTCCAGAGTAAGACAGACTAGAATGATGTGAATCACAATGGTCTACTCCCCAACCAACTATGGGGCTGACACAGTACTTAGAAACACTCATTTCATTGTGCATATGGCCATCATCAGTTGGGATTGACTCTATGGCATCTAACAAAAACAATGATGTTACAAATCCCAAATGAGTAAACAAAAAACGTTAAGTGAAAAAAAAGATTTAAAAGAAGTTTTGAAATTCATATGCTCACTTAGTCTGAGAGACAGCTTAAAATACGACAGAGACTTTGGACTTCTCTGGACTGGAGGTAGGCTGAAAAAATTTATCAGTTAACACAAGCCATTTGTAAAGAAAAGGGAACTAAGAGGACTAAAACAAACCTTCACAGGTCAGAGCCAGGAGCCAAGGAGAATCATCATTAGGGAACAGGCTTGGGTTTTACTCAGGGATATCTTAATGTGTGCCTGGCTGAATTTCAGAGTTGCAGTGGGTCAGTGATTTTGAAGTGCTTCTGTACACT
>NW_006408519.1:54835688-54858636 GCF_000296735.1 Chrysochloris asiatica
CCACACACATATAGAAGATAGATAAATTGATATCACAGGCCAACAGATTGAGAAGAATCACATTCTGGGAGTCTCATCTAAACTCAGAACTGGTTTAGATGAAGACAAACTGAACTTCAGGTCTATGTTTGGAAGTTGATAGTATTTGGAAGAATATAAATAATGTATAGAAAAGCTTGGGCTATATAGATTAAAGTTCAGTGTAAATTCTTTAGACTACTTCTAATCAAAGGAAGGAGTCCTGGTGTGGCTCAGACTGCAAAGTCATTTGAACTGCAAGGTCAGTAGTTCAAGCTCATAGCGGCTCCTTGGAAACCCTATAACAGGGTCACCCTGTTATAGGGTTTCCAAGGCACTTAACAACAACAATCAAAGGAAGATCTACCTTTTTCTCTTGAATCTGGGCATTTTCTGTGAGGATTTGAACCACAGAAATGAAGCTCTGCCAGTTTCAAGGCACCAATACTCCGTTTCCACTGTCAGCCACTTGGATTACTTGCTCCCAGATACCAACTGCCATGCTGTGAGAATCTTCAATCATTATGGGTAATCAGTCTATATTACTGTTGTTTGGTACCATACAGACCCAACTCATAGTGACCCTATGTACGAAAGAATGAAATGTTTGCTTCTGTACCATCCCATAATCATTCCTATATTTAAGCACATTGTTGCAGCCTCTGTGTTAATCTGTCTGATGGAGGGTCTTAGTTTTTTTTTTTTTTCTGACCCTTTACTGAGTATGATGTCCTTCTCCAGGGACTGGTTTTTCCTGACATGTCCAAAGTATTTGAGACAAATTCTTAGTTTCCTCATTTCTAAAGAGCATTTTGACTGGAATTGTTTCAAGGCAGATTTGTTCTTTTTTCTGGCAGTCCATGTTGTATTTAAAATTCTTCAACATCACTATAATTCAAAGGTATAAATTCTTCTATAATCTTCCTTATTCATTGTCCAACTTTCACATGCAGATGAGGTCATTGAAATACCATTGCTTGGGTCAGGCGCACCTTAGTCTTCGAAGTGATATCTTTGCTTTTTAATATTTTAAAGAGATCTTTTGCAGAAGATTTGTCCAATGCAAAAGTCATTTGACTTTCTGAATGCTGTTTCTATATAAATGTGAATCTAAGTAAACTGAAATCTTTGGTAGCTTCTATCTTTTCTTCATTTATATCTCTTATTGGTTCAGTTGTGAATTTTTTTCTTTTTCCTTATGTGTATCGCTTGCTAGAAAACACAAATTGCCAGTCACAACAAGGAAAACTGTCTTGGAAGTGAACCCTCCATCCCTGTTGAGCTACCTCAGCTAATTGAAGTGCACAATAAAAGTAAATCATCCTTGCTAAACTCTGCTCCAAATATGGAGATCTGTGAGAAAACAAATGATTGCTGTATTTTAAGCCACTAAAATTTTGGCATGATTTGTTTTATTGTTATTCTTGTTAGGTGCTGTCCAGTTGGTTTCAGCTCATAGAGACTCTATCTACTCACAACAGAACTAAACACTGTCTGGTCCTGCACCAGCCTCACAATTGTTTCTCTGAGCCCATTGTTGCAGCCCCAATGACAAACTTTCTCTGGTTTTTAACAGCAACTCAACGATGAATTGTTCCTATTATCAATTGCTGAACACCAAATATTCCATTGTGGTTATTTATTGAAGCATAACAAACCAGTTCAAGCCAGATTCAGAAAAAAGACAGGGAACAAAATAAAAAAGAGGGTCTTCTTCTTTTTATATGACCCTCTACTTTACGAAGCATGATGTCCTTTTCCAGGAAATGATCCCTTCTGATAACATGTCTGAAGTAAGAGAGACAAAGTCTTACCATCCTCTGTTCCAAGGAGCATTCTAACTGTACTTCTTCCAAGACATATTTGTTTGTTCTTCTGACAGGTCATGGTACTTTCAATATTTGTATCCAACACCTTATTGGATTTATTTGTCCTCCTGTTTTCCTTATTAATTGTGACATTTTCACATGTATACAAGGTGATTGCAAATACCATGATTTGGATCAGGCACACCTTAGTCTTTAACACTTTAAAGAGGTCTTTGTTTTTTAATGCTTTAAAGAGGTTTTTTATAACAGATTTGTCTGATCTAATATATTATCTCATTTCTTTACTAGAACTACCACCATCTCATTTTCATACCATTAGTTGTGTACTATCCATTACTTGTACTTTATGTATTTAATATTTTCTCTGTCTTTTAACTACTATAATTCTGATCCAGAATTAGGCACATTTTATAAATTTTCAATTCATTAAACTTTTATATAGTTATTTTTTCTTTAATTTCAAATGGCTCTTTAATATTTTCTTCAAGTAAAATGAAATCCTTAACAGCTTTCAATCTTTTCTTTCTTTATTATAATGGTGTCTCTTGGTCCAGTTGTGAGGATTTGTGTTCCCTTTTTCCAAATCTGGCTTGAATTGGTTTGTTATGCATCAATAAAATCCAGAATGGAATATTTTGTGCTAAAGTTTGTTATTCAGCAATTGATAATAGGAACAATACGTTGTTGAGTTGCTGTTAAGCACTTTTGAGTCATTTTTCAACTGATAGTGACTCTGTATAGGACTTCAAAGAAGTTGCTGGTGAGTTTGAAATCATTGGCCTTGAGGTTCAAACCGACCTTCAGGTTCAAACCGTGGTCAAGTCTTACCCTACAGTGCCACACCAGGACTCAAGGGACAACTTATACTCTCAAAAATTCAGAATACAATTTTTAAAAAATATAATAACTGAAGCATGAAGACATTTACAAAGGATTAAGAATTAAATCGATTTATGACTTCTCTTCAGTACATTATACAAATATCTTCAGAGTTCTCAATGAATTATCTTAAATTAAACAAGTAATTATCATTTTAATGCATTTATTATTATGTTTATAATTTTTAGATTTTCATAATTGTTCTTTGATAGATTTTCAATGAAATTTATGTTGTTGTTTTTGAGTGTTGTGGAGACAATTCTGATTCATAGTGACCCTGTATAGGGTTTCCAAGGAGCAGTTGGTAGGTTTGAACTCTGTGGTTCAAACTGACCATGAAGTCTAGTGCTTGTCCTACACCAGTGCCACATCAGGACTCCAGAAACAATATACATTTTCAAAACTTCAGAATACATTTTTTTAAAAATATAATAACAGAAACATCACAACATTTACAAAGGATTAAGGATCAAATTGACATGTGACATCTCTTCAGCACACATATTATAGCAATGCCTTCAGAGTTCTGAAGGAATTATTTTAAATTAAGAATGTAATTATAATTTTAAATCATTTATTACTATACATTTATACTCTATAATTTTCATAATTATTCTTTTAAAGTTTAAAAATGAAATCTATGTTGTTGTTGACTGCTGTGGAGATGGTTCATACTTTTAGTGACCTGTATGGGGTTTCCAAGGTCTACCATGGTATGATGTGTTTAGCAGATTCATCTTTAAGATGAAACTGAGGACAAAGTACTATGATGGTTAAAATTGGAAAGGAGTTGAATTTCTTCAGACTGTAGCCATTCTCTTGCCTACTGGCTATGTTTTGTTTTATAATTATTATTCAGAAATGACACTCAGCACACATGCTTATCAGTATTGTAGAAAGATAGTGCATTTCTAAGCTTTACCATTGGTTAAGCCAAAGTATGGATGCTTTAAATGCAGCTAATTACAGCAGCAATTAAAGTTCTTACTTTACCTGTGTAGTCAAGGGCATAAAGACTTCTAATAGGGACAAATCTATAAAGGCTGCTGTCAATTAGCCCTGATGGTTTGAAAAAATAATGAGGAAAAGGAGGGTTGGGTTACAGGTCTGTACAATAATAAATGCAGTAATTCAGCACCTTTTTCTTTTCCTGGAGCCTAGTCAAGAATTTGGGAGATAAAAGACAAAAAGATTATCTGGGTAATAAGATTTTAAGACTACTAGTGGATAATGGTGTTCTCTGTCAACTTTGTGCTAGTACTTCCCTTTAACAAAAGATGAAAATGCTACAAATGCAAGCCTTTGAATCTGGGGACAACATGACTGGCCCATTTCTTCTCACAGAATCCATTAGCATAATATAGATTAAAGAAAGAGAAATGTGACTTTTTTGTGGTAATGCTTTCTCCTCAGTCTTCCCTAAGCAAAATCATCTATCCAATGAGACCCACTGTTACAGGTATATAATTGAGAATTGAGAATTTTTTGCCAATTTTTCCATTTTTCTGTTGAGATGAAAGATTTCAAAATAATTTTTAGAATAACAGCTTTTTGGTAGTAGCACTGGTAGCACAGTGGTTAAAGTGATAAAATGTGTTCTATAATTTTATGCTGAAGTCTAAAGTCAATTTGATTTTCCTTTGTAAATGTCTTAATCTTTCTTTCTATTACAATGAAAATTGCCTTTTATAGTCTGAAGTTTCATGAATATATATTTTTCCTATTATCAATTGCTGAATAACAAACTGAATGTATGAAGTATGTATGAATCTAGGAAATTTGTTGTTGTTAAGTGCCATTGAGTTAGTTCCGACTCATAGCGACCCTGTATAGGCTTTCTGAGGAGTGATTGGTGAGCTTTAACAGCCAACCTTGTAGTTCAAACTGACTTTGTAGTGCAGTGCATTATCCCCCAGTGCCACATAGAATGCATAAAGATTGATAACTTGCTGTAGTTAGGTGCCTTTTAGTCAGTACTGACTCATAGCAACCTTGTGAACAAGAGAACGAAAACTGTCCATTCTTGTGCCAGCCCCACAATTGTTGCTATGCTTAAGTCCTTTGCTGCTGCTACTGTTCCAATCCATTTCATTGGGGGTCTTCCTCTGTTTTTTCTGACCCTCTGATTTACCAAACATGATGTCCTTCTCCAGAGAATGGCTCTTCCTGACAATATGTCTGAAGTATGAGAAACCAAGTCTGGCTATCTTGGCCTTTAAGGGACATTTTGGCTGTACTTTTCCAAGACAAATTCGTTTGTTTTTTTTTGGCAGTTCCTGGTACTTTTAATATTATCCTCCAACATTTAGGCATTAGTGAACTGAAATAGACTGAAAGTGGCTATTTTGAATCAGAAGATTATGGTTTACTACTCCAGTAATTACAAACTGAAGAGGAGTGGTGTTATATTCATCATCAAAAAGAGCTTTCAAGATTTATCTTGTAGTATATTGCTATCTGCGATAGGATAATATTCATATGCATACAAGGAAGACCAGTTAGTACCACTATTATTCAAATGTATGCACCAATCCCTAAAGTCAACGATGATGAAACTGAAAAGCTAACATCTTTCGTCTAAAATTGATCAAACATGTACTAAGATACATTGATAAATACTGGTAATTGGAAAGTGGAAACAAAGTTAGAAAATATGGCCTTGGTAAAAGAAATGATGTGTGAGATCACACAATAGAATTTTGCAAGACCAATGACTTATTCATTGTAATTACCTTTTTTAAACAATAAAAAATGGTGTTTGCAATGACTATGCACATAGAACTTTCCAGATGCAATACATAAGAATAAAAATTATTGCATCTACGGGAAAAGACAAGGAGCTCTGGTAGCATAGTGGATTATGAGTTGAGCTTATAACCACAACATCAGCAGATCGAATCTACCAGCTGCTGAATGGAAGAAAGATGAGGCTTTCTGCTCCAATAAAGATTTATAGCCTCAGAAACCCTATACAGGGTTGCTATGTTTCAGAACTGACTCCATGACACATAACCACCACTGCCATCATGGGAAAAGACAAGGGAGAAGCTCTATTATCATTAGCCAAAACAAGACCAGGGGCTCTATGTAATCGACCATCAATTACACATATGCACATTGAGGCTGAAGCTGAAGAAAATGAAAAGAAGTTCACAAGAGCCAAAATATAACCTTGTATATGTTCCACCTAAATTTAGAGATAATCTCAAGAACAAATTTGGTCATTAGATACTAATAACCAAAGACCAGAAGAATTGTGGAATGGCATCAGAACATCATACATGAAGAAATCAATATGTTATTTAAAAGACATTAAAGAAAGAAAAGGCAAAAATGAATTTCAGAAGAGACTCTGAAAATTGCTATTGATTGTAGAAAAACTAAAGCAACTGGAAGAAATGATGAAGTATAAGAGTTGAATAGAAAATTTCAAAGGGCAGCTAAATAATACAAAATAAAATATTATAATGAAAATTTTAAAAATCTGGAGTTAGAAAACCAAAGGGAAGAATATGTTCGGCATTTCTCAAGTTGAAAGAACTTAAGAAAAAAAAAAATCAAGCCTTGGTTTTCAATATTGACGTTTCTATGAGCAAAAATATTGAATTGCATAAGGTGCATTAAAAAAAAAAAAAGATGAAAGTAATACACACAACCACAGTACCAAAAAAGAACTGGTCAATCTTTGATCATTCCTAAAGGTACCATATGATCAGGAACTGATGATATTGAAGGAAAACATCCAAGTTGCACTGATCTCATTTGGCAAAAAAATAAGGCTTCAGGAATTGACTGTGTACAAATTGAAAATTTTAACAAACTGATGCAGTGCTGGAGGCACTCACTTATCTATGTCAAGAAATTTGAAAGACAGCTACCTGGCCAACTGATTGGAAATGATCCATATGTGTGACCATTCCAAAGAAAGGTGACCAAACTGAGTGTTGAAATGTTCAAATAATATCATTAATATAGTATTAATGTAAAATTTACTGACGATACATAAAAAACAGTTACAATAGTACATTGACAGGTAATTCCTAGAAATTCAAGTAAGATTCAGATGAGAACATGAAATTAAGGATGTCATTGCTTAAGAGAGATGGACATTGGCTGAAATCAGACAATACATGAGAGAAATTTCCTTGTGCTTTATTGACTATGCAAAGACATTTGACTGTGCAGATCATAACAAACAATGGGAAACATGAAGAAGAATGTGTATTTCAGAGGACTTAATTATGTTAATGAGGAACCTGTGCATAGAAGTAATTTGAACAGAACATTTTAAAAATGTTTATCCTTTCACCACATCTATTTCATCTGTATGCTAAGCAACTTATCTGAGAAGCTGGGCAGTATCAAAAAGAATGTGATATCAAGATTGATGGAAGACTCCTTAGCAACCTGAGATATGCAGATTATATAATCTTATTTGCTGGAAGTGAAGAGGACTTGCAATACTTACTATTATAGTTAATGTTTTGTGTCTACATGATTGGGCCAGGATTCTCAGTCGTTTGTCAGCTGAGATGTAGTTATCCCCCAGGATGAGATATAATGTAATGTGATCAACTCTATGATGAGGTCTGCTATGAGCAACCAATCAACTGGAAGGAAGTGAAAACTTGTTAGATTTCTACTGGATCTTGCCTCTGGGTGCTCATTCCAACCTCTGGTTCTTAAGGACTTGAGTCAGTGGTCTGTTCTATTGTCTACCGATTCTTACTTTCTCTAACTGTTTGCCTTTGTCTGACCTGCCCAACTTGCCTGACTGCTGTCTGACATACTATTCTTGGTTCATCTGACCCATGAACTTGGGAATCTCTCACCTCTACAATTGTGTGAGCCATTTCCTCAATATAAACTTCTTTTTATATATACACATACAAGTTTCACTGTTTTTGCTTCACTGGAGAACTCAGGCAACATATCTCTGATTTAGGTGTGCCACTTTGATCTATTTATCAAAAGACTAGAAAAGCTGCTAATTTTGAGTGGGGTGCAGAATAAGAGAATGCTCTGCAACAGGTTCAGACTGCTCTGCAAGTTGCGTTGCCACAAGGGCCATATGCTCTAACTGATCCAATGGTGCTTGAAGTGTCAGCAGCAGATGAAGTTTGGAGTTTTTTGGCAGGTCCTTATTAGTGAATCACATTCCAGACCCATAGGATTTGGGAGTAAAGCCCTGCCATCCTCAGTAGATAACTACTCCCCTTTTGAGAAATAGCTTTTGGCTTGCTTTGAGACCATGGTAGAGAATGAATTCCTAACTATAAGCCAGCATGTCATCATGAGACCTAGGCCTCACATCTGAACTGGGCATTGTCTGACCTGTAGAGTCATAAAATTGGACATGCACAGCAGCAATCTATCATTAAATGGCAATGATACATATGAGTCTGGACTTAAGGAGGACCCGAAGGCACAAGTAAGTGCTCCAAATGCCCATGGCCTCCACTCATGTCACATTACCTTCCCTCTCCCTGTTGGTACCTATTGTCTCATGGAGAGTTCCATATGATCAGTTGACTGAGAAAGAGAAAATTCATGCTTGGTTTACAGATGTTTCTACCTGATATGCAGGAACCACTTAAAAGTAGACATAAAAATCATTACAGCCCCTTTTTGGCACGTCCCTGAAGGACAGTTATAGGGAAATACTGCAAATGTGCAGAACTTCTAGTAGTACACCAGGTTTTTCATTTTGCTTGAAAGAAGAAATAAGCCACATGGGTGACTGTGGCCAGTGGTCTGACTATATGGTCAGGGACTTGGAAAATACATGAATGGCGAATTGTGGGGAAGAATTATGTGGGTAGATACCTCTGAATGGACCAAAATAGTGAAAAGATTTGTGTCTCATGTGAATGTACACCAAAAGGTTAACCTGATAGAGGAAAATTTAAAAAATAAAGTAGATAGAATGACACACATTCTATGGAAACTAATTATCCTCTTTCCCCAGCTTCTTCTGCCATTGTTCAGTGAGCTCATGAACAAAATGACTATGGAGGCAGGTGTGGAGGCTATCCTGAGCTCAGCATCACGGGCTTCCACTCACCAACACTTACTTGCTTGGCTACAGTCACTGCTGAGTGTTCCATCTGCCACCAGCAGAAACCAACACTCAGTCCACAATATGGAACAATTCCACAGGGAGTTCAGTCAAAAACTTGGTGACAAGCTGATTAAATTGGACTACTTCCATCATGTAAAGGGCAGTATTTTTTTCTTATGAGAATAGACACTTACTCTGGATATGGATTTACCTTCCCTAAATGAAGTTCTTCTAGCAAAACTACGACTGACAGATACACAGAATGCTTTATCCACACAGTATTGCCTGGATCAAGGAACTCACTTCACAGAATATGAAGTGTAGCAATGGGCCCATGCTCACAGAATTCACTGGTATTAGAATTATTCACTATCAGAAGCAACTGGCTTGATGAAATCACAGAATGACTGTTGAAGATACAGTTATAGTACCAGCTAGGTGACAATAACTTAGGAGTGGAACAGTGTTCTCCAGGATGTTGTATATACTCTAAATTGCTGTTTCTCCAATTGCCAGGATTCACAGGTCCAGGAACTAAGGGGTAGAAACAGGAGTGGCACCACTCACTGTTGCTACCATTGATCTACTCCCATCACTTTGACTTCCCTTTGCTGTGAAAATATGCTCTGGGTCTGGATGTTTTAGTCCAACGGAAGAATATTCACAACCAGAGACACAACACTGAAACCATTAAACTGGAAGTTACAAATGACTCCTGGCCACTTGGGATTTCTCAGGCCTCTGAATCATGAAGCAAAGAATGGAGTTATTGTATTGTTTGGTATTATTGATCCTGGTTACCAAGGAGCAATTGAATTGGCACTCCATAATGGAGGTAAAGAAAAATATGTGTGGAAACCAGGAGATTCCTTAGGATGTCTTAGTACTACCATGTCCTGTGTTTAAAGTAAATGGTAAATTATAGCAATCCAATTCCAACATGACTACAAATAGCGTAGATCATTCAGGAATGAAGGTTTAGGTCACCCTACCAGGTAAAGAACCACAACCAGCTGAGGTGCTTGCAGAGGGTAAAGGAAATGAGAATGGATAGTGGAAAAAGACTATTCTAAATGCCAGCTTGTGACCAGTTGCATAAACAAAAGCTTGTTTATTTTTATAAGTTTTATTATTATGATAATTTATTTTCTTGTATTTGTACATATAGTATTTTGGCTTTGTTCATTTGTGAAATATAAGTTGTAAATGAGGTCAATGTATGGTGTTGCATGTTAGTTACATTATGCTATGTAAAATTATGACCTTATAATTATCTTTATTTAGAGGTTATGTATATGACTTGAGATTTATAAAGGTGGCTAATTGACAAGGTGTGGGTGGTGATAGTTAAAGTTTTGTGTCAATCTGACTTGACCAGGATTCTTAGTGGTTTGGCAGTTGAGATGTAGTGATGTGTCATGATAGATGTAATGTACTGAACTTTATGTTGAGATCTGTTTTGAGCAGCCAATTAACTGAAAGGAACTTTCCTAACAGATGTGGCCCACTTCCAATATACTGGACACTCAAGCAAAGGTTCTTGCTTTTTATTAGTTTTGTATCCTGCATCTGGCTCCAGTTCTTTGGACATGAGCCAGTGGCATACTTTATTGTCTACCAATCATGGGCATCAGCAGCAGTCTGGCATCTTGCCTTCTTGCTTGCCATCTGACATACTTACCTTGGTTCATTTTATCCATGAATTTTGGACTCTCCAGTCTCTACAACTATGTGAGCTATATCATTGATATAAACTTCTCTTTATATATACATATATACTTCATTGGTTTTCCTCTGCAGAAGCCTAGCCTAAGACACTTATTGATGCAGATCAAAGGCTACAGCCTTCAGCATGGATTGTACTTCAATGTAAAGGAAAGGAAAATCCTTATAAGTGGACCAATAAATAACATCATGATAAACAGAGAAAAGATTGAAGTTGTCAAAAACTTCATTTTGCTCGGATCCACAATCAATGCTCATGGAAGCAGCAGCCAAGAAATCAAATGACGCATTTCATTAGGCAAATTGGTTGCACAAGACATCCTTAAAGTGTTAAAGGACAAAGATATAACTCTGATGACTGAAGTGCATCTGACCCAAGCCATGGTATTTTTAATTACCTTTGTTGTTGTTGTCAAGTGCTATGGAGTCGGTTCCGACTCATAGCAACCCAGTACAGGGTCTCTGAGGCTGTAAATCTTTATGGGAGCAGAAAGCCTCATCTTTCTCCCACAGAGTGACTGGTAGTTTCAAACTGCTGATCCTGAGGTTAGCAGCCCGATTTGTAACCACTACGCTACCAGAGCTCCTTTATATGTATATAAAACATGGACAATGAATAAAGAAGGCCACAAAAAAATTGGTACATCTGAATTGTAGTGTTGAAAAACAACATTGAAAGTTCCATGCATTGCAAGAAGGACAAACAAAAATGTGTAAGAAGAAGTACAGCCAGAATGATCCTTAGAATTGAGGATGCAGAGACTTTGTCTCTTATACTTTGACATGTTGTGAGGAAGGATGAGTCTCTGGAGAAGGATATCACACTTGGAAAAGTGGAGGGTCAGAGTAAAAGAAGAAGAAGAAGACCCTCAAGGAAATGGATAGACATAGTAGCAGCAACAATGTGCTCAAAGATAACAATTGTGACGGTGGCACAAGACCAAGCAGTTGTTTGTTCTTTTGTGCACAGAATTACTGCATAGAACCTGCAACAACACAAGGAAAATTCACATCCATGCAAACTCTTCTCCACAGACCTCACATTGGACTCTGAAGAAAGACTGATGGCAGGGCAAGAGTCCTGAGGAAATATCCCTTATGCTGTAATCTTGATGAAGAGGATCACCAGTTACTGCCAGAAAGGCACAAAATTTGCCCTGATTTATTTCCCTTGTTTCTCTGAGAAAATATCAAATTTCAAGCACTGGGAAAAAGCAGAAAATGTTGTACTTAGGGCACTGTGAAGGTCCACTAGAGCAAGGTGAAGAAAAAGGAGAAAAACCTTAAAACATTTTACCCTTTGAGAGGGACAGGAATAAAAATTTACATATTTGGAACATAAATCATTAGTGTCCTGTTCATATGGAATCTCAGTGTATTCCAGTAAACTCTGGTTAAAATCAAAGGGCCAAGTCCTGACTATTCCAGATTCCACCGAGCTCTGTACCCCTCACTGACAACTCATAAATTGAATTGCATAATCTGGTTTTTGAATATCTTCCCAAACATCTCTCTATACTCCATCCATTATTCATTAAGTTCAGCTTACCTTTCTATCTTCTTATAAAACCAAACCATTTCTGTTAACCACACATTCCAATCTGTTTCTTACATTAGAAATGTTGACCTTCCTATTTCTTTTGCATGTGACTCTTTGCCACAGCTCTACAGACAGCTTTTGCCTTCATTTCTAAACTAAAATACTTTCTGATCGGTAGCACCATTCTAATTAATATGCCTGTAAGTATGCCAATTTTCTCCTTTGAACCCATCAGTCTCTATTTAATCATTCCATTATTTATTTTGCATACCACTTCATGCCATTTTGAAATGTTCTGTTGTATTTGTTCACTTGCATGTTGTATTACTCCTTTATGGAATGTATATTCTCATGTTTGAGGTGTTATTCCTATCTTTCTTGACAAATATCTTATTAAATCATCATGGCATAAGAAAATTAGTGTAATAATGAATCATCAATGCATTTAGAAAAGAATATTTAATTTATAAAAACAAATCATTCAAGTAATTAGATTTACCTTGAATGAGTCATGTAGGAGTGCCTGAGTGGTTGTTGTTGTTGTTAACTGCCGTAAAGTCTGTTCTGACCCATAGCAACCCTGTATAGGGTTTCCAAGGAACCACTGGTGAGCTTGAACTGCCGACCTTGCAGTTCAAATGGCTTTGCAGTCTGTCGCATTAACCCACAGTGCCACAAAAAGTGCTTGATTGCCAACCTAAAAGTTGCAAGTTTAAGTCTAGTAAATGCACTACAGAAGGAAGCCTTGGCAATCTACTTCTGAAAAATAACCAGTAGAATATAGTTTTTACTCTAACACATGTAATGTTACCATGAATCAGAATTAATTTGATGGCAACTGGTAAAAACCGATAAGTCACTTCTGCTTCCAGGTTTAACAAAGTGTTACTGGAATTAGTACAGTAACAACACAGAAAATAGTATAATATTTTATATCTATGTGAATAGATACGTGGATTGAGTCCTGCTGTGTGCTACCATTGACTAAATGTTGGACTGAGTACCACCCAGTGCTTATCCAATGGAAGTACAGTAAGACTCTATATCAAAGTGGGTGGTTCAAATTGACCAGCCACTCCTTGGAAACCCAATACAGTGTCTCTATCAGTTAGAACCACCACTCATCTGTTAGTTTGTCATACTGTGCTGGTTGTTTGTTGCTGTGATTCTGGAAGTTATGCCACTAGTATTTTAAACATCAGCAAGGTCATTCATGGTGGACAGGTTTCATTTGAGCTTCCAGACAACACAGACTAGGAAGAAGGAGAAACGGACTACTTCCCTAGATTTAGTCATGAAAAACCTTACGAATATTGTCAGCACCATATTACTGAATATTAAAACATGATAAAGAGCACCAGAATATTGTCAGATAATGTGCTGGAAGATGAGCTCCTCAGGTTACCATACATTCAAAATGCTGCCTCCTCAAAGTGGAGTTGACTGTGATGACGCAAATGGAGTAAAGCCCTCAGGACCTTCATTTTCTGATGGATAAAAACTCAAAATGAAGAGAAACATCTGTAAACATCCATTAATAATTGGAACATGGATTGTACAAAGTATAAATCTAGGAAAATTGGAAATTGTAAAAAATGAAATAGAATGCATAAACATCAATATGCTAGGCACCAGTGAGAAGAAATGGACTGATTTCCTATGCCAGAAATTACAAATTGAACATGTCAAGATCAGTCATGAAGTACAACACTGTGATAATATCCATACACTTATAAGAAAGACCAGTTAATACCACTATTATTCAAATTTACACCAAACCACTAAAGGCAGTGATGATGAAATTGAAGAATTCTACCAAAATCTGCAGTCTGAAATTGATCAACCATGCAATCAAGATGTATTGGTAATTATTGGCGATTGGAATGCAAAGGTTGAAAACAAAGTGAAAGGATCAGTAGTTGGAAAATATGGTCATGGTGATAGAAATTATGCTGGAGATCACATGGTAGAATTTTGCAAAGCCAATGATGTCTTTATTGTAAATACCTATTTAAAACTACATAAAAAACAACTATACACATGGACCTCACCAGACGGAATACACAAAATTCAAATTGACTACCTCTGTGGAAAGACAAAATGGAAAAGCTCAATATTATCAGCCAAAACAAAGCTGGGGCAGACTGTGGAAGAGACCATTATTTGCTCATATGCAAATTCAGGCGGACCATCAATATATCCCACCTGAATTTAGAGATCATCTGAAGAACAGATTTGATGCATTAGACATTAAAGCCCAAAGACCTGAAGAGTTGTGGGATGACATCAAGAACATCATACAGGAAGAGAGCAAAAGATCATTAAGAAGAGAAGAAAGAAGGAAAATACCAAAATGGATGTCAAAAGAGACACTGAAAATTGCTCTGCAGCATGGACATGCTAAAGCAAATAAAAGAAGTGAGGAGGTACAAGAGAGGGACAGAAAATTTCAAAGGTCAACTCAAGAAGGTAAAGTCAAAAATTATAATGAAATGTGCAAAAACCTCATGTTAGACAACTAAAAGGGAAGAGCACAATCATTATTTCTCAAGCTGAGGGAACTCAAAATTAATGTAAAACTCCGACTTTTGGTATTGAAGGATTCTATGCAAAAATTACTAAATGATACAGAAAGCATCAAAAGAATATAGAAGGATACACAGAGTTACTGTACAAAAAATAAATGGTTGATGTTCAACCATTTCAAAAGATAGCATATGATCAACAGCCAATGATCCTGAAGGAAGAAGTCCAAACAGCACTGAAGTCACTGGCAAAGAACAAGGTACCAAGAATAGATGGAATACAAATTGAAGTCTTTCAACAAACTAATGCGGCACTGGAGACACTTATTCATCCATGCCAAGAAATTTGAAATACAACTATCTGGCCAACTGACTGTTTGAGATCCATATTTGTGCCCATTCCTAAGACAGGTGACCCAATGGAATGCAGAAATCATAAGACAATATCATTGATATCCTATGCAAGTAAAGTTACACTAAAGAAAATACTAAAATGGCTGCAACCATAAATTGACAGAGAACTTCCAGAAGTTCAAGTCAGATTCAGAAGAGTGAGGGATATCATTGCTGATGTCCGATGGATTTTAGCTGAAAGCATAGAATACTAGGAAGGTATTTATCAGTACTTTATTGACTATGCAAGGGCTTTCGATTGTGTGGATCATGACAAGCTATAGACAATTGTGCAATATGAATATTCCAGAACACTTAATTGTGTTCATAAGGAACCTGTACATAGACTAAGAGGCATTTGTTCAAACAGAACAAGGGGACATTTAATGATTTAAAATCTGCATATTGTTGTTGTTGTTGTTAGGTGCCATCAAGTCAGTACCCACTGACAGAGATCCTAGGCACAACACAATGAAACACTGCCCAGTCCTGGACCAACCTCACAATTGCTGCTTTTACTGTGTCAATCCATCTCTTGGGAGTCTTCCTCTTTTTCTCTGACCTTCTTCCACTGTGCCAGTCCATCTCTTGGGGGTCTTCCTCTTTTACTCTGACACCCCACTTTACCAAACATGATATCCTTCTACAGAAACTGATCCCTCCTGATAATATGTCCAAAGTATGAGAGAGGAAGTTTGACCGTCTTGACTTTCAAGGAGCGCTCTGGCTGTTCTTCATCCAAAGCACGTTTGTTTGTTCTTTTGACGATCCATTGTACTTTTAATATTCTCCTCCAACACCATAACTCTAATGCATTAATTCTTCTATGGTTTTTCTTATTCACTGTCCAACCCATTAACTGTGGGTTAGTGCGCTGGACTGCGAGGTCAGTTTGAATCACAAAGTCGGAGATTCAAACCTACCAGCTGCTCCTTGAAAATCCTACACAGTGTTGCTGTGTATAAGAATTGACTCAATGGCACTAACCAATGAAAACAATCAATAATAGTACAATAATTTTTTAAATGAGTAATACTTATTTGCCCTTGGTATAAGCTAAGTACTAAGTACATGGTGGATATAAACAAACCCGCTTTCATAAATTGCCATTTTCTGATTTTTATTCATGTTCCAAACTTTTTTTACATGTTTTAATTTGAGTCCTTTTAATTTTCTACCTTAGACAAGGTTCTGACTGATAAAGGTTTTCCAAGGAGTTGCTGGTGAGTTGAACAGCTGACCTTGCAGTTCAAACTGATCTTTCAGTCCATTGTTTATCCTACAGTGCCATGTGGTGTCTAGACATTAATAAAAGGTTCATGTAAGATTTACTAGACCAATTTAGAGCAGAACTAGATTAATACCTCCATTATTCTTGGTGAAGGATTTTCAAAATTCTGACTCTACAAAGCTCATGATACTTATAATAAACTAAGATTTGGGGAAGTTTTTTTTTTTTTTTTTTTTTTTTTTTAAAGCATGTTCTGGACTTTCGCTTTGGGGATTTTGGAATTTGATGTTACTTTAGTAATTAATATTTGTTAGGTAAAGTCATTAAATTAATATGAATAATTATTACAATTCACACATTTCCATTTTGTGCATAAGAACATTGAAAATGCTTGGTTAACCCAAATATGCCATTTCTGTGTCAATCTTCTGGAATACCAATCTAGTCATTATGTCAAAATGGAAAGTGATGACAATCTACCATGCCTTATTCTTGGGGAATGCTGACTGCTGCTGATTATGACCTTTCTCAGTACTCAAAAATCACCCATCCATTCAGTTTCTGTTCACATATTTAACTGAGCATAAATGTCAAGATCCTGGCCTATAGTTTTAGGACTCTGCCTAACCTTTCAGAAACTTGGGCCATTTGACTTTAGTTTTTCTGGCAGTTCCTCTATTGTCAAAAGTCTTTATAGAATATTGACAGTGATCATATTTTCAAGATAACTCACTTCTTTAAATTAAATGCTTCCTAAACTAGGAAAATTAAATCATTTGAAGAAATTATTGCACTTTTCCACTTCTTTTCCTTCTACTGGGAATGCAGTGGCTTTGTAGAATAAACACTACAAGCTCTCAGCAATTCTAGTTCACCTGCCACTCCATGATACAAAGATGAGGCTTTCTGCTCCTGCAAAGATTAGCAGCTTCAGAAACTCTATATAGAGTTCATGAGTCAGAACTGACTCTCAAGGTAGTTAACAACAACAATCTCTTATACTATTTTGAATTTTTATATCTCTTCATCCTTTTGGAGTCCTGGTGTGACATTGTAGGATAAATACAGGACTGCAAGGTCAGTTTGAACCACATGGTCAACAGTTTAAACTCACCAGTCACTCCTCAGAAACCCTGTATAGGGTCGCTATGAGTCAGCACCGACTTGACGGCACTTAACAACTCCATCATTTTAGTTTCGTTTTTTTCCAATAGAAGAGTATTCTCTGACAGATAAGATGGAAATGAAATTAAAGAGGCAACATCTCTCTCTTTTGGTAGTTGTTATAATTTTTTACACATGAATAACTATCAAAAATCTTCCTCATAATATTACTTTTAAAAAAATTTTATCTAAGATTTTCAAAATTTTAGTTCACTTTAGGAATTAACCTTCCTACTGCTGTTCTGAAATGCAACAGAATATTTTGTTAGGTTGTTTTTTTTTTTTTTCTTTGCATTTCTTATGTATCATTTTAGTCTGAATTTCTGAAAGAATCCCAATAGGAAACACTTAGACATCTTCCTGTTCTTTGTCACTAATGTCATTTTAAATTGTATGGTCAAATCACTATATTGAGAGACCCATGTAGAATTATAGTTATAGATTCCATAAATTTGCTGAATTATATTTTCCATTGCCTGATGTTAGCAACTTGAATGTCCTCAATGTTTTGTTGCATCATTATTTTGCTTATATTTGTTGCTGCTGTTGTAGGCATTGTGAATACCAAATTGGAGTCTTGGTGTGATACAGTAGGTTTAATGTGCTGGACTAAACAGATGGTTTAAATCACAAAGTCCGTGGCTCAAGCTCATTGACTACTCCTCAGAAACCCTACACAGGGTCGCTATGGGTCAGAACAGACTCAACGACACTTAATAACAGCAATACCAAATATGGAGTCACGGTGTGGTGTTGGAGGATAATGCACTGTACTGCAAAGTCACTTTGAACCTCAAGGTCCCTCATTCAAACTCACCAGCCACTCCTTGGAAACCCTATACATAGGGTCTCTATGATTTGGAACTGACTTGATGGCACTAAACCACAACACCAACAATACTAAATATAACAACATATGATATAATCCAACAAGTGGATTCAGAATCATGGTGATTCTATATAAAATTTCCAAGACTGTAAATCTTTAAGGGAAATTCAGCCTCACCTTTCTATCAAGGAGTAACTGGTGAGTCTGAACTGCAAATCTTGTAATTATAAGTCCAGAGCTTATCTTACAGTACAAAGAGAGCTCTTTATAATGTAAATAGTTGCTTCAAAATTCAATCAGCTGCCATTACACAGAAGAGATCGTCCATATTTGTTCATTTAGATTCATACTACTAGTTCTCATCATTTCTCTTTAGAAGAGAGGATAAAAATAATTAATTTTGAAGATCATATAGGATAGAGTGTGTCACTGTAGACTAAGCATTGTTTTACTGATAACAATGTCTGTGGTTCAAACCCACGAGAATCTAGGAAATGCAATACAAGATCTCTGTGATTTGGAACTTGCTCAATGACACTAAACAACAACATAGAATAGAGTAGGGTCATGAGTTTCAAACACCTGACATTTGGTTAACACTCAAGTGTTTAACCAGAACTTCATTTAGCTAGTCCTGAGGTATAAATGATTCTATCTTCAGCCATTGACACATAACCATTTAAATGAATTATTGGATTGACTAGTAGATATCACTATTGTATATTCTCATTCTCTTATAAAATTTAAATTCATACCCCCCAAAAAACTTCATTTTATGTTCAGACTTAATTCTTTATTTTTCTAAGAGTTTCCTAGTTATACCATTTGTTCATCAATTAAAATAATAATAATAATATTGAATAATAGCCACTAACTTGAAGTCTTGGGGAAAGAGGTTTCCATTTATAGCCTGTTGCAGGGTATGCCCTTTGGTTGATTGATGATGCATGTAGGGTATAGTAATCATGGCCATGAACCAACATACAATAGGATGAATGTAAAGCTAGTGTTCGCCCATGTGAACTATCACGATTCACAATAAAACATTAAAAAAAAAGCAGCTATTGTGACTGTTGTTCTTGTGTTATTAAGTGCCATCAAGTCAATTCCCACTCATAGAAACCGTATGCACAACAGAACGAGACACTGGCTGGTCCTGTTCCAACCTCACAATTTTTGTTAAGTTTGGGCCCATTCTATCAGCCACTGTGCCAACCTATCTTATTTGGGATATTCCTCTTTTACACTGAGCCTTCTCTTTACCTAGTAATATGTCTTTCTCCAAGGACTGGTTCCTTCTGTACATGTGTACAAAGAATGAGAGAAGAAGCATCGTAATCCTGACTTGTAAGGATCATTGTGGTTGTAGTTCTCCCAACAGATTTGTTTGTTCTTCTAGTAGTCCATGGTACTTCTAATATTCTTCTCCAACACCATAACATAAATGCATTAATGCATCTATTGACTTCCTAATTCACTGTTCAACATTCACATGCATATAATACTATTGAATACACCATGGCATGGATCAAATGCACCATAGTCCTTAAACTTATATCTTTGCTCTTGAATACATTAAAGAAGTCTTGTACAGCAGATTTACCTAATGAAATACGTCATTTGATTTCTTGACTGTTGCTTCCATGAGTGTTGATAGTGGATCCAAGTAAAATGGTAGTTTTTGACAATTTCAATTTTTTTTCCATGTGGTGGTGGTAGTTTATGTGCCTTGGAGTCGGTTCTGACTCACAGTGACCCTATACAGGGTTTCCGCGGCTGTAAATCTTTACAGGAGCAGAAAGCTTCATCTTTCTTCTGCAGAACAGCTGGTAGTTTCAAACTGCTGACCTTGAGGTTAGCAGCCTGATTTATAATCACTACACTACCAGAGCTCCTTTTTCCCAATGTATCATGATATTATTTATTAATCCAGTGATGAGGATTTCAGTTTTCTCTATATTGAGACACAACTCAGACTGAAGGTTGTGATCTTTGTTCTTCATCAATAAGTACTTTAAATCCACTTCCTTTCAGTAAGGAAGATTGAATGATCTGCATATCAAAGGTTGTTAATGAATCATCCTCCAATTCGGATGCCATGTCTTCTCACATAATCCATCTTCTTGGAGTATGCCCTTAGTGCATCTTGGAGTTCTTCCTTCAGTGCAATTGGCTCTTGTTCATAGGCTCTCTTGAATAAATTGAACATTGTCCATTTTTTAAATAAAATGACTGTGTATTTATTTCATCATCTTTTGATGTTTTCAGCATCATTCAGTATTTTGCCCATAGAATCGTTCCATATTTCAAGTAGAGCCTTGAATTTTAAATTCAGTTCTTTCAGCTTGACTGAAACCTGTCCACCAGGTATGTACCATGTTGGTATTTAAAATACCAGTGGTATAGCTTCCATCATCACTAGAACTGCAACATGCAAGCCACTGCAGTATGAAAAACTCATAGACAAAGGGGTAAGAATTACCTATAGCACTAGCAAGAATTATTGGCATAAATAAAGACAAGCTACAGCTTTATTCCTGTACACAAAATAAATGACTCATCAATTTTTCTCAATAGGAAATTCCTTCAGTAATGTCACATTTATCATATTCATGCTTAGAGGAAACTCATATAATCTTAAAAAAAAAAAAGAAAGAAAGAACTTAAGTCTATTAATCTAGACTCATGAGTCATCACTTTTGGCAAATTTTTATTTGATAAAACTTTGTATACAATAAATTAAAATATTATATTCTGGTTTGTTATACTAAGACAATAGATAAAGCTACCATGTAATTTTCACAAATACCCAGGAATATGTGTGCATTTGTGTGTGTTTTAAAATAATTGAGACTTGTTAGTGCTTATATTATTATACTCTGTGTGAAAGACATTATTAAGATGACTATTCAGAGAATTCATGGAAAGCTATAGCTGCTTTGTAAAAATAAACTTAATGAGAATGCATGCATATACATTTATAAACCAACTCAAAGTCACTGTCATCAAGTTGATTCCGAGTCATAGTGACCCTATGTAAGATTTCCAAAACTGTAAATCCTTATTAAAGCAGAAAGTCCTGTCTTCTCTTGCAGAACAACTGATGGGTTTGAACTGATGACCTTGCAGTTAGTTTGTCAATGCTTATCCTACAGTGTCATCAGGCATTATTTATATATTTATATGAGGTTAAAAAATAGAGTAGCAAATTAACTTAAAAAGCCTGAAAAAAATTATTCAGTTAAGAACATAGCTATTTACTAGATATTCTTATCTTTTTGGTAACATACTTGGATCTTTGCAAGCATGATAAATAAGAGTGTATACCAACCATAAATATTGATTTTCATGCACTCCATTGTGTGTGCGTGTGTGGTTTTTTTTTTTAATGTTATATTGTGACTTATGTGATAGTTTACATGGGAGAACATTAGTTTTACATTCCTTCTTTCATATATTGTTTTATTGCCATGGTTACAGTCCTCTCCATGCAGCATCAACCAACCAAAGGGTATACCCTGCAAGTCTGCCCCATACACTCCGCTCCCCCTCAGTATTCAGCACACAGTCGCTCTCCCCCTCTGGATCTAAAGTCCCCAGCTGTTCCATCTCTCCACATCATCGTCTCTGCCTCCATCTCAGGCATCACTGCTTCTCTGGGTAGGGTCCCACACTCCTCTCTTCTCCATTAATGGTCCTAGGGACCTCCGCTCCTAGACTGGAAAGTTAATCACTCCCTTCCTTGCTATAAAATGTCTACCTTTACATTTCCAACCCTCACAATCAGTCCTGATCATTTTGTGTTTTGACATTTTTTTTTCCCTGTAAATTTCTGGCATATTAGGAAGAGATCAATATTCATTGGGCAAAAGAGAAAACCCAAGTTTTTGAATTAAGCATCCTACCCTAGCACTTGCTCTTTGACAAATTTTCATTCAAAATTATAATATTTAATTGTATTCAAATTAATAATGAAATTGGCCTAAATATGAACAAATCCAAAGTAATGTTAGTTTTTTTGTTTTGTTCTTTTCTGTTTAGAAAATAATAATATCAGAGGTGGGGCTTGACGGCCGATAGGGTAGAGGTACAGTGACATTCTCTGTCAGCAATAACACAGAATACCAGGAAAAGCAGGTTCAGGGAGAGCTGTAAAAAAACTCTCAACTACATATGTAGGAATATTTAAAAATTTTGGAAGCTTATACCTAGTTGAACTTGTGGCAGAAGCAAGAAATTTCATGCTTTCTCAAAACTCCTTGGCTCAGAGGTCCAGAGCTGACAAATTGGTGAGACCAAATGACAAAATCAAGTGGGAGAGCAGGCAGACCCACCACAGACTAATGCCTGCAAGAACTTCAGAACCAAAGGTGGACAATATTTTTTTGTTTTGTTTTGTTCTGATTTATTTGGTATCTGTTCATTGGCCTCTTGCTGTCTGCACACCTCCATTCTGGTGACTAAAGAGGATGCCTGAGCGAGTGGACTCCTCCCACCCCCACCACTGGAAGGCTCTTCTACCACACATGGACACAGATCCTCTCAGTATTTAAAGGGACAGTCCCCGCTTAAAACCAAACAGCAGCACAAAATGGCCACAGCCAGCCCTGAGCTGTTTATTAATAGGGAAGAGGCCAGAACAAGGGTTGTGGAGTGGGAGAGAGACTGACAACAAGACAGGCCAAAAATTAAATCCTGAGCTACAGCATCAACAACCAACAGTGGCATCTTGAAATTTATCAGGTGGCCTTGAA
>NW_006408519.1:54860001-54860896 GCF_000296735.1 Chrysochloris asiatica
AATCAAAACATTCCAGGATAAACAGAAGATAAGGGATTTTGCCAAAGCGAACCCCACACTTCAAAACATCCTAAAGTTAGTTCTATGGACTGAGAACTGACAAGAAGAGACAACTAGAGATTGACATATGTGGCAGCACCTCTCACAACTCAACCAACAAATAGAAGAGCAGAGAACAGAACAAAACCATAAGAACAAATTCAGAGGATCTGGGAGATCAGTCCATGATCAAAACAATTACAATGTGAAAGAAGGTAAACACGTAAGAACAGAGATCCAGATAGTGAGAAGGTCAGGTCGATTACAGAATAAAATAAACTGTACAAAATGGAGGGAAAAGTTAATGGACTATAAAGTAACCTCAAAGAAAATTAACACTTCACAACATATCAAGAAAATGAAAATCCAAGAACATGGAAACATTAAAACTATGAGGAAAATCGCAAGAAAGAACACAAAAACCATGAACTCAGCACAGGAGACATGAAGAACAAAGAAAGCAGCAACACCACAAAAAAACAAACAAACAGACAAACATAATGGCAGCTATTAATCCATGCCTATTGATAATTACACTGAATGTAAAGAGATTAAATGCACCAGTTAAGGGACAGTGAGTGGAAGAATGGATAAGAAAACAAGATACTTCAATATGCTGTCTGTAGGAGACACACCTTACACACAGTTATAAAAACAAATTAAAAGTCAAAGGATGGGAAAAAAATACCAAGTTAATTGCAATAAAAAATGAATAGGAGTGGCAGTGCTAATCTCTGATAAAATAAACTTTAAGGCAAATACCAGTATAATAGATAAAGATGGACATTATCTCATGATTAAAGGTCAATTGACCAAGATGACATAACCATAATAAATATCTATGCTCCCAATGAAA
>NW_006408519.1:54861654-54862726 GCF_000296735.1 Chrysochloris asiatica
CATTCAGGGAAGAGCTGTCACCAATTCTACTCAAATTATTCCAGAATATAGAGGAGAATGGAAACCGTCCTAATACATTTTATGAAGCAAGCATAACCCTCATACCAAAACCAGGGAAGAATGTCATGTGGTTTGACTGGAGACCACATTGGTCACCGATAAGGTGAAGAGAAGGGAAAACAGCAATGAAGCTGTCAGCTAAGTCTGACCACATTCAATAGACTCCTGTGAACCCAGGTGGAGACCTGGTTGGCCAGCAGTTTGGCAAGACATAGGAACTCCTGGGCCCAGAGACAGTAACATAATCATAGAATACTAGAGTGGAGAGTGAAACATCCAGCTGAAAAGAAATGAGGGGATATGCACAAGAACACCCACACTTGTAGATAATACCCACTTGACCTAGCTTCAATGGATGAATGATCAGAACCGGACTAGAAGAAGAAAGAAGAGGGGGGAAAAAAAGGGTAGTCTGATACAGTTTGATGAACTTGACCTATACCTATGAATGCAGTAGCTCAAAAGAGGGAACACATGTTTACAGCGAGGATCATTCCCACACTCTCAGTATGCAGGGTAGACATGGATGGGCAACTTGGACATTGGCTACCAAGTTTTTGGGGGCTACAAAAGGCAAGAAGTGACTGACTTACAAGCATTCAAGAGGGAGCCTAGATTCAGAGGGTGTGGAGGAAGGTAGGATCTCCATTGAGTAGTATCCAATCTGTCTGGGCAGGGCTGATGAAAGGAGATGGGGATAGGACTCTTGTGGTACAATAATGAATAATTGGTATCAGGACCAACTGTGAGAGTTGGAAATGTAAAAGTAGACGATTTGTAGCAAAAGGAGGGGAGTGATTGACTTTGCAGTACAGGATCAGAGGTCACTGGGACCATCAATGAAGAAGAGTGAAGTGCAGGACCTTACCCAGAAAAACACTGACACGAGAGATGGAGACAGAGATGATGACATGTAGAAATGGAGTGACTGCGGTCTCTAGACCCAGAGAGGGAAAGGGGCTGTGTGCTGATGACCGAGGGGAAGGCTTGCAGGGTATACACTTTGGTTGGT
>NW_006408519.1:54863091-54867238 GCF_000296735.1 Chrysochloris asiatica
TATATACTATAAACTTAGAAGTAGCTATATTTTTATAGTTTACTACAAAATCCAGATCAAACTGAATCAGAAAATAAGATATAGAGGGAAAGACCCTTAATTTGTCCAGAAAATTCTACCTGTTGTGACTGATAGTTTGAACTGAGCAGTATACTGCATTAAGTTTACCAAAAAAATGCTTCTTATTTTCCCCAAATACCAATGATATTCAGATTCACCAGTTACATTTGTTACAAAAGAGGACTATTTTTCTCAAAGGGTATGATAAGTAAATGGTAAATATATTGCTCTTTTGTGTTTGAAGTATTGGTTACTAATGATCTAAAGATGAAAGGCTTAATTATACTTTCTTTTCCTTTCCAAATCTTTTATACATAACTTTTTAAATAGCAAACCATATTTTCATGTATATTACAAAATCATGAAGGGAATATAAAATGAGCAAGATACTTTTCCCAAATTGTTAATATATTTTATGAGATTATTCATTGGTTTTGAATGGGTTTGTAATACAGTATTTGGGCATTTAAAACTCACAGTCTAAGAAAGGAAATGACTTAAACACTAACAATGAAATACCAGAAAAGTGTGCTTTTAAAGGATCTCAACTTTGTAGCCAAGATTTTTTATCTTCCTCTTTTGATTCAGTGAGACCAGAATTGTCAGTATGAAAACAGCAATATAATGGGATAGGAGTAACTGCTAGAATAACATATAAAACAGCTTTAAGCCAGTCTGGTCAAAGGAGTTTTTTAATGCTATTCATCTCACTCTTTAAAACTTGATCTTTATTGCTAATGTAACTTTTTAATATTCCTATGAGAAAAATTGAGAGCTCAGAAACAAATTTCAAAACAAAGACGTGTTCAACATTAGTATTAATGGCTGATACTTTCTCTTAATTTATATAATATTATTTTTACTGGTTAAAATAAAGCATGAATGTGATGTATTAAACTCTCAAATTACTCTTTTTTAATAAAGTTACTTTGAATGCGGCTAATTATGTATGGATTCTCAAATATGAAAGCATAAATAGTATTACCTGCATAATAATTAATTAATTCAGAGATATTTCAGATGGTAAAATATACAATATGTTCTTAGAAGATGCATGTTCTGATCAAACAGATCTTTAGATAAAGTAATGATTGACTTGGAGATTCAATATTTTAATACTTTAGCAGAAATCATTGAAGCATCAGTATGTTCCTTATGCTATAGAAACTATAAATTAAATATGTATTTCAATCTTTTTGTCCTTTTTTCTTCTTATTATTATTATTATCCTGCTCTTGGATTTAACTAAAAAGTACTTGTGTACAGATATGATTTTCCATTTTTGTATTCCAAAAATAGACTATTATGGATACATTAAAGCAGTTATTTAATTTTTAAATGACTTGCTATTTAAGGGGAAACTAGGATTGCTACTTAAAACTGGATTACAAAGAAAAGCCCATTTTTAAATGAATTTTGACTTCATGAGAGCATCAGTGTCTGGGAATTACATGAATAGGCTTCATTCTCTCTTTCAGGTCTGAGTGGATAAGAACATGATGCTTCATGTATAAATGAAATGTCCCCCTCTGTCCATCACCAACTGAGTTTACTTGAAAAGACAGAAGCATGACTTGTCTCAGTAGAAATATACAATTTCTAAAATGTGTTTCTGTGGAGCGTGGTAGTTCTGTAGGATAAACATTGTATTGAGAACCACAAGGTCAGCAGTTCTAGTCCAGCATCCACTCTGAAGGAGAAATATGAGACTTTATACTTTTGCAAAGATTTATAGCTTTGGAAACCCTATAGTGAGTCACTATTAGTTGAAATCAACTCGACGACACTTAACAACAACAACAACCACAAACTTTTTTTGTTACACTACTGGGGTATTTTGGGTTATTTTTGTTACACTATTTGAAGTCCCAATGTGACGCTGTAGAGTAATGCACTGGACCACAAGGTCAGATTGAACTGCAAGGTCCGTGGTTCAAATTCACCAGCTACTCCTTGGAAACCCTATACAGGGTCACTGTGAGTTGGAACAGACTCAGTGCCACTTAACAACAGCAACAACACTTGGGTAAATAAGAATATATTATAAATTTCTGTAGTTTTAGGAGAACCATTTTATTATGGAAAATTTCAATCATTTGTAAAAGTGGAAGGAATAATAATATACACATAGCACATACCTGTCAGTTTCAATGATTCTGAAAACATCGTTCAAATATTTTTTTCAACAACCCTCATATACCCTCACCTTATAATTTTTTAATACAAATTTTTATTTTGAATACAACACATATAATTTCATCCTGGTATGGCACTGTAGGATAAGCATTGGACTGCTAACACAAGATCAGTGGTTCAAAACCACATGCCACTTCTTGAAAACCCTAATTAGAACTGACTCTAAAACACTTAACAATAACAAGATATATCACTAAAATCTATCACTCATGTGTCGGTTTATCGCACTGTGGTGGATCTGTTATAATGCTGGAAGCTATTTTGAATGCCAATTCATGCCAGATAGGTTTCAGACAGGTTCCAGACAAAAGGCAGACAGTGTAGGAAGATGTGGTGGTCTACTTTAAAATTTGGTCTGCAAAAACGTTATGAATAGTAGAAGAGCATTGTCTGGTATAGTGTCTGAAAATGAGCTCCTTAGCTTGGAAGAATATGAAGAAAATAAAGTCAAGTCAGCCTTAATTATGTGGCTAGAAAAAGCTCTTGGGATATCTCATGTGGTTTGATTCAAAATGGGGGAAAGCAGCTGCAAACATCCATTAATAATCAGAATGTAGAATGTAAAATACATGAGTCTAGAAAAATTGGAAGTTGTAAAAAATAAAAAAGAATGCCTAAAGATCAATATCCTAGGTATAAGTGATCCCAAATGAAAGGGTATTGACCATTTATTTCTAGGACAGTAGTCAAAATAGTCCATTCAAAGTGGCTCATTTTCTTATTCAATGTGGTCTGCTATACCAAGAATGGAGTACTGGTGTGGCGCAGTAGGTTAATGCATCAGACTGACAAGTCATTTGAGCTGCAAGGTCAGTGGTTCAAGCTCATCAGCTGCACCTTGGAAACCCTATGCAGGGTCTCTATGAGTCAGAATTGACTCAACAGCACTTATCAACAACAACATACCAAGAATAACAAATTGAAGCAGAATGGCCTTGTAATCTTATATTCATCATAAAAAGACACTTTCAAGATCCACCCTGAATTATAATAAAAAACTATTTCAAGATATATCCTGTAAATAATAAGAAAATATCCATATGTCTACAAAGAACACCTGTTGTGGCATTGTAAGATCAGAACTGGACTGTGAACCACAAGGTCAACAGTTCAAACCCACCAGTTGCTCCTTGGAAAACCTACACAGGTTACTATGAATTGAAACTAACTTGGCAGCACTTAACAACAGCACAAAGAACACCAGTTGATATATGTATTATTCAAATTTACATACCAACCACTAATGACAAGGATGAAGAAATTGGAGATATTTTTTACCAATTTGTGCAGTAAGAAATCGAAGAAGTATGCAATCATGATGCATTGATAATTATTTGTGATAAGAATATGAGTGTTATAAACAAAGAAAAAGAATCACTATTTAGAAAACCTGGCCTTCATCATAAAACAATGTCTGAGATTGCATAACTAAATTTTCAAGATCAACATGTTTCATAGGTGATAATGTTTTTCAGCAATAATAATGGATAGTATACACATGGACCTCGCAAGTGAAATAAACAGGTATCTTATTGAGTACATCAGTGGAAAGATACAGTGCAGAAAGAAACTCAATATCATCATCAGAACAAGGTCAGAGGCTGACTATGGAACAGACCATTAATTGTTCATATGCAAATTCAAGTTGAAATTGAAAAGTATTAAAACAAGTCCATAAGAGCCAAAACATGGCATTGAGTATAGCTCACCTGAACTTAGAGACACAGTGAGCACAAATGACCAAAGACCAGACATGTGGAGGAATGACATCAATAACATCATATGTACAGAAAGGAAAATGTCATTACAAGATAGGAAAGACAGAAAACACCAAAATATGTGTCAACAGAGACCTCAAAATTTGTTCTTGAATATTTAGTAGCTAAAGTAG
>NW_006408519.1:54868289-54869133 GCF_000296735.1 Chrysochloris asiatica
TCTTTTTTTTCCCCTCTGTTCATTGGACTCTTGCTGTTTGCGCACCTCCATTCAGGCAACTAGAGAGGGTGCCTGAGCTGGTGGACATCGCCTCCCTCCAGAGGGTTCTGCTATGCATGCGCATAGATCTGCTAAAAATTTAAAGAGAAACGATCCTCTAAAAACCAACTGGCAGTGCAAAACTGCCACAGACAGCCCTGAACTGATAATCAGTAGGAAAAAGGCCTGAATGGGGTTGTGGAGTAGGAAAGAGACAGACTGAAAAGGAAACAGGCCTGAAATTAAATCCTGAGTTACATCAGAATGACCAACAGTGGCATCTTGAAATTTCTCAGGAGGCCTTGAAGGCAAGAAGTTGAGAGAGGGACATTAACATGATACTCATATTTTCCTGCAGAATTATTGTTTTCTCTTCTCTCTTTCTGTGATTGTAGACTACAGTATCCAATCAGTCTTTTGTTGTTGCTGTTTTGTTTTTTCATCTCCTCGTTACATTTAGGGGCCCCTTTCTCTCACTTCATTACCCAAGAAGAGACAGCAATTGCAGTCATATAGTCAAGCTATAGTCACACCCTATAAAATCCCTCCATCCAGGCAAGAAGTAATACCAGCTGTCATACACCAGGTAAGCAGCCAATACCTGTGAGAGTTACTCTGAGTTGAGTAATAAGAAGAGTGTAGAGAGAAGCCCATCTCCTGATCCCATCTACCTGGAGGCAATCAGAAAGCATAATAAAACATCAACATACATTCATCTAATTATTAAGGTCACAGCCATCTATTGAAGATGATCAAGAAAAAGAAACAGATGAACATATCAGCATGTTTCCAGAAACAAGATAAA
>NW_006408519.1:54869583-54870969 GCF_000296735.1 Chrysochloris asiatica
AAAATAGGATAAAAAAATCTGAAGAAAGTCTAAGATTCATGTGGGATAACATGAAGAATAACAAGAATTACTGGCATTCCGCCACAGGAAGAATCACACAAGTCCACAAATAGTTGAAGAGCTGATAGAAAAAAATTTCCCTAACATTCTGAAAAGTAAAAAGAAAAGCATTCAAGAAGCTCAATGAACCCCAGGAAGGATAGACCCCAAAAGAAAAATCACCAAGATACATAATAATCAAGCTCTCCAAAATCAAAGACAAGGAAAGGATCCTGAAAGCAGCTAGGGAAAAGAGAAGTGTTACATACAAACACAAGTATATCAGAGTAAACTCTGATCTTTCAGTAGAAACCATGCCAGCAAGAAGGCAATGGAGAGACAGTTATAAAACCCTGAAAGAAAAAACTGCCAACGAAGAATCTTCCAATGAGCAAAGCTGTCAATCAAATATGATGGTGTAATCAAAATATTCAGGATAAACAGAAGCTAAGGGATTTTTCCAAAGTCAGCCTTGCACTGCAAAACATCCTAAAGAGAGTTCTTTGGACTAAGAACCAACAAGAACAGACAACAACCAGAGATTGATGTACGTGGGAGCACCTTCCGGAACTCAATTGAGAAGTGGAAGAGTAAAGAACAGAACAAAAGTAGAATGTATTCAGAGTATCTGGTAGGTAGTCTATGATCAAAACAATTACAATGTGAAATCATAGGAACAGAGATCCAGGTGGTGAGTTCAGATAGATTACAAGATAAAATAGACTTTTAAATGGAGGGAAAAATTAATGGAATACAACGTAACCTCAAAGAAAAATAATATTTCACAACATACCAATAAATTGAAAATCCAAGAAGAACATGGAAACCTTAAAACTATGAAGAAACTGATAAGAAAGAACACAGAAAACATGAACTACAGGACAATTAAATAAATAAATAAAAGTTTGATCAAGGAAACAAGGGTCAATTGCTACAATTTGATGAACTTGACCTATACAAATGAATGTAGTAGCTCAAACTACGAAGAGCGAGGGAAGGAGTCTTCACATCAAGTATCAATGCTATCCCCTCTGTACACAGGGTAGATAGGGACTGCCAACTTAGACATTAGCTACCTAAAAGGAGGGGGTGATAAAGGCACAAAGTGACTGGCTTACAAGTGTTCAAGAGGGAGTTTAGTTTAAGAGCATGTGGAGAAGGACTGAGTCTCCACTGAATAGTTTTCATCTTGTCTAGATCGGTCTGGTAAAAGAGATGGGGATAAGATTCTAATGATTCAATAGTGAGTAATTGTTATCATGACTAATTGAGACTGTCATAATTGTAAAGGTAAAAGTTTTATAACAAAAACAGGGTAGTAGTTAATCTTATAGTCCAGAAACTGAG
>NW_006408519.1:54873004-54873535 GCF_000296735.1 Chrysochloris asiatica
AAATACTTACTGATGAAGTTCATTTACTGTTTTCAGTATTGACTGAACCTCAACAAAGAAATCAAAAACAATTACAACTGCAATAATAGGGAAAAGATTGACATTTTCAAAATTTCATTTTACTTGAATCTATAATCAATGCCCATGGAAGTAGCAGTCAAGATATCAAATGACATATTGCATTGGAAAAAATCTTCTAAGAAGACCTCTTTAAAGTGTTAAAGGGCAAAAAATATCATTATGGGGATTAAGTGTGCCTGACCTAAACCATGGTCTTTTCAGTAACCTCATATGGAAATGTATGTGATAGCTGGACAAAGAATAAGGAAAACTGAAGAGTTGACATCTTGTATTATGGTGTTGACTAAGAATATTAAATAAACCATGTCCTGGTGTATTTAGTTTCTTGAAATTCTATCTTGGTAAATGTAAAACAATAATGCGATTCTGAAGGAAGGATGGTGTGACTTCATCTTATGTTATCAGGAGGAACCAGGCCTTGTCAAAGGACATAATGCTTGGTAAAGTGGA
>NW_006408519.1:54877710-54878715 GCF_000296735.1 Chrysochloris asiatica
TGTCAGGAGTGACCAGTCTCTGGAGAAGGATATCATGTTTGGTAAGGTGGAGTGTCAGAGAAAAAGAGGAAGACCCCCAACGAGATGGATTGGGAAAATGGCAGCATTAATGGCTCAAGCTTGGCAACAACTGTGAGGGTGGCCCAGAATCAGGCTGTGTTTTGTTGTTGTACATGTCGCTATGAGTTGGCACCAACTAGATGACACATAACAGCAACAATGGCTAGTGATTGTGATCATTTCTTCATATGTTTGTTGGTTACCTGAAAGTCTTCTTTTGTGATGTGTCTGTTCATGTCCTCTGCCCATTTTAAAATTGGATTATTTGTCATATTCTTGTTGAGGCATCAAAGTAAGTGTTCAATAAATTTTGAAGAATAGTCCTTTGTCTGATATGTCTTTGTCATATATTTTTTCTTCTTCTATGGGTTCTCTTTAAACTCTTTTGGTGAAATCTTTTGATGGACATAAGTGTTGAATTTTTAAGAGGTCCCAGCCATCTATTTTATCTTCCGCTTGTGTGTTTAGTTATGTTTGGTAGTGTGTTTTTTCCATTATAGATTTGTATTGTTCTAGGGTTTAAATTTAGGTCTTTAATTCACATTGAGTTCACTTTTGTATATGGTGTGAAATACAGGTCTTGTTTCACTTTTCTACATATGAATTTCATTGTGTCAGTATCAGGCTGTTTTGACTACTGTAGCTGTGTTGTAGGTTTTGAGATCAAGAAGTGAGAGGCCTCCTACTTTGTTGTTTCTTTCTTTTTTAATAATGCTTTGCTTATCTTGGGTCTCTTTTTTTTTCTGTATAAAATTAGTGATTAGTTTTTCCATCTCTTTAAGGGATGATGTTGAAATCTGAATTGGGATAGCATTTTATTTATAGATTTCTCTGGGTAATTTTGACATTTCTACCATGTTAAATCTTCCTATCCATTAGCAAGGTATGTTTCCCCATTTCTGCAGGTCTTTTTTGGTTTCTTGTAGCAGTGTTTTGTAACTTTCT
>NW_006408519.1:54881071-54896015 GCF_000296735.1 Chrysochloris asiatica
TCTATTCTGGAGAATGTCTAGGTGACCTGGAAAAGAATGTATATTGTGCTATTTTGGGGTTCAGTGCTCTGTATATGTCTATGAGGTCAAGTAAGTTGATTGTGTTGTTTAGTTCTTCTGTGTCTTGAGTTTGTTTGTTGTTTTTTTTTTGGAGTTGCTCTGCCCTTCATTAAAAGTGGTATATTAAAATCTCCTATTATTTTTGTAGAGTTATTTATTTCTTTTTTCAAGTTATATTAGAGTTTGACTTATGTATTTTGAGGCTCTTTCATTGGGGACATTGAGATTTACTATGGATATAATTCCTTGTTCAATTGACCCCTTAATCGTGATCTAATGTTCTTCTTTATCTCATATGCTAGTTTTTGCCAAGAAGTCTATTTTATCAGAGATTAAAATTGCCACTCTTGCTCATTTTTTTATTGCCATTGTTGTTGTTGTTGTTGTCAGGTGCCATTGAGTCAGAACTGACTCATAGCGACCCCATGCATAGCAGAATGAAATAATGTCCGATCCTGGGCCAACCTCACTACCGCTATCACACTTGAGTCCATCAATGATGCCACCTGGCTGATCCATCTTTATTGCCATAAGATTGATATATTTTCAAGCATTTGATTTTTAGTCTATTTCTGATTTTTAGTCTATTTGATGTTTAGTCTATTTATGTATAAGATGTATCTCCTTTAAGGAGCATATTGAAGGATCCTGTTTTCTTATCCAATCTGCTACTCTCTGTCTCTTGAATGGTGCGTTTAATCCATTTATAGTCAGTGCAGTTATCACTAGATATGAATTGATTGCTCTCATTTAACTGTTTTTGTTTGTTTGTTTGTTTGTTTAATATTATGATGTTGGTGTCTTTGTTCCACATAATTTTCTTCAATGAAGGATGGGTTTTGTTTTTGTGCATTGTTTTAATTTCTTCATTTCTGTTGTATTAATATCTACTAAATCTTTCTTATTTTCTTCTTTTTAATATTTTGATGTGAATTCATTTTCAATTTATTTTTTACCTCTGTTTAAAACAGTCTGCTTTCTCTTGAAATTTACTTGACTTACTCACTAATTGGAAGTTCTGAAACTACATTATTCCTTCTTTTTGATTTGTCATTGACTTCATTATAAATTGAAATTTTCGTTCTCTATTTTCAGTCCTATTGGTTTGTTTTACTTTACATAGTCTCATATCTGGGCTAAGTTTTGGGTGGTGCTGTCATGCATACTAATTTAAGGTTGCTGTCTTCTGTTGTTGGTTCTCAGTCCAAAGAGGATCCTTTAGTATTTTTGTAAAGTTGGTCTTGTTATTGCAAATTCCTTTAATTTCTATTTATCTGGAAATGTCCAAATTTCACCATCATATGTGAAAGAGAACTTTGGTAGTTACATAATTCTTCGTTGGCAATTCTTTTTCTTTCAGAGTTTTGAGTATTGCCTTCTCGCCTGCATTGTTGTGCTGAAAACTCAGAGCTCATTCTTATTGGTTCTCCTTTGTAGGTAATTTTTCCTTTTTCCAAGCTACTTTCAGTATTCTTTCCTTTTCTTTAGTTTGGGAAAGTTTGATTATGATATGTCTTGATTTCTTTTGAGGTCTATTCTGTTTGGGGTTATTTCAGCTTCTCATATGCTTGTCTCCTCATCTTTCCTTATGTTACAGAAGCTTTCTCCCAATAACTCTTTGATAATTTCCTCTGGGCTTTTTCTTGTATCTTTCTGTTCTGGAATTCTAATCAACTCTTCATGGTGTCCCACATAACTCAGGCTTTCTTTAGATTTTTTCATTCTTTTTTTCTTATGGTTCTTCTAGCATTCTAGAAGTGAGAGACTTACCTTTAAGTTCGTTAATTCAGACTTCTGTTGTTTTGAATTTACTCCTTTGTCCTTTTAACACATTGTCAATATCTAAAATGTTAGTATTAATCTTCAGGGTTTCTAATTGCAGGTTTTGGATTGCTTCAAAAGTTTCATTTATTTTGTCTATTTGTTAATACATAGTAGTTTCCTGAATTCTAAAGTTTTGTTCTGTGTTCTGTGCTTTCCTTGATCTTTCTGCCAATCCTTTGTAAGTAACTGAATATTACTCTTTTGAATTATTTTTCAGTTAGTTCCATTATCGTTTCTTCCTCAGAAATTTTTTTATATGCCTCTTGGTCATTTATGCATGATCACTTATTTATTTGTGTGTACTAAAAATGTCTGTTGTCTCTGGAACATTGTATTTTCATATTTGTATTTAATTGATGATTCTATGTTGATGTGTTCTTAGGCTCTCACCTACAATCTCATATAGGTATAGTTAGAGAATGAAAGTGTGTGCACTGATATCTGTTTACCATTCATGCACCTCAGTTTAGAATCGGTTTGGCTGGTGTTGTCTGTTGTTTATCATTGATCAGGTGGTGTAAGAACTGGCATTGACTCTTGTGCAGTGGGTGGAGCTGTGGAGGCTACAGTTGTTATTGGACTGTATAGGCATGGTTTCTGTCTACTGTTGGATGGAAAGAGGGAATCCCCTATCCCCACAACACACACCCCAGTACATAAAATGGAATAAACAAAAGAAAGCTAAAATAAAAGAATTTTAATAAGCCAGGGACCAGAAAAAAAATACATAATAACTAAAAAGAGAAAAGAAAGACAGGAAAATGTAGCTATAGAAAATAATATAAAAGGAAGAAGTAAACTTTAGAAAATCCAGAGAGAGAGAGAGAGAAGATGAAAAGAGAAAGAGTGGAGAATAGATAAGAAAGACAAAAAGGGAACAAAAAGAGAAGAGGAGAAATGAGAGACAGAAGAAAAGAAGTTAAATAAAACAGGAGAAAGAATAAATAAACAAATACATTGAAGCAACAAAAGGAAAAAAAAAAAACAAAAAACCCCAAACAAACAAAAAGAACAGTGCAACTGTCAGGCCCAGAGAGGAGAAAAATTAAGGGGGCTCCAGCAAATCAAGAATATCACGAAGTTCATGTGGGAGGAATGTGACATCAGAGCTGCTGGCCCTAGATGGAGTTCTGATAAACGTCAATGTTGTCTATGTTCAGTATACTCAATCTGAAAGTAGTTCGTGGAGGCTAGTTTCAGTGTCTGTTAGGACCACAGGGCCGATGGGGACAAAATGACAGGCTTAATGTTGGTTTGGTGGCTCTGTGGTTTCTCTATGACCTAAACTGAGCCCATCAGAATCAAAGCAGTGCAGCTAGTCCCCACCTCACTCTGGCATAGTTTCCAACTAAGTGGCTCTGAACTCTGAGAAATTAGGCACTATGCTGGCAGTAGATGAGGCTGGGAGCAGGCCAGACCTCTAGTCACCAGGGGTATGTGGGGGAAAAGAAGGAATTACACCTTTCCAGTTACCTATGTTAGTCTGCTCTGCCAGGCCACCTTCTATTGCCAAAGGTGCTCACAAAGGTCATGCTGTGTCTGGCCCACTACTCACCAGTCAGTCTCCCTCTCTCCATGTCCCTACTCATCTTCTCCTCCCAAGAAGTACTCAATGTACTTCTCTAAACTTTCTTCTGAAGTTCAGGTTTCCAGTGTTTGCATATATCTGTTTTATTTGGTCACTTGTATCATTGTTGTAGAGTGTTAGTGGATGTTGTGCATCTGTCTAGTCTGCTAATCACAGGAATTCCTCAGTTGGGATGATATTTAAGTCTTTTTTATTTTTTAAACATATAGGATTCCTTTGCCTCTTTTTTGCTTGCAAAATATATGCTTAAGAAACCAGGACTTTGGCCTATGTTGTTGTTGTTAGGTGCCATCGAGTCGGTATCTACTCATAACAACCCTCTGCACAGCAGAATGAAACACTGCCTGATCCTGGGCCAACCACAGTGATGTTGCCACGCTTGAGTCCATCAATGCTGCCACTTGGCCAATCTATCTCATTGGCTTATAGATACCCACAATCTTGAATTTACAGATTGTCTTCTCAAAGTGTTATTTAAAAAATACCTCTCTCCCATGTATTCATTAAATTTTTGGTTTAAAAATGCAAAAAATAATAAAAATCCTTAAAAAGTTTTAATTTTTCTGCCAAAAATATTTCATAAGTGATACCGTAGTATAATTTTAAGTCTAATAGCTTTTTTCTTTTTTCTTTCTTTCTTTCTTTCTTTCTTTCTTTCTTTCTTTCTTTTTTAGCAGTTACTCACTATTATTGCTTAGGTTCATTTATTAATGTTGTTGTTAAGTGCCATTGAGTCATTTTGAACCTTTAGCCACCCGGTATAGGCTTTCTGAGAACTACTGTTTGGTTTTCCTAATATACAATTTTATAAAACATTAGAATAAAGTATTTTTTCGTTTACCAATTTTTATTATGTTGGCTCTCTGGTACTTAAAAGTAAGTTGAGCATATACTTTATTGTCCATAATTGAATGTTTTTTAAGTGAAATGGTTCAGTATTAATAATTATAGCTCGTCCTCCATTCCCTGCTGGGGAACTTGGTGCAGCCGCGATCTCACCCCTTGGCAGACCTCTACTGCGGGTAAACTCTGAGGCAAGGAGGAGTTCAGGATTTTTCCGGCCGCGACTTGGAGCCTTCAGCCCTGACGTGGAGTGTGGGTTCAGCCTCGCTCACAGTCGGTGCACAGTCATCTTGGAGCGCTGCTAGAAGATGCCACTGGCCAGGGAGGACAAGAAGCTGAGCCCGCACCTGAGACATCGCGTCTACAAGCTAGTGGAGGACACGAAACACCAGCCCAAAGACAACCTGGAACTCATCCTTAAATGTAGTCTGTGAACAAGCTTGGAGTCCGAGGTGACCTGGTTTCAGTAAAGACATCTGTGGGACGCAATCAACTCCTACCTCAAGGATTGGCTGGCTATGCATCCCCTGAAAACAAAGAAGCTGTTTGAAGAGGAGAAATTGCTGAGAAAAGCAAGAAAATTAGAGAGGATCCAAACACAGGCAGGTGAGGGGACAGTGAAATTTCAGAGGACCTGTCACCTGGAAGTGGGGATGAAGAACAACGTCAAATGAGAGCTAAACCCTGAAATAGTTGCCTGTCACTTCTTCAAGAACCTTGGTATTGTGATAGCTCCTCATACAATAAAATTGCCAGAAGCCATAAGAACACATCAGACGGTGTGTGGGGCGAATACTGGTGTGAGGTGACTGTAAATGGACTTGACCCTGTGAGGTTCTGATGTCTTTAGTGAACTTTGAGAGGACGAAGACCAAAAGATACAAGTACTGGTGAGCCCAGCAGGCTGACAGGGAAATGACCTCCGAAAGTTCACAAATCCTCTGACCTAACCTTCCTCCAAAGCAGCTAAATGCCTTCAGGACCCCAGTGTTCTGCAAAGCTGTAAATCTTTATGGAAATAGAGTGCTTCCCTACCTTCATCCATGTCATCTACATTGTCTTCCGCAGTTTTTGTGTTTTCAGTTATGTTGATAATACATTTATGCCATGTATCAGAGCCCCTAAACTTATCCCTATTTTTGCTGATATATATAGTTCTAGGTTTTACATTTAGGCCTTTAATTTGTGTTGAGTATATTTATGTGGCTGGCTGGCTGTGTGCCATAGAGTCGGTTCCGACTCATAACGACCCTATACAGGGTTTCCGAGGCTGCAAATCTTTACAGGAGCAGAATGTCTTATCTTTCTCCCACGGAACAGCCAGTAGTTTCGAACTGCTGACCTTGAGGTTCACAGCCTGATTCGTAACCACTACGCTACCAGAGCTCCCTATATTTATATTGTTGTTGTTATGTGCCGTGGAGTCGGAACCGACCCATAGCGACCCTGTACAGGGTTTCCGAGGGTGTAAATCTTTACGGGAGTAGAAAGCCTCATCTTTCTCCCGCGGAGCAGCTGGTAGTTTCGAACTGCTGACCTTGCGGTTCACAGCCCGAGTCGTAACCACTACGCTACCAGAGCTCCTATATTTATATATATGGTGTGAAATATGGGTCCTTTTCATTCTTCTGCAAATTATTTTCTAGTTTTGCTAGGACCATTTGTTGAAGAGACTCTCATCCACATAAAGTATGTTTTGGCCTTTTGTCAAAGATCAACTCAGCACACTTAGATGAATTTACTTCTCAATTCTATTCCATTGATCCATGTGTCTTTCAATGAACTAGTGCCAAACTGCTTTGACTGCTGTGGCTATGCAATAGGTTTTGAGATCAGGAAGTGAGAGGCCTCATACTTTGGTCTTTTTTAGTAATGCTTTGCTTATCTGTGGTCATCTTTCCTTTCCATATAAATGTAGTGATTAGTTTTTCATTTCAATAAAGAATGATATTAGAATCTGAATTAGGATTACATTATATTTATAGATTGCTTTGGGTACTGTTTACGTTTTCTTATTTCCTATCCACAAGAATTGCATATTCTTCCACTTTGTAGATCTCTTTTGGCTTCTTATAGAAGTGTTTTATAGTTTTCCTTGTATAGGTCTTTTGTTTCTCTTGTTAGATTTGTTCCTAAGTATTTCATTTTTTGAGTGACTATTGTAAATGATCCTGATTTCCATTACAGAGCTGTCTTTATTGGCGTAAAGGAATCCAACTGAGTTTTGTAGGTTGATCTTGTATTCTGCCACATTGCTGAAACTTTCAATGAATTCCAATAATTTTCATGCTGAGTCTTTAGGATTTTTTAAGTATAGGATCATATCATCAACAAATGGAGACAGATTTAGTTCTTCTTTGCCAATTTGGATGCCTTTCATTTCCATTTCTTGTGTTATAGCTCTGGCTAAAACTTCCAGCACAATATTGAATAAGAGTGGTAATAAAGAGCATCCTTGTCTAGTTCCTGTTCACAAAGGAAATGCTTTCAGTTTCTCTCAACTGAGAGTAATTTTGGCTATTGGATGTATATATATGCATTTAATTATGTTGAGGAATTTCCCTCCTATTCCAATTTTTTTGAATGTTTTTGTCAGGAATGAGTACTATTTTTCAAATGCCTTTCTGTGTCAATCAATATGATCATGTAGCCCTTCCCTTTGTTTTATTTATGTGGTGAATTATGTTGATGTTTTTCTAATATTGAAGCATCATTGTATCTCACTTGGTCATAATGTTTTGTGTGTGTGTGTGTGTGTGTGTGTGTGTGTGTGTGTTTGACACACTTTTGGATTCTATTGACTAGGATTCTCTTGAGAGTTTTTGCATCTATGTTAATGAGGGCTATTGATCTATAGTTTTCTTTTTTAGTAATGTCTTGGCCTGGTTTTGATATCAGAGTTATGCTTGATTAATATAATGAAATAGAGACTTTTCCATCGTTTTTTATATTCTGGAGTAGTTTGAGTAGAATTGATGTCAGCTCTTCGCTGAATGCCTGGTAGAATTAACCACAAAAGCCATCTGGTCCCAGATTTTTTCTTTTTAATTTTCTGTTGACAGTTGGGGTTTTTTTGTTTGTTTGTTTGTTTGTTTTTTAACAACATGATCAATTTCTTCCTTTGCTATAGGTCTGTTCAAATTTTCTACTTCAGTCTGTGTTGTTTAGGTATCTTGTGTTTCTATAAATTTTTCTATTTGTTTTAGACTTTCAAATTTGCCAGAGTATAACTATTTGCGATATTTTGTTATAATCCTTTTTATTTCCATTGCTTCTGTGTGACACACATCATTTCTTATTCATGTTATTTACATCTTCTCCTTTTTTCCTGCTTTCAGGATTCTTTTCTACTCTTTGGTTTTAGAAAGTTTGATTATACATGTCTTGTGCTTTTTATTTTGGGGTCTGTACTGCTTGGTGTTAATTCAGCTTCTTGAATGCTTATCTTTTTGTATTTCATGATGTAAGAAAAGTTTTCTTCCAACAACCATTTGACAATTTTCTCTGTGCTTTTGATTTTTTTCAACCTCTTCCTATTCTGGAATTCTAATCACCTGTAAATTATTCTGCCTCATAGTATTTCACAAAAATCTTAGGCTTTCTTTGGATTTTTTCCTTTTTTCTGACTGTTCTTCTAGCCTACTAGTATTGAGAGATTTATCTTCCAGCTCATTTATTCCAGATTCAAATATATTTCTTTGCCCTCTCAATGTATAGTCCATTTCTGATTTCTTAGTATTAATCTTCTGGATTTCTTTTTGCAGGTTTTGTATCGTTTCAAAAATGTCATGTATTTTGTCTGTTTCTTCTTACCTGAATTCTTCTAGTTTTAAATTTTTTCTGTGTTCTTCTTGCTTTCTTTGATCCTTCTCTTAAACCACTGAAGGATTAGCATTCTTTTGAATTGTTTCTGCAGTGTTTTCAATACCTTTTCTTCTTCAGAAATGCTTTCTGGTTGGTTCTTCTTCTTGGTCATTTGTCTGCTTCACTCTGTTTTCTGCATGTGAACTGAAATTGTCTGTTTTATCTGAGACACTGTGGTCTTATTGTATTTGTACTAAATTGATGATTTTATAGTGGTGTGCTCTTAGTTTCTCACCAACTGCTTCCTTGTGGGTGTGATTAGAGAAAAGGAGTGTGTGCACAGTTGGTGCAGTTAAATTTAATGTGGATTTGGTGATGGTCTGCTGTTGGTGATCATTGAAAACATGATATAGGAGCTGCTATTGGCTCTTACCAAAATGGAGAGCTACAGAAGTGATGGTTGTGACTGGATTGTATGGGCACAGATTTTGTCTCCTATCAGGTGGATCAAGAAAAGGAAACACACACACACACACAAAAGACAACAAAACAAAGCAAACAATAGTGAGAAAAAAATAATAAAGGGGAAAAATAGAAAAACAGACTGCAATAAGTAAAAAATAATACAACTAGAAAGAGAACAGACAACAGGAAAATAGAACTATTGAGAAAAATTAAGAGAAAATTACAAAAAGGAAAAAAAAAAAAAAACAAAACCAGGGAGAAGGAAGATGAAAGGAGAAAGAGACTATTGTTGTTCACTGTCAAGTTGATTCCAAACAGTGACCCTGTATAGGGTTACCAAGAAGGGGTTGGAGGGTTTGAACCATCAAACTTACGGTTAGCAGTCTAGTACTTATCCTACAGCATCACACCATGACTCCAGAAAGAAATTTTGTTGTTGGTAAGTGCTGTCGAATCAGTTCCAACTTTTAGAAACCCTTTATAGGGTTTACAAGGAGTGGCTGATAGGTTTGAACTGCTGACCTGTTTTTAGCAGTTACCTTACAGTGCAACACCAGGACTCCTAGAGTGGTGGTGATTGTTGTGTGTCATTGAGTAGATTCTGATTCATGGTGAAACTGTATATGGTAGTCAAGGCTATAAATCTTTCTAGCAGCAGAAAGCCTCATCTTTCTCCTGCAGGGGACAGGGAGGAGGGGAGGCTGGTAGATTCAAACTGCAATTAGCAGTCCAGTTCATCAACCAGAATATACCAGGGTAGTAAATAAAAATAGAGAGGATAATAAACAATGGAAGGGAAAGAGAGGAAGAAGGAAAGAGAGGATAAACAAAAACAAAGGGGAAGGGAGCCTGCGCAGGTGCTGAACACAGGATAAAACTCTAGGGGGCTCCTTCCAGGCATGGTACTTATTACATGCATGTGGGAGGGATGAGAGGTAGAGTTCTTGGCCCTAGATGGAGTTTCTATAGGCCTAGGTGTTATCTATGTTCAGCATACTAAATCCAGAATCAGTTTATGTAGGCCCTTAAAGTAGATAGGGTCAGTGCCTTTTAAAACCAGAGGACATCCAATGGCATGAGAGCACTCCTCCTAGTCCAAGACTGACTTGGTGGTTTTGCGGATTCTTATGTTTGGAATAGAGCTGGCCAGAATTCAGGTGCCAAAGCAGTACAGCCAGTGTCTGCCTCACACTGGAGTGGTTCACAATTGCATGACTCTGAACTTCCAGACAGCAGGGACGGTGCTGGGGGTGGATTCAGTTAGGGCTGGCCACACCTCTGGTAACCAGGGAGCTTGGTAAAGAAGAAAGAATCACACCTTTTCCACATCCCATGGAGTTTTGATATAGTGCTCTCACAACATCCAAATCTCTTAAGGTTCTATTTCACAGAACGTATCACAGACATTATGCAATGCATACCTCTAAAAGGAAAAATATTATTGAGAGACATCAAGATATTACATTTTTTACTAAAATTACTTGCAAAATACATGTATAGACATTGAAAGGTTATCTGTTAGAAGAGTTGTAGAGAATAGTCCCTGTCCACCTCTGTGTGCTTAATTTTCTTTTACTCACTGTGCAAAGGCTTGGCCTTATTATATGCATACTATTCTTGGTAAATTGAAAAGAAGTTGCATAGATACTTTGCCATTATTAATCACTGCCTCTATTGTCAAGAGCTATTTCCAGATATTTCATCTCATTCAATCTAAAAATTATTCTGATGTATTTATGGTTTGCTCTTCTTTTGTACTACAATTTTGTACATGAAAATGGTGCTCTACAAATCAGGGAAGAGTGAAAGTAATAATTTGTCCACACAAATTAGACTCTGATGTACTGCTATTTTCTAATGTCTCTCATATTAGGCTTGCATCTCCAACCACGGTGAATTTTTTTTTTTTTTAGATATGCACAGAAAATTGCAGCTATTTAAAATAGCCTAGAGAGGGAGAATGATAGGCAATATCCTAACTACCTTAGCCCTTACATTTCAGCAGCCCTGTTGCCAAGGAAACCACTTGGGACTTTAGGGAAATTTGTAGATATTTTAAATGAATTGTGTCTCTACATAGATGGTCACTTGCAAAGTGCACGTTGCAGAATAAAAAGCTTCCATCCTTGCAATATTACACCTGAAATTTAAAGAGCTGAGGATGGGAAATAACAAAATATAAAGGCTTATTCTCTTATTGGTCAAAGAATACTCAGCATCTATTATTTAAGAATATCATTAAGCTAGGTTGTTACAAAATGAAAAAGAAAAGCAGAATCTAGCTAGATGAGCTATCAGTGTAATAAAAATCTTGTAAAATTTATTTATTTATTTTTATTTAGCATATGCAATTTTAACATTAGATCACCATTTCAACAACAAATTCCCAGGATATCATTTAGTTTTTAAAATCTGAAAAAGAAAGTAAATGTGTTCCTTTCTGGATCTTTGCTGGAAACTGACTCACTTCCACATAAGTGAAGACATGAATCTTTACTCCCAATACTGAGAATAAATGCAGATATCAAAAAATAATGGGGAGATGCTGACAGATCATAACCCTGAAGCTATTTTTCAGTTTTGTGTGTTTATATCTATCTTTTTACTTTGTCCCCTTTACAAATTTCTGCTGAAGATGTGATCATTCTAGTGAGACAACTGAGTGCAGAATAAGAAGCAGGTGTACAAACTGATTTTCAAATACTATTTTTACATATGTCAATATTAATTTGAGAGTTTATACTCAGAATCTGGTAATCTCTAGTCTAGTCATTCAGGTTGACTTTTCCTTATTCTCCATATACTACGTCTATATAGGAGACTCAGCTACACTTGGAGTCCTGGTGAGGTGATACAGGATAATCACTCCACCACAAGGTCAGTTTGAACTGCAAGGTCAGTAGTTCAAACTCACCATCTGCTCCTCAGAAACCATACACAGGGTAGCTATTAGTAGGAACAGACTTGGTGGCACTTAAGGACAACAACAAGAGTCCTTACTGGAGGCCTCGTGTGGCACTGTATGATAAGCGCTGGACTGCTTACCACAAGGTTGGGAGTTCTAATCTGCCAATCGTTCCTTAGAAGCCCTATACTAAGGATAAAGAGATAGGGACCATTACAAAATAATTCCATGGGGCAGTATAAGGCGATCCCCAAGTAAAAAGTCATTGAGAAGCAACATCAACATTTGTTGTTGCATCACTTCTAACTTGACTAGACTTTCTTTCTGCCTTAACGGGCTTGCAGTCAGAAACAATGGGCACCAACTGCACAGTGAGAAAGTAAAATTAACAGGCCTACTCATCTCTGAATGATGTCTGCTATTAATTAGCATCTGACCATTTAAGGATGAATAGAGTGGAAAAACCATGACATGTGGTCTATAAAAAGACTGGGCACAGTAAGAGGTAAGCACAGCACCTCAAAACTCAGAGGGAGAGCTTAGCCTTAAAAGTGGGGGGGGGGGGAAGGACTACAGAATAAAGAAATATATTTTAGAAAGTATCATCTTTGTCTTGCAGTAAAAAGAAAATGAAATGAACACCATGAAACAAGAGATGAAAGATGAGAGGATAAGACAACAGACTGAGATATAAAAAGGAGCTAGCTGGGAGCCAGACACAAGGGCAAAGGGAGCTGAATGAGATAAGGAAAATATGAAAGGAAACTAAGGATACAATAACTAATTTTAAAACTGCTTTGAAAGCATTAAAGAGCAGAATCCGTATTGTAAAACTGAATCAGTGATGTAAAAGCTGAACTTTTGAGTGTCTTAAAGTTTTTGCTATCAAACAATGAAGACTGTAGCATATAATGATATACTTTTTAAAATTCAAATAATTTAAACATACCACCTCATCAAAACAATCAAGAAGTACAGTATTGTTGAGAAGCCCTAAGCAGTATAATTAGTAAACAAATAAAGAAAGTACATAAAAACATTAATACTAAAAGCTAAGAATGAGAGAGGATATAGAACAGTTATTTAGGAATATAACAATGTCTATGATAACAGATAATAGGTACAGAATAACTGTGCTCATATTTTTCAAAAAAGTACTGAAATATACTAAGGAAAATATAAGTTAACAAAACAAATATGCTCTTAAAGTTCAATAATTGAGATAACAGTAATCATAAAAGATATTTCATAACAGATGTTTAAGATATACCAAGAAAAGTTTCAGATTCATTAGTATTATATGTTCTTCAATTTTACAAGAAACAAATTACATATTCCCCTGTGAATAATTTCAAAGGCGTTAAGAAAAAATAAAACCATGATAATTTGTTTTTAAAAGATTTTATATCCCTTTACTCAAAAGTAAAACTAGAACTCATGTAATAATATTCTGAATAAAATACAAATTGTTACATGTAACATTCTGCAGAATAGACCATGTGTTAGGCCACAAAAGAAACCTCCATAACTTTACAAACATCAAAACACTACAAAGCATCTTCACAGACTACAGTGCTATAAAAATTAGAAATCAACAACAGGAAGACCAAGGAAATAAAGTTAAGTACATAAAAACTGAAAAACACCCTGCTAAAAAGCTAGTAGGTAGTAAAGGAATTACACTTGAACTCACAAATTCCTAGAAACAAATGAGAAAGAAAACACAGCATACCAAAACGTTTGGAACACAGCAAAAGCAGTGCTGGGCGGAAAACTTATTGCAATAAATGAACACATCTAAAAAGAAGAAAAAAAGAAAGAAAAAAACCCACATTAGCATAGCATCTCCAACAGTTAGAAACAGACCAACAAAGTGAACTTACAGTCACCAGAAGAAAAGAAATAATAAAGGTTAGAGCAGAAATAAATGGGATACAAAACAGAAAAACTATAGAAAGAATCAACAGGACAAGAGTCTGGTTCTTTCAAAGGATTAAATAAAACTGGCAAACCTAACTAAAGAAAAGAAGGAGAAGACACAACACACATAAGAAACTACATGGGTGATGTCACAACAGAGCCAATGGAAATAAAAAGGAAAATAATAATATTATGAAGAGTTGTACTTCAACAAACTTGAAAACTTAGAAGAGATGGATACTTTTTTAGAACAGCATGACCTGCTTAAACTTACAGAGTAAAGTAGAAAACTTGAACAGACCCATAACAAAATAAGAAAATAACCAAGTCATCAAAATCTCCCAACCAAAAGAATTTCAGGTCCAGATGGCTTCACTGGTGAGTTTTACCAGACATTCAGGGAAGAGCTGTCACCAATTCTACTGAATTTATTCTGGAAAATAGAAGAGTATGGAAAACTTTCTAGTACATTTTATGTAGCAAGCATAACCCTCATACCAAAATCAGGGAAAGATATCATTAAGAAAGAAAATTATAAACCAATATCCCTCATGAATATAGATTAAAAAATTCTGAACAAAATTCTAGTTAACAGAATTCAATAACACATCAAAAAAATAGCACATCATGAAAAAGTGGGATTCATAAAAGGGATGCAAGGATGGTTCAATATTAAAAAAAGCAATCAATGTAATCTGCCATATAAATTTTAAAAATGAAAAGAACCACAAGATCATATCAATTAATGCAGAAAAGGCATTTGACAAAGTCGAACATCCATTCCTGATAAAAACACACAACAAAGTAGGAATCGAAGGGACAGACCTTAGCATTATAAAAAACATATTACAAAACCAGCATCTATCAACACTCTCAATAGAGAGAAACTGAAAGCCTTCCCTCTGCAAACAGGAACCAGAAAAGGATGCCCTTTATCACCACTCCTTCGTCTGTCAGTTTGTCATACTGTGGTGGCTTGTGAGTTGCTGTGATTCTGAAAGCTATGCCACTGGTATTTCAAATAACCAGCAAGGTCGCCCCTGGTGGACAGGTTTCACATGAGCTTCCAGACAAAGACAGACTAGAAAGAAAGAGTGACGAACTACTTCCAAATATTTAGTCACTGAAAACCTTATGAATAACAGAGAAACACTGTCAGATATAGTGCCGGAAAACAAGACCCTCAGGATTGAAGGCACTCAAAACACGACTGGGGAAGAGCTGCATCCTCAAGGTAGAGATGACCATTTTGATGCGAATGGAGTAAAGCCCATGGGAGAAAAGCCCACGGGACCATCATTTGCTGATAGGATACAATTCAAAATGAAGAGAAACAACTGTAAACATCCATTAATAATCAGAACATGGAATGTATTAAGTATGAATCTGGGAAAATTGGAAGTTGTCAAAAATGAAATGGAACACATAAACATCGATATCTTAGGCACAGGAGGCACTCACTCATCTCTGCCAAGAAATTTGGAAGACAACTGTCTGGCCGACTGATTGGAAGAGATCAATGTTTGTGCCCATTC
>NW_006408519.1:54897199-54899810 GCF_000296735.1 Chrysochloris asiatica
CTATGAGTCGGTTCCGACTCAATGGCACCTGACAACAACAGTGAGCTGAAATAGACTGGTATTGGCCATTTTGAATCTGATAACCACATGGTTTACTATGCCGGGAATGATAAATTGAAGAGGAATGGTGTTGCATTCATTGTCAAAAAGAACATATCCAGATCATTCATGAGGTACAACGTTGTCTGTGATAGGATAATATCCATACCCCTACAAGGGAGCCCAGTTAAACCACTATTATTCAAATGTACGCACTAAACACTAAAGCCAATGAGGATGAAACAGAAGAGTTCTACAAACTTCTTCAATCTGAAATCGATCAAACTTGCAATCAAGATGTATTAATCTTACTGGTGATTGAAATGCAAAGGTTGGGAGCAGAGATGAAGGATCAGTAGTAGGAAAATATGACCTTGGTGACAGAAATGATGCTGGAGAATGCATAATAGAATTCTGCAAAATCATTGATTTGTTCATTTCAAACACCTTCTTTAGACAGCATAAGAAATGACTATACACATGGACCTCACCAGATGGAATACACAGAAATCAAATTGACTACATCTGCGGAAAGAGACAATGGAAAAGCTCCATATCATCAGTCAAAACAAGGCCAGAGGCAGACTGTGGAACAGACCATCAATTCCACATGTTCAAATTCAAACTGAGGCTGAAAAAAATGAAAACAAGTCCGTAAGAGTCAAAGTAAGACCTTGCATATATCCCAACTGAGTTTAGAGATCATTTGAAGAACAGATTTGATACATTAAACACTAAAGACCTAAGACAAGAAGAGTTGTGGGATGACATCAAGAACATCATACAATAAGAAAGCAAAAAGTCCTTGCGAATACAAGAAAGAAGGAAAAAGTCAAAATGGATGTCAGAAGACACACTGAAACTTGCATTCCAGCATAGAGATGCTAAAGCAAATGGAAGAAATAAGGAAGTCCAAGAGCTGTACAAAAAAATTCAAAGATCAGCTCTAGAAGATAAAGCCAAATATTATAACAAAATGTGCAAAGATCTGGAGTCAAAAACCAAAAAGGAAGAACATGCTCAACATTTCGCAAGCTGGGGTAACTGAAAAAAAAAAAAAAATCCAAGCCTCAAATTTCATTATTGAAAGATTATCTGGGCAAATTCTGAATGATGCAGAAAGCATCAAGAGAATATGGAAGGAATACAGAGTCACTGTACCAAAAGGAAATGCTTCATGTTCAACTGTTTCAAGAGGTAGCATATGATACAGAGCCAATGATATTGAAGGGGGAAGTCCAATGTGCATTGAAGGCATTGGCAAAGAACAAGGTACTAGGAATTAATGGAATAAAACTTGAACTCTTTCAAGAAAGTGAGGCAGTACAGGAGGCATTCACTCATCTCTGCCAAGAAATTTGGAAGACAACTATCTGGCTGACTGATTGGAAGAGATCCATATTTGTGCCCATTCCAAAGATAGGTGACCCAACAGAATGCAGAAATCATCAGATAATCTCTTTGATATCCCATGTTAGTAAAGTTTTACTCAAGGTAATACAGACATGGCTACAATCATACATTTACAGAGAACTTCCAGAGGTTCAAGCCGGATTCAGAAGAGGCCATGGAACAAGGGATATTATTGAAAATAGCATGGCTTGGGACAGGTGCACCTTGGTCCTCAAGCTGACATCTTTGCTCTTCAACACTTTTAAAGGGTCTTGTGTTGCAGATTTGCCCAATGCAATATGTCTTATGATCTCTTGACTGCTGCTTCCGTGAATGATAATAGTTGATCCAAGACGAATGAAGTCCTTGACAGCTTCAATTTTTTTCTCCATTGATAAGAATGTTGTTAATTGGTCCAGTGGTGAGGACTTTTGTTTTCTTTACATTGAGATGTAATCCATACTGAAAGCTGTTTGCTCTTCATCAGTAAATGTTTTAAGTCCTCTTCACTTTCAGCAAGCAAGATTGTATCATCTGCATATCACAGGATGTTAATGAGTATTTCTTCATGTTTTTCTTCATAGAATCCAACTTCGCAGATTATTTGCTCAGCATACAGGTTGAATAAGTATGGTGAAAGAATACAACCTTGTCGCACACCTTTTTTAATTTTAAAACATTCATTGCCCCCATGTTCTGTTTGCATAACTGCTTCTTGGTCCAGGTAGATTCCTCATGAGCACAATTAAGTGTTTCAAAATACTCAGACTTTGCAATGTTGTCCATAGCTTGTCATGATCCACACAATCAAAAGCCTTTGCATAGTCAATAAAGCATATGTAAACATCTTTCTGATATTCTCTGCTTTCAGCCAAGATCCATCAGACATCGGCAATGATATACCTCATATCATGGCCTCTTCGGAATCTGGCTTGAACCTCTGGAAGTTCTCTGTCAATGTATGATTGTAGCCGTTTTGGTATTACCTTTAGTAAAATTTTACTCGCATGGGATATCAAAGATACAGTCTGATGATTTCTGCATTCTTTTGGGTCACCTCTCTTTGCAATGGGAACAACACGTATCCCTTCCAATCGGTTGGCCAGATAGTTGTCTTCCAAATTTCTTGGCAGAGATGAGTGAGTGCCTCCTGTGCCACCTCACTTTCTTGAAAGATTTC
>NW_006408519.1:54902170-54903384 GCF_000296735.1 Chrysochloris asiatica
GATTTATTGATTCTGCTACAAATTCCCCTAGCTGTAAGCCTTCCAAGCTTCTAAATATTCCTTTATATGTGATTTGGAGTTCTAGCACCATCCTGTGAGACTGCTTGGTCCAGTATTTTGTTTTGTTGCTGACAGAGGTCCTTACTGCATGTCTACCCGATACACCATTACTTACTATATATGGATGTAGTAGTTTAAAATACCAACCAAGAGGGAAAGAATCTTTATAGCAAGGATCATTCCCATCCCCTCTGTACACAAGGTTGATAGGGATGGGCAACCTAAAGTGTTGTTGTTATTGTTATATGCCATGGAGTCAGTTCCAATTCATAGCGACCCTGTACAGGGCTTCCGATCTTTATGGGATCAGAAAGCCTCATCTTTCTCCCATGGAACAGGTGGTAGTTTCGAACTGCTGACCTTGTGGTTTGTAGTCCAGTTCATAACCACTACACTACCAGAGCTCCTACCTTAAATGAGGGTGTTTTAAATGCATGAAGTGACTGGCTTACAAGTTTTCAAGAGGGAGTTTAGATTCAGAGTATGCAGGGGATGGTAGAATCCCCACTGAGTGGTTACATCCTGTCTAGACAGGTCTGGGGAATGGAGATGGGGACAAGACTCTCATGATTCAATAGTGAGTAATTGTTATTATGACTGATTGCAATCATCACAGCTATAAAGGTAGATGTTTTGTAGCAAAAAAGGGGTGAGTGGTTGATCTTACGGTCCTGTAGTCAAGGATCTTGGCACCATCAACAACAAATTGATTTTGAAATGTGATATTTAATATAGTAAGTGTACTCTCCTGGTTATGTTCCAGGAGTCTCATATTTCTATTGCAATATTATGTGGAATATAAGCTAAATGTAAGGTCTACTAAGATGCAGAACAAGAAGAGAGATGATCAGTTTAGCACATTAAAAGCAATTAAGTTCAAAATTAGTATTTACTGAGTTAATGGGACATAACAACAACAACATATAATACAAGAAATATTGCATTAGGTAAATCTGCTGCACAAGACCTTTTGAAAGTATTGAAGAGCAAAGATGTTATCTTGACGACTAAGGTGCACCTGACCCAAGACATGGTATTTTTAATAACCTCATATGCACGTGAAATCTGAACAGTGAATATGGAAGACCATAGAAGAACTGATGCTTTTGAGTTATGATGTTGGAGGAGAATATTGAAAGTTCCATGGACTTCTA
>NW_006408519.1:54904824-54905889 GCF_000296735.1 Chrysochloris asiatica
AAACCCTATGCAGAGTCATTATGAGTCAAAATTGAATCAATGGCACTTAGCAACAAAATAATTAAGCAGGGTGCTGCTAATTATTGGAATGAGGTGACAATGTTAATACACAAAATATAATTGCCAGTATATCAAGTTTTGGTGAAAAGTGAGACTCTAGATGATTGTGTGTTTTATTCTGTTCTGCAATTTTGTCAGGATGAGAATTGTAGGGAAGCTGGTTGGTTGATCCTGTTGACAAGGCTTTGGATTTATTTACAAGTCAAGCAATGCATAAAATACTTCAAATTTTCCAATGGTCCCCTGAAAGACTGTCTAATTATTTGTAGTAGCAGAGCTGATATTGCTGAAACCAAACCCATAGACTTATCATAAGAATGGCTGAATTACAACTTCAAATGAATCCCCAATTTCAAATGATGTCTGATGTTAAAGTGAGGTCATTGAATAGAAAGATATGGGATACTGAAACTAGGTATGAGGATGTATGGACAGATAGGAAGCTGGGAAATAGGATATGATCAAGAATCATTGATACTGATGGAAAAGGATTAGTTTTCCCTTCAGGCTTGGTACAGATGGTTATGCATGATATGTAGGTACCACTTGAAAGTGGACAGCAACAATGTTATCCATAGTTTTTATGACATTTGCAGTTGAGTGCGTTTGCAAAGTCAATAAATCACAAGTAAATTTTTTTCTGGTATTCTCTGCTTTCATCCAAGATCTGTCTGATGTCAGCAATAATACCTAGTTCCACATCCTTTTCCGAATCTGGTTTGAACTTCTGGAAGCTCCCTGTGGATGTATTATTTTAGTGATTATTTAATTAATTTCATCAAAATTTTATTTGCATATGATATTGCTCAAATATTTACACATACTTTTGAGTCACTGTTATTGGAAATAGGCACAAAATTTGATCTCTTCCCATTGGTTGGCCAGGTGTGGTCTTACAAATGTCTATAGATGAGTGAGGACCTTCAGTGTTGTATCAGTTTGTTGAAACATTTCAATTTAGATTTCTGTCAATTCCTAGAGCCTTGTTTTCCACCAATGTTTTCA
>NW_006408519.1:54907234-54909703 GCF_000296735.1 Chrysochloris asiatica
GTAAACCATATGACTGCCTGATTCCAAAGGGCCAATACCAGTCCATTTCTGTTTGCTAATGCCTAAAATATTGTTCTTTATGCATTCCATTTCTACAACTTCCAATTTTCTTAGATTCATAATTCATACATATTTACAGCTGTTTCTCATTTTGAGTTTTACTCTATCAGAAAATGAAGGACCCAAAAGCTTTGCTCCATTTATATTGTTAAGGCCAACTCTACTTTGAGGAGCTAACTCATCCCTCGTCTTTTTTCAGGTAGTTTCCAACCTGAGGAGCTCATCTTTTGACACTATATCAGGCAATGTTCTGTCACTATTCATAGACTTTTCAGTGTGTCATTCACATCTTCTTCTTAGTCTTCCTTAGCCTGGAAGCTCTGCTGAAACCTGTCTAACATGTGTGACCCTGCTGGTATTTAAAATTCAGATGTCATAGCTTCCAGTATTTTAGCATCACACAAACTATCACAGTATGACAAACTTCAAATGAGTTTATGTAATGGGAGAGCCCAAACCTTATGTTACCATGTGTGCATACCAGTTTCCACAAATGTTAATATGGCAGCCCTTATCCTATAGATTTTAGAACTGGAACATTCCTGCTTATGAATTCATTCATTCATCACTTCTCAATCTGATGAACACTGTACTAGGTAGCAGGGCAATGTTATTGTTTTCTTGGAACTTGCACTCTAATGAGATAGATATTGTTAGGTGCCTATGAGTCAATTCTGACTCATAGTAACCCTATATAGAACAAACAACACACTGCCCCATCCTGAGTCATATCACAATCACTCCTGTGTTCAAGATCATTGTGGCAGTCACTGTGACAGTCCATCTCTTTTCCACTGACCCAAAACTTTCCAAAGTATGGTGTCCTTCTCCAGGAACTAGTCATTCCTAATAAGATGTTCAAAGTATATGACATAGTATATAACACAAATAAGTACATAGTTACATTGATTTCTATAGCAGCAGTTATTGTGAAGAGAATTAGGAAGTGAAATTTGAGAATTGCTGTGAATAATGTGAATGAGTGGTTCAAAGGATCATTTTAGAGAAAACATTTCCTGGCATTGAGATTTCTATAGGTCATGCATCATGTCTGAGGCACAGGAAAAAACTTTATGACTGAAGATAATTGAAGGAGTAATATAAAGAAAAAAATGAAACTCTGAGGGTCAAAATTAATACTTCCTGTAGAAGTAGAGAATCAGGAGATACTCAGATCATATTAGATGTGATACTCTATTTGCAAGAGATGTGTACTGACTTGTAAATATGATTAAAATATATTGGAGGACTATGTAGGAGCATGAAATGATTATATCCAATTTTTTATGCTTTATTGTGAATTATGTAATAGTTTACATGGGAGAACATTGGCTTAACATTCATCCTATCATATATTGTTTCATTGCCATGGTTACAATTCCCTCCATGCATCATCAACCAACCAGAGGGTATATACCCTGCAAGCCTGCCCCCTGGTCATCAGCACCCAGCCCCTCTCCCTCTCTGGGTTTTGAGATCCCAGCTGCTCCATCTTTCCATGCCATTGTCTCTGCCTCCATCTCTGGCGTCACTGTTTCTCTGGGTAGGGTCCAGCATTCTGCTCTTCTCCCTAGATGGTCCCTGCTCCTGGACTGCAAAGTCAATCACTCTCCTCTTTTTGCTACAGAATATTCACCTTTACATTTCTAACCTTCACAGTCAGTCCTGAAAGCAATTATTCACTATTGTGCCACATGAGTGCTATCCCCATCTCCTTTCATCAGCCCCACCTAGACAGATTATATACTACACAGTGGAGATTCTATCCTCCTCTGTGCCCTCTGGATCTAGGAGCCCTCTTGAAAGCTTGTAAGCCAGTCACTTCTTACCTTTGTAGTCCCCTCCCCACTCCACCCCATTTTGGGTAGCCAGTATCCAAGTTGCCCATCCCTGTCTACCCTGTGTATTGAGGGGATGGAGATATGATCCTTGCTATGAAGATTTGTCCTCTCTTTTGAGCTACTGCATCCATAGGTGTCGGTCACGTTCATAAAATTGTATCATACCACTCTTTTTTTCCTCTTCCTCCTCCTTCTAGTCAATTTCTGATCATCCAGCCATTGAAACCAGGTCAAGTGGGTATTATCTACAAGTGTGGCTGTTCCTATGCATATGCCTTCTCTTCTTATCAGCTGGAGTCTTCACTCTCCACTCTAGTCCTCTGTGGCTATGTCACTGACTCTGGGCCCAGGAGTCCCCAGGTCTTGCAACAAGGCTGACCAACCAGGTCTCCACCAGTGTTCACAGAAGTCTATTGAACGTGGTAGGGCTTAGCTTGCAGTTTCATTGCTATTATTCCTCACTTCCTCTTATCAGTGATCAAAGTGGTCACCAGACAGAGCGAATGTCTGCTCATGTATTCCCATTGAGTCTTAGTTTTGGAAGGGGGTTTACCCTAAGGAGACCCAA
>NW_006408519.1:54910438-54912182 GCF_000296735.1 Chrysochloris asiatica
TTTTTTGCCTGTTTTGTTTTTCAATGCTCTCTGTCTCCACACTCCCTGTTAATAAACAGTTCTGGGCCAGCTTTTTGAGCTGCCTGCTTTTAGCGTAGTGGGTACAAATTGGGCTGCCAACCCCAAGGCTGACAGCTCGAAACCACCAGCTATTCCACGGGAGAAAGATTAGGCCTCTGCTTCTGCAAAGATTCACAGCCTCGCAAACCCTATGCACTGTCACTATGAGTTGGAACCGATTCCAAGGCACTCAACAAGTGAGAAGGCAAGTCTATATCCATATTTTAATAATTACTCTGAATGTTATATAGAAACTAGATAGTGGGTTATAAGATTATAAGCTGGAGGACAGTATGAAAACTGTCAACATTGTTCAAATTAAAGAGACTGGTGATTAGAAATTGTTGTACTCTAAATGCTTACATATTGCAGATTAAAGCTAGTGGGCTGCCACTGATGGGATTGAGGGTAAGGAGAAGAGCAGAATTAAATATGTGGCCTGACAACTAGAAGAAAAACAGCGCTATTTAATGACAGGGAAGAGTCCTAGTGACACAGCTGTTAAAGCACTCAATACTAACCAAATGGTCAATGATTGGAACCCATCAGGTGCATCCTTTGAGAAATATGTAGAAGACTGCTTCTGTAAAGATATTCAGCCTTGAAACCCTTACAGGGCAGTTCTATTCCACTGGAATCAACTTGATGACAGTGAGTTTAATTTTTTATTTTTATCTAGTGATATAATAGGAAACTTGAAGGAATAAGTTATAGATATAAAATTAAAATGTATATTTTGACATGATCCATTTGTATTGCACTATTCCTCAAATATTTGTTGTTTTTAAGTACTGTCAAATTCATTCTGACATATACCTACCCTGTACAGAGTTACCAAGGGGCGGCTGGTGTGTTTGAACTGCTGACTTTGTGGTTCAAACTGACCTTGTGGTCTAGTGTTTTATCCCCCAACACCACACCAGGACTTCATTCCTCAAGTAGAGTTCCACAAATATGAACTCAGCATTGTGAGGTCATATGAATGAAATAATCAGGAGTAAGTATAAATTCAAAAGTGAGTCTGAAAACTGAGTCCTGAGAAAAGAGAAAAACCCAGCTAAGTGACAGCACATATGTGACTCATGAAGCATAGTAAACAGAATCTAAATAAAGGAAATACTTAAAGAAAACAGAGATCAAAAAGTCAAATGTTGCTGAGGCTGAACAGTGTAAATCAACTAAATGAATATTAGATATGGCAAGTGATATCATTGGTGATCTTGAAAAGCAGTTTCTGTAGAGCAATGGGGAAATATTTTTGATGATAATGTGTACAAACGAGAAAGAGGAATTTCCATTTTCATTGACTACATTTTTCAGAAAAACAATTTCTGAAGAACAGCTTCCCCAAATATAAGAAACATATCTTTTGACGCATGGATGAGCTGTCAGTAAAGCAAGGAAGTAATAATAATGAAAACAGACACAATAAAGAATTGTGATTCCACAAGAATATATCAAGTCTAGACAGGTTCACTGGTGAATTTTACCATCCCGAGAAGATCTGACACCAATTCTACTCAAACTATACCAGAATAGAAAATGATGGAAAACTCTAAAATTCATTTTATGAAGCAAGCATAACCCCAATACCAAAACCAGGCATGTTGTTGTTGTTGTCAGGTGCCATCGAGTCAGAACCGACTCATAGCAACCCCATGCACAGCAGAATGAAACAATGTCC
>NW_006408519.1:54931249-54941431 GCF_000296735.1 Chrysochloris asiatica
GAAAGCCATTGTTAAGAGAATGAAAATGTAAACCACAGTGAGAAAATATTTGCAAAATAAATATCTGATAAAAGACTTGTATCCTGAACACAAAAAGTACACTTAAAAAAGTCAATATGTATAGAACAAACAATTCAAATTAAAAATGAGCAAGTAAATATCATCACAAAGAAGATATATATATGGCAAATAAGCACATGAAAAGATGCTTAATATCATTTGTCATTATTGTTTTTATGTGTATGTGGAGTTAGATATAATTACACACCTATTAAAATGATGAAATGCCAAAGAGCTGACAATAAAAAATGCTAGGGATAATCAAAGAATGTTCATTAATTCCTGGGGGGAAAGTAAAATGATATAGACACTTTCATAATTTCTTACAAACCTAAACATAATCTTTGTATATGATCCAGTAATCACACTCATAAATATGTTACTCATAGGTTATGGTTGCTGATGTTGTTAGGTGCCATAGAGTTGTATAGGGTTTCTGAGGAGTGGTTGGTGAGCTTGACCCACTGACCTTGCAGTTCAAACTGACCTTTCAATCCAGCGCATTAACCTACAGTGCCACACTACTAGGATGTCATTTCATAGATATGAAGGTTTATGACAAAGGAAATTTGTTTAAACATGACTCTGAGACAGATGAATGACTGCAGACAAATTATCTCAGTATTACCCTTGTCCTATTCTTTTGTTGTTGTTTCTGTGAGCTGCAGTGGAGTAAACACCATCTCATAGAGACCCTGTGTGCAACAGCATAAAACACCACCAGGCCCTGCACCATCCTCCCACTTGGCGCATTTTTTAAGCCCATTGTTGCTGCCATGGTGTCATTCATCTTGTTGGGGGTCTTCCTCTTTTCACTGACCCTTTTCCAAGTCTGATGTCCTTCTCCAGGAACTGGTGCCTCCTGAAAATAATTTAAAAATACCAGAGACAAAGTTTCATCATCCTGGCTTCTAAGTAGCATTCTGGCTGCACTTCCTCTATGATAGATTTGTTTGCCCTTCTGTCAGTCCATGGTAATTTCAAGATTCTTTGTCAACACGATAATTCAAATTCATAAATTCTTCTTCTGTTTTCCTATTCTTTGTCCAAATTCCACATATATGTGAGGGAACGGAAATACCATGGCTTGGCTCAGGTGTACCTTAGTCTTCAAAGTGATGTCTTTGTTCTTTAACACTTTAAAGAGGTCTTTTGCAGCAGATTTGCCTTATGAAATACATTGTTTGATATCTCAACTACTGTTTCCATGAGCATTGATAGTAGACCCAACAAAACGTCAATATTTTCTCCATTAATCATAATGCTATTTATTGGACCAGTTTTCAACTTTTTTTTTTCCTTTAACACTGAGAAGCAACCCATACTGAAGACTGTATGTGATCTTCATCAGTATTTCAAGTCTTCTTCGCAATTAAGATTGTCATCATCTGCATATCACAGGTTGTTAGTGAGTCTTTCTCCAATCCTGATGCCACACGTTTCTTTATATAATCCAGCTTCTCAGATTATTTTCTCAGCATACAGACTAATTAAATTAAACAAAGGCACTGAGAACTTGTGGCACTAAAAAGTTTTAGCTCAGCCTAAAGTAAAATAAAACCTGTTACAATAATAACCATAGTTAAAATTCAGCTCTCTTCTAAGCTACACTCTATAATTAATTATTCCATTTCAATATCCAAAGTAGAATTTTCAGTCTAAATGAAGGGAAAACAGCTTTCCCCCAGGAACAAAGGCAAAGTCAAGAAACAAGAGCACTTTAAACATGTTCAGAATAATGTGATTACTACAACTACTAACATGATTACCCTAACTACTGGGATAGAAAAACAACACAATGCCTGGCCATAATTTCTAGCATCTTGATTTTCTTCCCCCTGAAAGACTTCAAGATGCCCTCTAGTCATGGAGGCAGGTATGGGAGTTTCCTCTCCTCTGTATTCATGTGTGCACAGTAATTGCTTTGCTCTGAGCCCTGGCTCTGAATATTGGTTGTGTTAGCAGCAGGTGATTATTAAGAAACAAACAAAAACCTTTGCATTCAAAAACATCCAAATTTGCAGACAGTACCCATTTGACCTATCCTAGATGGCTTAATAATCAGAATTCGACTAGAGGAAGATTACAAAAAAAATATTATTTTTGATAAAGGAAATAAGGGTAAATTACTGCAATTTGATGAATCTGACCTATACTCATGGAGGTAGCAACTCTAAATAACAACAGAGAGGGAAGGAATCTTCACATCAAATATCAATGTTATCCCCTCTGTACACGGGATAAATAGGGACGGGCAATTTACACATTGCAACCTAAAATGAAGGGGCGATAAAGGTATGAAGTGACTGGCTTACAAGGTTTCAAGAGGGAATATAGCATAAGAGTGTGGGGGGAAGATAGAGTCCCCATTGAACAGCTTTCATCTTGTCTAGATGGGTCTGGTGAAAAGAGATGAGGATAAGATTCGTATGATTCAATAATGAATAATTGTCATCATGACTAATTGTGACTGTTACAATCGTAAAAGTCGAAGTTTTTTGTAACAAAATCAGGGGAATGGTTAATCTTACTGTCCAGACACAGAGGACCCTAGGACTATCAAGGGAGAAGAGCACAAGCTGAATGCGGGACTTTATCCAGAGGAACAGTGACACCAGAGATGAAGGCAGAGATGGGGTCATGCTGAGGGGGAGTGGCTGATGTTTCTAGATTCATGGAAAGAGAGGGACTAAGAGTTGGTGTCCAGGAGGCAGACTTGCAGAATGTGCCCTTTAGAGGTGTAAATTATTATATATGCCTGTGTTGTTGTTTTTATTTTTATTTTTTAAAAGCTAAAGTGAATAGAGAGAAATACTGTTAACTGATGGTACATGGAGTGGATTATAATGATTGTAATGAAACAAGGTATATGATTTGTTGAATGCAAAACTGATGATCTGCCCTGTAAACTTTCACTCAGTCCACAATAAAAACCTTGAAAAAAAATTCATTTACATAAATATGGTGAAAGGATATAATTCTGACACACACCTTTCTTGATTTTAAACCATTATGTTTCCACTTATTCTGTACTAACAATTGCTTCTTGGTCTATGTATAAGAGTGAATCAAAAATAATCTGCCTATCTGTGGCCATGGCTAATAACAAAATTGAGCATGCACATGCAATGATTCTATCAAACAGACAAGTGACTGTGGATTATGTGGCATATCATTTGCAAATCAACTATGGCTCTACCTATGAAATAATCCATGACAGACTTGGGTTTAAAAAAGTTTATGTGAGATGGGTATTGAAACAACTCATGGAAGTGCATGAACTGGAACATTTGAACATCTGAAAACAAAATTTGGAATGATATTCAAAGGAAAGTAAAGGTTTAATCGCTGCTGCTGATGAGACATGGATTCAACACTATGAGCCTGAAAATAAGCGGCAGAGTATGGGATGGAAACATCCTCAACCACCAATCATCAGTTGGAAAATAGATGCTTACAGTTTTCCTGAAATTCTCAAGGGCCAGTACTCGAACACTGACAGCAAAAAGGTTCAACAATCAATAGTGCTCATTACAGTGAGATGTTCACTGAAGAGCTGAAGCCTAAACTTTGGATTAAACGCAGAGGTCTGCTATCCAAGGATATTGTGATCTTGCATGATAATGCATATCCACATACCTCTATCCACACTGTTGACACTCTGCAAAACTTAATTTTAAGGTGTTAAAGCATCCTCCATATAGTCCTGACCTTGTTTCATCAGACTTCCACCTGTTTGGTTCCCTGAAAGTAACCTTTTGAGGACAATGATTCATTTCTGATGAAATGAAAATAGTGGTGCATTCGTGACTTTCCGCTCAACTGAAACCATTTTTTTATGAGGGAATATGAAAGCTTGTTGACAATGGACAAAGTGTACTGAAAAACAAGGAAATTATGCAAAAAATTGATGTATTTGTCTTTTCTAAAAGTTTATTAAAACAAATTTTACAGCCAGAATGTGGATAATTTTGATGCACTCTTATATTATCAGTGTTCTGGAATTCCCATTCTTTGTAATGTTGTCTATAGCTTGTTATGATCCACACAGTTGAATACCTTTGCATAGTCAACAAAGCTCAACTAAACATCTTTTGGCATTCTCTGTATACAGCCAAGATCTGCCTGATGTCAGCAATGATATTTCTCATCCCATATTTTCTTCTGAATCCAACTTGCATTTCTGGTAGTTCTCTGTCACTGTACCGTGACCAACTTTTTCAAATTATAAGCAAATTTATACTTTCATGAGAAAGTAATTATATTGCTTGATAATTTTCTCATTCCATTGTGCCAAGTTTCTTTGGAATCAGCACAAATATTGATCTATTTCAATCAGTTGGTCAGGTACCTGTCTTCCAAATTTCCAGGCATAGACGAGTGAGTTCCTGTCTTGCTGCTCCAGTTTGTTGAAACATTTCAATTTGTATCCCATCAATTCCTGGAGCTTTTTTTCCCCACCAATACCTTCAGTACAGTTTTGACATCTTATTTTAACACCATGGTTTCTTGATGGCGTGGTACCTTTCGAAACAGTGGAACATCAATCAATTCTTTTTGGTACAGCAACTCTGTGTATTCCTTCCATCATCTTTTGATATTTTCTGTATCATTCAATATTTTTTGCCCACAGAATCCCTTAGTATTGCAACCCAAGGCTTGAATTTTTTCTTCAGTTCTTTCAGCTTCAGAAATGCTGAGCATGTTCTTACCTCATGCAGAATAATTTCAAATAAATTATGCACATCTCTCACCTTATATTAAGAAAAGAGTAACTTCTATCTCTTTAAGCATGGGCTATTCATAATGGTGTCTTCCCAAAAATGCAGTGTAGAAAGAAGACAAGAAGGAATAGCTTTATAGTGGAGAAACCTGACAAGCACTGCTTCAGCCATGTGATCAAGGGCATCATCAATTTTCATAAATGCATATGTGCCCTTGATAAGATGTGATGAAAATGACACTTCACCCATTATCTTCCTCCTAAATCCATAACCCAAGTATAATCATAAGGGGGAAAAAGTCAGACAAATTCCAGTAGAGGACCAGCCTACAAGATACTTTACTAGCACATTTCAAAACTGTCAAACTCATCAAAACAAGGAAAGCCTGACAAAATGTTACATCCAAAGGAAACCCAAGAAAACGTGACTACTAACTAAATGTGGCATGTTGTTGTTGTTCAGTGCCGTTGAGTCAGTTCTGACTCACGGCAACTCTATAGAGGGCTTTGGAGGTTGTACATCTTTTCAGAAGCAGAAAGTCTCATCTTTCTCCATGGAGCAGCTGGTGGGAAGTTCAGTGTTTATCCTACAAAGCCACCTAAATATGGCATCACATCCTTGATAAAAAATTTGAACAGAAAAAATAACATTAGATGAAAACTAGGGAAATCTGAATAAAGCATGGACTTCAGTTACTGCTATCAAGATTAGTTTGTTAATTATAGAAAATATACTACACTAAAATGAGGTGTTAATAGGAAAGAATATTTGAGGTGGCAGGGAATACATGGGAACTCTGTATTAGCTGCTCAAATTTATGTGAAAATTTAGAACTGTTCTAAAAATAGCCTATAAATAATTTTTTAAAAGAATTATTTAGAACATATATTATATACACCCATTAAACAATTTGATACATAGCAAGTGTTCAGTGCATTTTATACTTTATCAACTTAATACAAGTCAAAATCAAAACTCGTAATGTTGGATTAATCTCACTCACAGAAGTGTATACTGTTATTTTTTCTTATTAATTATCACAAGAGTTATCATCAAAGAAACACTTCCTTATAAATTACTTAAAGTATTTTTTAGAGGAATCTAATATCCTAGATGAACTTCAGATCATTAGTGATAATGCCACTGTTACATACTAAGTAGATAAGCATGTGTAATGGACAGGGTTAGCGAAGGAATGAGTAGCTTTCAAACAGAAGAGCAAAATAGGTATAATTATTTCTAGACCAAAATAATTGTAGAATCAATTTTTCTACATGAATTAGCAATTTTTCCATATATGCTAATGGTCATTAATTTGTTTCCATTACTAAACCTGACATACAGAAATCATTTGATTAAATATGAATGACTCACTCTTTCTTTGAGAAGACATTAAGTGGTATCACATGAAAAGTTTGGATCAGTCACACAGATTGTTATACTCATCGAGGAATTTTTCTCAATGATTCAGTTTTTTCAATGGGGCTGCTATCTAATTACACTGATTCTATGGTTTTACGTGAGAAATTTAAAATATATTTTATTATTCAACACGTTTAAAATATCTCCTATTGGGAAAACAAATACATTTCATCAATAATATATTATAATTACTGTGTACAATGACACACAACTTCAATTATGAGAATGTTTTAAATGAGAAATATGACTGAATATAGCCAGAGATGGGAATAGAGAATAAAAAATTTAAATATCACTCAGACAAAAGTTAATTTCCTGTTTAAATTATTTAAAAATCCAAAAAATGTTTAAAGTAGCAATTCTTAGAAAATGTATTGGCTTACTTAAAGATTTAAATGTTCTGGTGTGGTACTATAGGATAAGCCATAGACTTCTAACTATAAGATTGGGGGTCCAAATTTATCAGCTGATCCTCAAAAACTCTATACTGGGTGATTAAGAGTTGGAACCAACTCAACAACACTTAACTAACAACAACAAATATATAAAATTAAGTGCAATTCTCATTCTATATTTAAAACACTTAATATCAGTCGTCTCTTTAACATAGAACTATACTTTCTAATCTGTGAATAACCTGAAATCTTTCATGAAGTTAGCTCACTGGGATTGCTAGCCATTTTATAGCACTGAATAACAAGATCCAGTTCTATGATATTATTCTAAGATCGTACATTTCTTTAATGGTCACTGTGAACCAGTACCGCTCACATCCAAGTCATAAATGTTGACAGTTTCTGGATTTGTTTGCTTCAAGGGGTACAAATGTGAAGAGTGGAGGAAGCAGCAAGGCTTCTAATCTTCAAAGAGCAAAAAGATATGCTTTATTTTTTTCTCTCTCTGATTAAACAATTCAAATCTTCTTACTTTCTTTTTCAGTGCACTTAAGAAATCATTTGGCATGTTTTCCCCAAACTCTCAAATTCACTTGGCTAAAGTGTTTGTCTATCAAATGATAATCATGCATAATTAGATAAGTGGGTAGGTAGGTAGCTAGCTAGATAGGCAAGTAGGTAGATAAATTAGACAGACAGATAGACAAATGGAGAGATAGATGCCGAGAAAGAGAGGAGAGAGGGGAAGAGAAACGGAGAAAGAAAGAGCTATTTTTTCTCTATTATAGTCTTGAATATCTGTGATTTTGTGTATCTATGTATGCAGTTATTGCTTACTGGCAACATAAATTTAGGTGTCCCCCTAAAACCTGCCATGACATTTATACTAAAAGAATACTCTAACGAAAATTATCAATTGCCTTTTCCTTGTCTACGAACATTCCATTCCTCAGAAACCCGACACAAGATTGTTATGAATTGGAACCAACTCGACGGCACTTAACAACAGCAATGATCATATAATCATAATGTTATTACTGGCTGCAGTGAAGTCAGCCCACTAAGACACCGCAAGTTTCTGTGTTACAGAACTATGCACTGACCAGCCCTGTACCTTCTACATGATCTGTTGTGGGCAGGACTGTTGCAATCCTTAGTGTTTTCATAAGCTGATTTCTGGAAATAGATCACTAGGTAGTTTTCCTAGTATGCCTTAGTCTGGAAGCACTAATAGAACCTATTCAGCATCACAGCAACACACAAGCATACACTGACAGATGTGTGGTGAGTCTGCATGAAGTATGCTGGCTGGGAATCAAACCCATGTTTCCCACATGTAAAGTTTTCTGCCATGGAACCACCATTGCCTTTACAAAGAGTATAACAACTAGCTATATGCATCTCCTTTTATTATCTGTTTCATTGACTCCTCTTTTCTCCCTGGCATGCTTACTTGACCCTCCTTTATTTCTCTTTTCCTTTGTATGTGATTCAGTCGCATCAGGGATTTTGAAGGATATTGTTCCATTAGGAATTTTGAAGGTCATTGTTATTGTTGTTATGTCCCATTGAATCAGTTCCAAATCATAATGACTTTGTATGGAGTTTCCAAGGAGAGGATGGTGGAGGGGAGAGTCGCTGTTTTTGTTAAGCACCATAGGGTCAGATGTGACTCACAGTGACCCTCTATAGGATTTCTGAGGAGCAGCTCATGGGTTTGAACTGCTGACCCTGTGGTTCAAGTCAACTTTGTAGTCCAGTGCTTATCCTACAGTGCCACATGTGGACTCTAGGCCATTGTACTAAAAGGCACCAGATTCTGTTGAATTGTATATAATGCATAGGTATAGTAATTATGTCTGTCTGTCAGATTCTAGTCCAGCAGTAAAGATTCTCTGCCTCTGTACCATTAGTTTCAGCAGTCTGATGGCATTTTATTGACTTTCATGAAGTCACGTGGTACCTTAAATCAATTTATGAGTCCAGCAGAGGGGAGACACTGACAAGTAAGTGGGGGCCAAGATTCAATTTCACACTGAAACCGGGCATAGAGGCAACTCTACCTGAGCAACATGAATTGAATAGGGAGGAGGAACCTCAAACAAAATTAAGGGATGTTACTTGGGTTCTTGAAAATAAATATTGAATTGTTTAAAAAAAAAAAAAGAAAAACTGAGGAGGTGGGTCTTGATGGCGGCTAAGTGGAGGTATAGTGAAGGTCACCATCAGCAATAACGTGGAGTACCAGGCAAAAAAGAACCAGGACAGAGCTCCAAGGCTCAGACCCACAGAGATAGGAATGTTTTAAAGGATTGAAGGCATATAGCTTGTAGAGTTTGGAACTGAAGTGAAAGATAGAGTACTTTTGAATCTGCCGGGCCGGGCTCAGAGGCCTGAGCCCACATCCTGGGCGAGACCAGGTGGCAAGATGAAAAAGAGACCACAGAGACGCGGAAAAACACCACGGGAAACTTGGGGAAAAGGTGTGCAGGTTGACTTTGTCAGTTTTGCGTTGTTCTGATTTTATTTTATTTTTTCCTTTGGTGTCGGGTAATTGGTGCGCTCACTGTTTGCCCACCTCCAATCTGGTGAATAGAGGGAGAGCCTGAGCCAAGTGGCAACCCCCCACACTCACCGCTGGTGGTTTCTTCTGCCACGAATCTGCACAGACACAGCCCAAGCTGAGGTGCTGATCTGTCCCCTTTATGGTCTGTTTTTTATCACGGGTAGGAGAGAAGTCCTCGTGTGGCACTGTGGCTTAATGCACCAGACTGCAAAGGTCGTTGGTTCAAGCTCACCAGCTGCTCCTCAGAAACCCTATACAGGGTCGCTATGGGTTGGAATTGACTCAACAGAACTTAACAACAACAAGGAGAGGAGGGCAGAAGTGACTGAAAGAGAGTTTAAAGGCAAAATCTCTCAGACAGCTTTGAAGCCAGGAACTTAGGACATTAAAGACATACTTATATTAAGCTACAGATTTTTTTTTCTTTTTTTTTTACCCCCACTTTTTCATCCCTCCCTCCTCTCTCTTTTCTGTGATTAGAGACTACTGTTTTCAGTCTTGTTTTTGTTGGTGCTGTGTTATTTTCTTCTGTTTTTTTTTCTTTTTCTTCTTTCTCATTTTTGTTTTTGTTCTTGTTTTTGTTTTTTCACCCGACTGGTGTTGTTTGTCTGTTATGTAGCCTCCCTTTTGCTTTTGGAGGACTCTGTGTCTCCCTATATTATACGAGAAGAATCAGCAATTGCTGCCAAATAGCCAAGTTGTAATCACACTTTATAAAACACCAAAACCCAGGCAAAAATCAATACAAGCTGCCATACACCAGGGAAACAGGCAACACCTGTGAAAGTTACTCTGAGTTAAGCAATAAGAAGAGCGAAAAGGGAAGCCCACATCTTGATCACACCTTCCTGAAAGCAATCAGAAAACATAAAAAATTACCAAAACACATACTCAATTACATATTAGGGACACAGATAAACACTAAACATGTCCAAGAAGCAAAAGCAGATGACCATATCAGCACATGTCCAGAAAAAAGATAAAATATCTGAGACAAATGACCTAGAAGTAGACC
>NW_006408519.1:54942819-54945039 GCF_000296735.1 Chrysochloris asiatica
ATGACTGGATGATCAGAGCTCAACCAGGAGAAAAAAGAAGATTTAAAAAAGAGTAATCTGATACAATTTGATGAACTTGACCTTCACCTATGGATGCAGTAACTCAAAAGAGGGAACAAATCCTTACAGCAAGAATCATTCCCATCCCCTCTACACACAGAGTAGACAGAGATGGGCAACTTGGACATTGGGTACTCAAAATGGGCGAGGGGCGAGGGGGGGAGACTACAAAGACAAGAAGTGACTGGCTTACAAGCTTTCAAGAGGGGATCTAGAGCCAGGGGGCATGGAGGAAGGCAGAATCTCCAGTGAGTCCTATCCAATCTGTCTAGGTGGAGCTGATGAAATGAAACGCAGATGAGTCACTTGTGATACAATAGTGAATAATTGTTATCAGGACTGATTGTGAGTGTTGGAAATGTAAAGGTAGATGTTTTGTAGCAAGGAGGGGAGTGATTAATTTTTCAGTCTAGGAGCAGAGATCTCTAGCACCATCAACAGAGAAGAGCCAAGAGCGGGATCCTACCCAGAGAAGCAGTGAGGCCCAAGATAGAGGCAGAGATGATGACGTGGAGTGATGAAGCGGCTGGGGAGTGATTTACTCTCCAGTCTAGGAGCAGAGGTCTCTAGGACCATCATCTAGAGAAGCAGTGAGGCCCGAGATAGAGGCAGAGACGATGGATGACGTGGAGTGATGAGGCAGCTGGGGACTTTGGATCCAGAGAGGGAGAGGGACTGTATGCTGAAGACTGGGGGTGGGGGGATGGGGGAGTGGAGTGTAGGGGGCAGGTTTGTAGGGTATACCCTTTAGTCGGTTGATGATGCATGGAGGGGATTGGAACCATGGCAATGAAACGATATACGATAGAATGAATGTAAAACTAAAGTTCTCTCATGCAAACTATCATATAATTCACAATAAAACATTAAAAGAAAAACACCTTCACAGGGTATATTAGTCTGCATGAGATTGTTCTCTGTATACTTTTCTCTGTTTTTTTGTTTTTGTTTTAACCACCCTTTCCAGAACTCCTCTCTCACTGTATGTTATACACACTGAATTCTATTTAGTTTCTTTAAAACTTTGTGTTTTTACCCAGTGAAGGAATTCTGACCATGTCCTTTTTTCTAAAATGCAGTTTCCACATCGATACCATGATTCCCCACCTTCTACTCTCCTTTTATGAGTTAACTCTTTTTCATTCTTCTGGTCTCAGATTAAAAATCTAGTTTCTCAGAATCTATTCACTGTCTTAATAGATTCCAACCTAAATTACCTATGTGCTTCCTATTATCATTTCAAAGCACCAACATTTTCCCTACAATGTACTCACTACTATATAAGGGGACTTTAAAAAGTTTGTAAAAGAATGGAATTAAAACATAATGGAAAGTTTCCATTAATTTTTTTAAGCCCTTCAGACAAAGGTAAATCAAAAAGTATTGCTAGAAAATCATAGAAGCCTTTATTAAACAAATAAATCAAAATGGAAACTATTGGTTGTTTTTGTTTTTTAAGGTTTTTATTGTGGATTCAGTGAAAGTTTACAGTACAGATCTTCAGTTTTACATTCAACAAATCATACACCTTGTTTCATTACAATGATTGTAATTCCCTCCATGTACCATCAGTAATAATTATTTTTTTATATAGCCTCCAAATGGGCCCTCACATTTCTGAGGGTGGTATTTCTAGCTTTCTAACCCTTCCCTGGCTAGAGTCCTGATATGGACTGCAAGGTCAGTTTGAATCACAAGGTCAGCAGTTCAACCCATCAGCTACTCCTTAGAGCTACTATATGGAGTCACTATGAGTCGGATCTGGACCCACGGCACTTAACAAAAACAACAACCCTTCCCTCCACCCTTCATCTTTCAGTTTGTCATACTGTTGTGGCTTATGTGTTGCTGTGATACGGGAAACTAAACCGACAGTATTTTAAATAGAACCCATAATGGACATGTTCAAGACTAAGACAGACTAGGAGATTCAGATCACTTCTGAATGTTTGTTGTTGTTGTTAGGTGCCATTGAGTCAGAACTGACTCTTAGTGACCCCATGCAAAGCAGAACAAAACAAAGTCCGATCCTGGGCCATCCTCACTACCACTGCCACACTTGAGTCCATCAATGCTGCCACCTGGCCAATCCATCTCGTTGGGGGTCTTCCTCTTTTTCTCTGACCCTCCACCTTATCAAACAGATATTCTTCTCCAGCT
>NW_006408519.1:54948779-54949989 GCF_000296735.1 Chrysochloris asiatica
AGAGAAAAAGAGGAAGACCCCCAACAAGATGGATTGGCCAAGTGGCAGCATTGATGGACTCAAGCATGGCAACAGTAATGAGGTTGGCCCAGGATCGAGCGGTGTTTTGTTCTGTTGTGCTTAAGGTCACTATGAGTTGATACCGACTCGATGGCAATTAACAACAACAACAACTTGTATTTCTGTTATAGCAGAACAACAGGTTAGTGTTTATGAAAGAGCAACTCACATATGAATTTTAACTGAAAGAAAATGCATGTTGACAGCTAAAGGTAAAGATAGAAGCAGGCATCCTAGTGCTTGAGGTATGAAAGAAATACTAGTGAAGGAGTTGGCTTTGTATAGGTTGAGAGATAGAACTGTCATTCTTTGATACTGATAATCACTTGTTTTGATATGATCATAGGCAAATTATTACTATTGATTAGTGATTCCTTGGTAGTCCTGGTGTGGTACTTTAAGATAAGTACTGGATGGTAAGTGCAAAATTGGTTGTTCAGTCCTTCCTTAGAAACCCTATACAGGGTTGTCATAAGTCAGAACTGATTTGATGGCACTTAACAGCAACAACAAGTGATTTTTTGAGAAGAGTAATGACAAATTGAATTAGTGACTGAAGGAGTAGGGGAAGACTTCCAGAAAGATGGTGATCTATACAGACAACCTCCCCGGGTCTTCTGCAACAAAGGCATCAGAAACCAATTGAAAAAGTTATGGATAATCATTCTGGAACCTAGATTTCCAAAGGAAACGATCAAAAAGTAGATCAAATATCAAGTTGGAAAAGAAACTGAACAAAAATAGCAAACAAGGAGACACATAAGGTGAAGAATTGTCAACTGGCCTGACAATTTCAATTTATGCAAACACATTTTAATCAAGGTAGAAACATAATAATTGGCTCAGCTTGCTAAAGATGCACCAGTGCCCATAGTGGTGACTCATGAACAGAAAGTTTCAATCCTCCCTTATCTTCCATACCCTTCCAGTGACCAAAAGTGTCATTATCCCCAACCCCACCCACCTGGTGGCTGGCAACAGCCACTCCTACACTAGCCCTGCTCCATTAATGTTAGAGATAAACTCTTGTGGATCACGCACCAGAAGCAAACCATCCAAATATTTGGAGACACACAATTCCACCTCACTGGGTAGCAGAATGTGCCACCTGAGAATGGGCACTTGCACTCAGATAACTCTTGTTGTTGTT
>NW_006408519.1:54950089-54959276 GCF_000296735.1 Chrysochloris asiatica
CTTTTCCTTCTTTCTTGTCTTCTTAATGACTTTTTGCTCTCTTCATGTATGATGTTCTTGATGTCATCCCACAACTCTTCTGGTCTTCTGTCTTTAGTGTTTAATGTATCAAATCTGTTCTTCAGATGATCTTTAAATGCAGGTGGGATAAATTCAAGGTCATATGTTGGCTCTCATGGACTTGGCTTCATTTTTTGAATGGTTAACCACCGAAAACCTTATAAATATAAAAGGAACATTTTCTGATATAGTGCTGGACATGAGGCCGTGAAGTTGGAATATAATCAAAATATGACTTGACATTAATGACATGGATGGAGCTAAGATTTCATGACCTTCATTTGCTATTATGACATAATTCAAAATGAGAGAAAACAGCTGCAAACATCCATTAATAATCAGAATGTAGAATGTATGAGGTATGTCTTTTCTGGACATTGTCAAAAAAGAAATAAATCTGGTATTAGCCATTTTTAATAACACAGTTACTATGCCAGGAAAGAAAAAATCAAAAGGAATAGTGACACATATATAATCAAAAAGAACATTTCAAGATCTACCTTGAAATACGTTACTGTCTGTTATAGGATTCTACCCATACGTCTACAAGGAAGACCAGTTAATACTATCATTCAAATTTTTGTACTAAAGTCAATGATGATAAAATTGAAGAATTCTACCCTCTTCTTCAGTCTGAAGTTGATCAAATATGCAATCACGTTACATTGATAATTACTGGTGTTTAAAATGCATAAATTAGAAACAAAGATGAGGATCTATAGTTGGAAAATGTGACCTTGGTGGCAGAGATGATTCTGTAGATCATATGATATAATTTTACAAAATCAATGATTTATTCATGGAAAATACTGATTTTCAACAAAATGAAAGTAGATTAAACATCTGGACATCACTAGATGGAAAACACAGGAATCAAATTGACAACAAATATGGGAGGAGTTGATGAAGACATTCAATATCATCAGCCAAAATAAGACAAAGTTTTCATGCAATTAATTAAAAGTATATGTTGTTGTTAAGTGCTTGTGAATCAGTTCTGACATATAGCAATCCTGCATAGGGTTTCCAAGGAAGAGCTGGTGAGTTTGAACCCCCATCTTACAGTTCAAACTGACCTTGTGGTCCAGTGCATTATTGAACAGCATCACAGCAATTTAGAAATATGAAAAGTTGTTGTTGTCTTCATGGTGATTATTATATGGGTAAGAATAAAACTAACTCAAGGGAAAGTCAGATAATGTTCAATGCTGATTCAAGAATACACAAAAAGATAAACCAATATTATTATGATTTGTATGACACAAATACATTGGCCTGGGGGGGAAAGTCATGATTGCTTGTGAGAACTTTAAACTACACGGTTTTTTCATTATTGTTGCTCTTTCTTTTAACTTATGTTTTAATTAAATGGTGGTTATATGCTGTAGAGTCTGTTCCAACTCATAATGACCCTGTACAGGGTTTCCGAGGCTGTAAATCTTTACTAGAGCAGAAAGCCTCATCTTTCTCCCACGGAGTAGCTGGTAGCTTCAAACTGCTGACCTTGCGGTTCGCAGCCCAATTCATAACCACTGTGCTACCAGAGCTCCTTTTAATAGCTAAAGGTAAATATAGACTGTAGAACTATCCTAGAAAATAGAGAATATAGTAATATGGATTCAAAATAGAAGAAAATAATCTCCAAATTAAGAAATCATAATATCAGTGATAGAGGATACTTTTATAAGAATGCTAGGCTCCTGAGAATGCATCCTCAAACCAATCTTTAACCATTACTAGGGAGTCTTGGTGTGGCACTGTGGTTAATGCACCAGACTGTAAAGCTATTTGAACTGCAAGGTCAGTAGTTCAAGCTCACCAGATGCTCCTCGGCAACACTATGGGTCAGAATTGACTCGATGGCACTTAACAACAACAACAACATCATGTCACTATGCCCAGTATAGGACTCCTGGTGTGGCACTGTAGGATCAGCACTGGACTGTGAACCACTAGGTCAACAGCTGAAATCCGTCAGCTGCTCTTCAGAAACCATTTACAAGATCACTATGAGCAGGAAGTGACTCAATGACACTTAACAACAACATGCCCAATATTTGTTTGCTGCAACTATTTCCTTTTTCCTCAACCTGGTTTCTCATTCGTTATTCTTTGAATATAAGGAACACAGGTGTCACAGTGGTTAAGCACTTGGCTTCTAACTAAAATGGCATTTGTTTGAGCCAACAAGTGTCTGTACAGGAGAAAGAATAGTCTGCATCAATAAAGATTATTGCCTTGGAAACTCTATGGGCCTTTTGTACTCTGGTCTTATACAGTCACTAAAAGTCTAAATCAACTTGATGGCAATAGGTTTGTTTGCTTGTGTCTTAATCTTTTCATGCCACCCCAAAGGTAATGCCTACTAACTCCTCTAGTTGAACCTAGTCAACTTTACAGGATCCAATAAGAGCTTGGGGCAGTCTTGGGATAAAAGGAATGATGATAATAAATGTTCTTTAGTGTTATGGATTGGTTGTTGTTGTTGTTAAGTGCCATCGAGTCAGTTCTGACCTACAGTGACCCTGTATAGGACTTCTAAGGAGCAGCTGGTGAGCTTGAATCACCAACCCTTGTGGTTCAAATTGACTTTGTAGTCCATTTCATTAGCCCATAGTGCCACACCAGGACTCCATGAATTGAATGGTGTCTCTCAAAAAGATATGTTGAGATTCTAACATATGTATGAACATGACTTTGAAACTTTTATCAGTTATGTTAACATGAATTCATATTGGCGTACCAATCCCATCAGAATGGTATTCTTATAAAAGAGAAGAAAGACACATAGCAGAATGGTAACCTTATAAAAGTGAGAAGACAATCATATAGCAATGAAGTTACGTTGCAGCTGTAAGCCAAGGCATTCGTAAGACTAAGAAAAAAGAAAAAAGTTCTTCTAGAAACTTTGGAGAAAACTTGAATTTGGACTAATGTCTTCTAAAACCAAGAGAAAATGTCTTTTCATTGTTTAAAATCATTTATTTTTAATAGCTTCTTTTGGCACACTTTGGAAATGAATCCACACAAAAAATAATTTTGTGTATACATACTAATCTTGGAATGTCACCACATAGATGACTTTGTATTTTTATTACAATATTTATTTCATTTATCTTATATTTGAAACCATAAAATATTTTTAAACCATAGTCTACAATTTTGATATGCATCAGTGTAAAAGTTGGCAAATTTACAGTTCTGTTTCAACATACTATTCTGATACCAAAATAAGTGCTATAGTGTAAAAGTGATTGGAGTAGTAACCAGTTCAGATAGGGTTAAGAGGCACCCCTTCCACCAACTGGAGGGCAGGAGAGACATCAATTAATGCTCTTGGAGCTCTGGTTTCTCTCATGCAAACAAGAGATTTCTACTGAATAAATACAATAGTCTTTCTGCTCTAATGTTCCATGATCTCTTGTGCAAGGTACATTCAGTAGGGATACTCTTTACAGTACTGAATACTTTTAGAAAAAATTTACTTGATATTTGGATATTGTAAGTTCTGCCTTGTCATAGAAATCTTCTACTCTGTGATCTCTCTATGTAGAAGTGGTATTCCATCACTTAGAAATATGTTACTTGGACCCCAGTAGTCCCAAACTGGTACAAGTGGAGCAAATAGTACATGAAATCAGTTTAGTTAGGAGCTCTGGTAACGTAGTGGTTATGAATCGGGCTATGCACCTTAAGGTCAGCAGTTCGAAACTATTATTTAAAACATTTTTTTTAAAGCAGTATATATGTGGACAGAGGAGTGTATGTGTGTACACACACACAGCACCATGTCACAAAAGAGAGCCATTAACTGTGTCTTTAAGTCTTTAAGTGGAATTCCTGTGGGAGTCAAAGCAGTGCTATCCTGTTTATTTAGCCTTACTTTATGGCAAAAAAAAAGGCTTGAAGGCTTTTCAGCTATTTGAAAGCTGTATACAGGGCAAGTAAAAGTGATTGTGATGAAGAATTTGTTGCTCAGTAGGAGTTGGTTCAATCATTTCAAAGTAAAAGTAAATGTATATAGCATTAAAGGGAGTCCTGGTGTGGCACTTTAGGATAAACGCTGGACTACTAACCGCAAAGTCAGTAGTTCAAACCCACTAGCCATTCTTCAGAAACCCTATTTAGGGTATCTATGAGTCAAAACCAACTCGATGGTGCACAAAGACAACAACAAAGGGCAGGTAGGAACTATCCATAGTCCAGATGTTAGCAACCCAGGGACTGCTTGCAATGTATATCATTTTGTCTGTGAAAATCTATCACATCCAACACCTGATTTTATATATATTAACACTTAGGATAAGCACAAATTTACTTAAAAGGAAAAATAAGTAAGTCCTAACTATTTTTGCATATATCTAGTTGGTACTTAGGAGTCCTGGTAGTGTAGTGGGTTATGTGTTGGGCTGCTAACCAAAACATCAGCAGTTTGAATCCACCAGCCGCTAAAGATAGAGCAATGAGAGTTTCTGCTCCTATAAAGATTTACAGCCTTGGAAACCCTATACAGTGTTGCCATTAAGTCAAAACTGGAGTCCTTGAGTGGTGCTGGGTAGAATAAACACTGAACCACAAGGTCAGTTTTAACTGTGAGATTGGTGGTTCGACCTCACCAGCAGCTCCTCAGAAACCCTAGACACGGTCGCTATAAGTCAGAACCCAGTCAACAGTGCTAAACAACAACAAAATGAGTCAAAATCGATTTGATGGAACACACCACTAACAGCAGCAGTTTGTAGTAATATGGAAAAAAAAAAAATATATATATATATATGAAGATTTGCAGAAAAGCAAAAGACTCAAAAACATTGGCTACATCAGTTTTAAATGGCCTAAACTAGATCCTGACCTGTTCGCTTTGTGCAGCTTTCTTCTTTGTCCTACATTCTTCTAAGACTGCTTTCCAAAGTTTGAGGAACATATGTTTTCTTACGTATAGTCCAATCTTTCACCAAAACACAGAAGAGTTTGCTGATGATGTTTGTTTTGCCTATTTGTATGTTTGCTTTTATCATTAAAATCCCTGCTAGCTTTGCTTCATCGGAGAATAAAACATGCATTGCCTCTTCAAAATTAATGGGTTTTCTACACTACTAGGTTTTACTGTGACTTGGCCCTATCTCTAAAAATTGATCTGACAGCATAGGCAATACTACCACACAGAAACTGACAGCCAGTGACAGTTACTTGGAGGAAGAAGGGGCAATGGAATGTAGCATTAAATAGAAATCTTTTTCAGAACTGCATCTGCAAGGGTACAAAAGGCCTCATTGTTTTAGGAAGAATTGCTTCATTAATAGACTGGGGTTTTGAAACTGGATTCAACAATAGTTTGAAAAATGCAAGTTATCTTCATTAAATTATTTGTATCAGAGTTTAAAGGGATTTTTAAAGGACCATTTCACCACAAATTTTATAGACACAGCAGCTGAAATTCATTATATTATCAGCCATATTCCCAGACTAACTTTAATCAAATGGAGTTTTATATTGAGGACATACAATTTCTATTTAATTAGATGGTCTAGAGTATATAGATGAGCTAATATTTCTAGAGGCATCTCTAAGATTTTTACAAGGGCCGTTGTGTTTTATAGTGTCACAGAAAAATAAAAAGGAAGTTAAATCATGAATTTTACTAGGATTGTATGGAGGGAAAAAGCAATTGCCTTGCGTTGTAAACAGGATTATTCAGATTCAATCTGCCTTAAGCAAAAAATATAAGGGCAGCTCTTAATCAGGTTATTACATGAAGGTTCAGGATTTTCTCAGGTTTTAGAATATGGAAATCAAATTATTTGGTAAGTAAGCTTAAGAATAGTATCTAGATGCTCAGGTAGTGTTCTGAAACAAAAGAACAATCTGATTTCAGGTGTCTGTTCACATTTAAACTAGGTAGTCTGAGTTCTTAGTTTTCACATATGGGCATTGTCTATATACTGTTCTCTGTTTAAGATAATCTTAATAATGAAAGATACAAATGATATTAAATCATTATGAATAGAGTATGATAAATGAGGCTCCTTGTTTTCTCTGTGGTTTTACAGTATCCCTCATACCACTTCCTGGAGTTTCTTAAAATGCTCTATACTTACTGTAATGTGAGGGTTACTCACAACCAGTAACAGACATTAGTATTTTATGTAGATGGTACTCTTTCTACAACCTATCTTGAATCTGTATTTCAATCTAGTTGTAATACTGATCATAAATCATTTCATAACCCTCTCTGACTTTAAAAGTTATTAGAATAAACCTAAATCTATGTTTATGTATGGGAGAACAATTGAGTCTTTCCTTTAAGGTTTCATTTAAATTGTTCCTCAAGGGTCTTACTTCATATTATTATCCCTCTTTCTTTAGAACTGACCTACAGAAGCAATTTTGTTACTGTTTACTGGGAAAGTAAATGCAGTATATTTGATAGCTATAATTTTATCTCTGCTATATTATTATGCTGAATTTTAACTTAATTTTATATACATAGCCTTTTATACTTTAGTAATTTGCTGTTGTTCTAACTTCCAAAAAATGGTGGGATCGTTGTTAGAAAAACATTTTGCTTTTTTCTTATCTTGCTACTAGCATCAAATGATTCAGTCTGCTGTATCAGCCAGTAAGTCAATAACAATTTATGAGCACTTAGTATGAACCAGTAACCATGTTACAAGAAACACATACAACACTTACAAACTTCATGCTACTATTAGAAAACTGCAATGAATTAAGACAAATGGGAGCACTTTAAAATTTTAGAAATATTGTAAAGCAATGTATTACTGAGAATTAGACTGCCTAGAGAAAGATACTATAGACCCTGTGAGTAAGAATAAAATAAATACAGGTGAAAGATAAGTGAGAAAGGAGTAGAAAACCTGTGGAAACTGAGAAGAATAAACAGCATGACTACAAGAGTAAAATCAGGAGAGGAGAGATGCTGTAGGGAGCATCTCAAGCATAGAAGTGACATTCAAGTCACTGAAAATAAATGCAATCTCCTTAGTCATATTTCTGAAGAATTTTAGAGCTAGTAAGAGGTAATTGTCAGTGGAATTTGACTTTGCTTTCACTTGATCACTATATTGGTATTAACAAACTGCTGCGTAACTTTGATTGATTACATTTTATAAACAAACTTTCCAATTATGTTATTTTACAAAGAAAAGAAATATTAATACTAATGTATAGATAAGACCATAAGAAACATTAAATTGTAGAAATAGCATATGTAACAAATGATTTACCAATCAATGCAAGAGTAAATAAAACATAAAATCTAGATTTAATTGTCACTGTTGTTGTTAGGTGTTACTGATTCTGCTCTGACTCAAAATGTACAACAGAATGAAACACTGCCTGATCTTGCACCATCCTCACAACCGTTGTTATGCTTGAGCCCTTTGTTGCTGCCACTATCAATCCATGTCTTTGAGGATCTTTCTCTTTTTGATTCACCCACTACTTTACCAAGCATGATGTTTTCCTTCAGGAACTGGTCCTTCCTTCCTGCAACATATCCAGGGTACAAGACAAGACTTAGTAAGACTTTCTATTTGTTATACCCATTGTTTGTTTCTAAGCAAACCTATAACATATTTTATATTTTGTTATTAAAATAACAACACTTTCCTTCAAATCCATATACTTAATTACATTCTTTAGTGGAAAACAAACTTTAAACAACTTCTGTAGCTACTAACAACTTTGACTACACATTATTTCAGTTGACTATATTAAATAATAAATATCTTTCTTGCATTCGTGTCTATATTTTTACCCCAGTTTGTCTTGTATTCAAAATATAATACCCACTTTTGAAAATTTGGTGAATCCAATTAAAGATTAAAGGGGCATCATCATTATCCATCACTCAGTGATTTATTTTTCAAATATTTACATCATATTCTACTAAGTCCTGGCAATTCGACAGTGAAACAGGAGTCTTAGTTAACCTCAATGTGCATGCCAAATAGCAGAGAAGACAAACATGTCTATTTCAGACAGGATGTTATAGATACCTCAGGAGCACACAGGGACAAATTAAGCTGGATGTAAGGAAAGGCATCCACAGAGAGCAATATATAAATGGAATCGTAGCAGGTGTGATAGTTAAAACTTTGTGTCAACTTGGTTGGGCCAGGATTGTCACAGGTTTAGATGCAGGAATCACCTCTGTGATGAGATTTAACATGATGCAATCACCCCATGATGTGATCTGGTATGATTAGCCCTGATCTGATATGATTACCTTATGTAAATCTTCCTGTCTAGTATATCAATGAGACAAAATGCAATTGGTAGGGTTAGGCTTTTCTTGAGTCAATCTCTTTTGAGATATAAAAGACGTTTAACAAGCAAGCAGAGCTCAAAGGGAACTATTACAACTAAGAAGGTAACCAGGAGTGTGTCCTATGGATTTGGGGTCCCTGCACTGTGAATATCCTAGATCCAGGGGAAGATTAATGACACCATGCATGGAGATGTGCTAAGAATTTGGGATCTACAGATGCTGAAAGGAGACAAGGACCTATCTCCAAAGTTCACAAAGAGAGAAAGACTTCTCATAGAGCCAGCACTCTGAATTTGGACTATTAGCCTCCTAATCTATGAAAGAATAATTTTCTGTTTGTTAAAACCCATCTACTTGTATTTCTACCACTCATCTCTCAGTTTGTCGTACTGTGGTGGCTTGTGAGATACTTTCATTCTGAAAGCTATGCCACTAGTATTTTAAAAACCAGCAATGTCAACCAGGGTGGACAGGTTTCAAATGAGCTTCCAGACAAAGACAGACTAGGAAAAATGAGTGATGAAATACTTCCAAATATTTAGTCACTGAAAACCTTATTAATAGCAGAGAAACACTGTCAAATATGTTGTTGTTGTTGTTGTTGTCAGGTGCCATCTAGTGGAAACCGACCATAGCGACCCCATGCACAGCAGAATGAAACAATGTCCCATCCTGGGCCAACCTCACCACTGCTGCCACATTTGACGCCATCAATGATGCGACCTGGCTGATCCATCTTGTTGGGGGTCTTCCTCTTTTTCTCTGACCTTCCATATTACCCAGCACGACATCCTTCTCCAGCGACTGTTCTCTCCTGACAATATGTCCAAAGTA
>NW_006408519.1:54959406-54961103 GCF_000296735.1 Chrysochloris asiatica
ATGGCTTGGGTCAGGCACACCTTAGTCCTCAAGCTGACATCTCTGCTCTTCAACACTTTAAAAAGTTCCTGTGCAGCAGATTTGCCCAATGCAATACATCATCTGATCTCTTGACTGCTACTGTCAAATATAGTGCCATAAAATGAGCCCCTCAGGTTGGAAGGCATTCAAAATGTGACTGGGGAAGAGCTGCCTCCTCAAAGTAGAGTTGAACATGATGACACAATGGACTAAAGCCCGTGGGAGAAAAACCCATAGGACCTTCATTTGCAGTTGGGGCACAACTCAAAATGAAGAGAAACAGCTGTAAACAATCATTGAAAATTGGAACTTGGAGTGTACAAAGTATGAATCTGGGAAAATTGGAAGTTGTCAAAAATGAAATGGAATGCATAAACATCAATATCTTAGGCATTAGTGAGCTGAAATGGAATGGTATTGGCCTCTTTGAATCTGATGACCACATGGTTTGCTATGCCGGAAATGACAAACTGAAGAGGAATTGTGTTGCATTCATTGTCAAAACGAACATATCCAGATCAGCCATGAGGTACAACCTTGTCTGTGATGGAATAATAACCATGTGCTTACAGTGAAGCCCAGTTAATACCACTATTATTCAAATTTATGCACCAACCACTAAAGCCAGTGAGAAAGAAATAGAAGAATTCTACCAAGTTCTTCAATCTGAAATTGATCAGACATGCAATCAGGATGTATTGGTCATTACTGGTGATTGGAATGTAAAGTCTGGGAGCAAAGAGGAAGGATCAGTAGTTGGAAAATATGGCCTTGGTGGTAGAAATGATGCTGGAGAATGCATGATAGAATTCTGCAAAATCAATGATTTGCTCATTTGAAATACCTTATTTAGACAACATAAGACATGACTACGCACATGATCCACACCAGATGGAATATATAGAAAATAAATTGACTACATCTATGGAAAGACACAATGGAAAACTCCATATCATCAGTCAAAAAAGGCCAGGGGCAGACTGTGGAACAAACCATCAATTACTTATAAGAAAATTCAAACTGAAGCTGAAGAAAATGAAAACAAGTCCATGAGAGCCAAAATATGACCTTGAATATATCCCACCTGAATTTAGAGATCATCTAAAGAACAGATTTGATACATTAAACACTAAAGACCGAAGACCAGAAGACTTGTGGGATGACATCAAGAACGTCATACATGAAGAAAGCAAAAAGTCATTAAGAAGACAAGAAAGAAGGAAATGGTCAAAATGGATATCAGAAGAGACACTGAAAGTGTACAGATGCTAAAGCAAATGGAAGAAATAAGGAGGTACAAGAGCTGAACAGAAAATTTCAAAGGTCAGCTTGAGAAGATATTACCATAAAATGTGCAAAGATATGGAATCAGAAAACCAAAAAGGAAGAACATGCTCAGCATTTCTCAAGTTGGAGGGAACTGAAGAAAAAATTCAAGTCTTAACTTTCATTATTGAAAGATTCTCTGGGCAAATGATTGAATGATGCAAAAAACATCAAGAGAAGATGGAAGGAATACACAGAGTCATTGTACCAAAAGGAAATGGTTAATGTTCAACTGTTTCAAGAGGTAGCATATGATCAAGAGCCAATAATCCTGAAGGGGGAAGTCCAAGGTGCATTGAAGGATTGTCAAAGAACAAGGCACCAGGAATTGATGGAATAACATTTGAAAT
>NW_006408519.1:54963772-54990034 GCF_000296735.1 Chrysochloris asiatica
TTTTGTTGTATTTTTTTTCTTTTTTAGTTAATATTCTTTTATTATTTTTGTTATTTGTTTTATTGATTTCTTTTACTTTATTGTTTACATTTTTTTAATCCACTTGGCAGTAGACAGCAATTGCTGCCCATGCACATCTGCATCTCCTGTAGTCCCAACCACTGGATAAGTGCAACCACCTTCTCCTGGGCAATATGATTGACAACAGAGAGCATACAATGCCAACCAAGTCTACCTTAAATTTCTGTCCATGAACAGTGAACTGAGAACTTCAAGAACCAGGAGACAGGTGGGGAGTGCTTAGTTGCTACTAAACTAGCTAGCAGATTTGGATAAAACAAAATAAAGCCAAAACAAAACAGGTTAGGCTTAACACACCAACATACATCACCAGTTACATATAAACACAAAAACAAAATGTCTCAGAAACAACAGAAAACCTCAGTTCATACAAATAAACAAGACAGAGTAGCTCGAACGTATGACCAAAATACAGAGCCAGTAATCCTGGTGTGTTGCTATAGGTTAATGCACCAGACTGCAATTCCATTTGAACTGCAAGGTCTGTGGTTCAAGCTCACCAGCTGCTCCTCAGAAAACCTATGTAGGTTCAATATAGGTCTGAACTGACTCAAAGACACTTAACAACAATAACAATACTTTTTGGGAAGAAATTCAAAAGAATAATCTTTAGATATCATCGACAGATTGAGATAAGGGTCAAGGAAAATACAGAAAAAGGTAAGGAAAAGACAGGCAAAACTCGAGAAGAATTCAGGGTAACAATACAAGGAAAAGTAGACAGAATCTGTGAAACATTGGAAACCATACAAAAACAACAAATTTATATACAGAAGGTTAATGCAAAGATTTTGGAAATAATTAATACATTGAAAGGACAAAGAAATTGAACTGAGTCAATGGAAGACAGAATTAGTGATACGAAAGACAAATCTCTCAATACTAATCAATTGAAGAAACAGGAAAAATGAATAAGAATAAATGAAGAAAGGCTATGAATTATATGGGACACTGTAAAATGGAAAAACTATTATATAATCACAACTTCCAAACAGGAAGACACACTCACACACAAGGACAGAGAAAATTTTTAGAGATTTGTTAGAAGGAAACTTCCTGATATTACAAAAGATGAGAGTATAAAACATTTAGGAAGTTTTGTTGTTGATGTTAGGTGTCGTGAAGTCAGTTCCAACTCATAGTGACTCTATACAAAACAAAAATAAAACACTGTCCAATCTTGCTGTTTATCACAGACCTTCCACTTTACCAAGTATGATGTCCTTCTACAGGAACTAGACCTACTGAAAACACGTCCAAGGTAAGAGACGACATCTAATTATCCTAGCTTCTAAGATACATTCAGGCTGAACCTCTTTGAAGACTGATTTGTTTGTTCTTCTGGCAATCCATGGACTTTTTAATATTCTTCTCCAATACCATAACACAAATGTATCAATTCTTCTACAGTCTTACTTATTCATTATCCAACTTTCATATGCATATTGTTGATGTTGTTGTTATGTCATGGAGTTGGTTCTGATTCATATGCATATGAGGCTATTAAAAATACCATGGCTTGTCAAGTTCACCTTAGTCCTCAAACTAGTATCTTTGTTCTTGAACACTTTACAGAGGTTGGTCTTTTGCATCAGATATGCGTAGTGCAATACATCATCTGATTCCTTGACTGCTGCTTCCATGAGTGTTGATGGTTGATCTGAGTAAACTGAAGTCTTTGACAACTTCAATGTTTCTTCCATTTATCATGCTATTTATTGGTCTACTTGTGAGATGTTTTGTTTAATTACATTGTGGTGCAATGCATACTGAAGGCTGTAGTATTTGATTCCCATCAGTAAATATTTTAAGTCCTCTCTGTTTCCAGAAAGCAAGTTTGTATAATTTGCATACCACAGGTTGTTAACAAATCTTACTCCAGTCTTCTGACTTGGATTCATCCTTAAGGACTTACCTTCTGGTCCTTAAAATTCTGGATACATATAAAAACTGTTCTGGATTGGTTTGAATTTCTGGCAGCTTCTTGTTAATATACTGCTGCGACCATTTTGGAATTCTCTTCAGCAAAAATTTGTTTGTATGTGATATTAATGATACTGTTTGATGACTGTTGTTTTATGTTAGGCAGCTTTTCTATAAACTTGTTGCATAATTTCAATGATTTAGTAAGATGTGCAGTTGAACTTTGTTAAAAATTTGATAATAGTCCTGACCTCAAAATATTTTTTCCTTCATAGTGCATTCTTTTCTCCATTTATAATAATGTTATTTATTGATATAAAGGTGAGAATTTTTATTTTCTTTACATTGAGGTACAATCCATACTGAAGACTGTAGTCTTTGATCTACATCAGTAAGTATTTTAAGTTCTGTCATCTGCACATTGCAAGTTGTTAATGAGTCTTTCTTCAATCCTGATGCCATGTTCTTCTTCATATAATCCAGCTTCTCAAATTGTTTTCTCAGCATACAGTTTGAATAAATATGGTGAAAGGAAAAAAACCTGACACATACCTTTCCTGATTGTAAACCATTCAGTATCCCCTTGCTCTGTTCTAATAACTGTATATTGGTCTATATACAAGTTTCTCATGAGCACAATTAAGTCTTCTGGAATATCCCTTCTTTGCCATGTTATCCATAGTTTGATCCTCACGGTCAAATGCCTTTGCATAGTGAATAAGGCACAAGTAAACATCTTTATAATATTCTCTGCTTTTAGTCAAGATCTAGCTGATGAAGTCAGCAGTGATATCCCTCTTTTCATGTCCTTTTCTGAGTTGGCTTGAATTTCTGGCAACTCCCTGCTGATGTACTGCTGCAACTACTTTATAATTATCTTCAGCAAAAAATTTGCTTGCATGTGATACTAACGATATTGTTTGATGACTTCCACATTCTATTTGGGGTCCTGGTGTGGAGCTGTGGGTTAATGTCCTGGAAGGCAAAGTCAGTTTGAACCGCCAGGTCGGCAGTTTAAATACACCAGCTGCTCCTGAGAAATCATATACAGAGTTGCTGTGAGTAGGGACTGACTCAGTAACAAGAATAAGAACACATTACATTTGGCTACCTTTCTTTGGAACTAGTACCAATATAGATATTTTCCAATTGGATGCCCATATAGTATGTTCCAAATTTCTTGTCATAGAAGAGTGAGCAGTTACAATGTTGCATCAGTTTATTGAAACATTTCAGTTTGTAGTCTGTCAATTCTTGAAGTCTTGTTTTTGACCATGCCTTCAGTGCATGAAGGACTTCTTCCTTCAATACCATTGGTTTTCATTACATAGTAACTCTTGAAATGGTTGAACATCAACCAGTTTTTTTGGTGCACCGACTCTGTGTATTCCTTCTATCTTCTTTTGATGTTTTCAGTGTTATTCAGTATTTTGGCCATAGAATCCTTCAGTATTTCAAGTTGAAGCTTCAACTTTTTTCCTCATTTCTTTCAGCTTGGGAAAAGCTGAACATGTGTTCCTTTTGGCCTTTCTAACGCAGCTCTTTACACATCTCATTATAATACCTTATTTTGTCTTCTTCAGCTGCCATTTGAAATTTTGTCAGCCCTTTTACTTCATCATTTCTTCCAGTTGCTTTAGCTTCTTTACACCTAAGAGTAAGTTTCCGAGTCTCTTCTGACATCCATTTTGGTTGTTTCATCCTTTCTTGTCTTTATAATGACCTATAGCTTTCTTCATGTAATATGGTTGGGATGTCATTCCACAACTCCTCTGGTTTCCAGTCATTAGTGTCTAATGCATCATTCTTGAGATGATCTCTAAATTCAGGTGGTATATACTCAAAGTCACATTTTAGTTGTCTTAGAGTTAGTTTTTATTTTCTTCAGCTTCATCCTGAAATTGCTTATGTGCAATTGATGGTCTATTCCACAGTCTGCCCCTGGCCTTGTTTTGGTTGGTGATATTGAGCTTCTCCATCATCTCTTGCCACTTTTGTTGTCTATTTGATTCCTGTGTGTTCCATCTTGTGAGGTTCGGGTTATCGTCACATTTTGTTTTTTTTAAAACAAATGGTATTTGCATTGCATAAGTCATTGGTTTTGAAAGCTTTGTCATGAAATCCAGAGCATCATTTCTGTCACCTGGGCCATATTTTCTAATTACTTATTCTTCTTTGTTTCTAACAGTTGCATTACAATCACCAGTAATTATCAATGCATTTTGGTGGCATGTTTGATCAGTTTCAGACTGATTAAGATGTACTTTCCAATTTCATCATCACTGGCATTATTGATTGGGGCATAAATTTAAATAATAATGTAATTAACTGGCCTTCATTGTATATGTATGGATATTCTCGTACCACAGACAGCGTTTTACTTCAAGATAGATCTTGAAATATTCTCTATGATGATGAATGTGATACCATTGCTCTTCAATTTATAGTTTCTGGCATAGTAAATCATATGACTGATTCAAAATGGCCAATTTCAGTTCATTTCAGCTCACTAATGCCTGGAATACTGATCTTTATGCATTCCATTTCATTTTTGACAACTTCCAATTATCCTAGATTCATACTTCACACATTCTATGTTCCAATCATTAATGGATGTTTGCAGCTGTTTCTTTTCATTTTGAGTTGTAGCATATCAGTAAGTGAAGGTCCTAAAAGCTTTGCTTCTTTCATGCCACTAAGGTTAAACTCTATATTTGAGGGGGCAGCTTTTCTCCAGTTAAATGTTTAGTGCTTTCTAACCTGAGAGTTTCAACTTCTGGAACTATATCTGGAAATGTTCCATTGCTATTCATACACTGCAAACCTTAAGGTCATCAGTTCGAAACTACCAGCTGCTCCACTAGAGAAAGATGAGGCTTTCTGCTTTCATAAGATTTACAGCCTTGGAAACTCTGTACAGGGTCACTATGAGTCGGAACCAATGCCACGGCACATAACCACCACCACCACCACCAAATCAGAAATAGTCAACCTCTCCATTTTTCTACTCTGTCTAGCTAGAACCTGTCTACCATGCAAAATCCTTTTAGTATTTAAAATACCAGTGGCATAGCTTCTCTCACCATATAAACACATCAGCTACAACAGTATGACAAAATGACAGATGAGTGGTAGATTAGAGAAGTTGAAAAATTACAATTCAAGATTAGAAATGTTCAGGATACAGTTCTTCTGGTCAGAAGCACCTCCTCTCAGCTGTGCCTGCAGACAGGCCTCTCTCTGGTCTTTAACTTCTCAACAATATAGCCCTTTGACCTCTGTCCTGCTTGGGTAAGTCTTACAAAGCTCCTTCAGTGCTACCAATAAATGTCCAAAGGGCACACTACTCCACCATAAGCCGCATTCTGAAGGTGCTCAACTCTAACTCTATAGGTCAGTAAACCTATCCCCTTAAGTTAAGCACCTGGAGGTACCTCATTCATTAATTGAATCTTCTGCCTCAAGGCACTCAGTTTTATTCCTGTATGGGACGTCTACTACTCTCTCTCATGCTCTTGGTGCTATTGCTAATGGTTCTTTTTTGCTCTTCTGGTGTCACAGCTCTGTCTCCTGGGTTAAGGAGTTTCCAAGCACAGCATCAAATGGTCTGAAGTATACACTTTGCCCTTGAGTCTTCTATCTTGATAGGAGATCCTCAGCACCTGCTTCTTAGAAGAATCACTTTAGACCCAGCAAGGTGGTAAATCCTCATGCTAAAGTTACAAGTTGTTAACAATCACTCATAAGTGAATCATATAATTCTATCAGTGTATTACCCCAATTTCTCATACCCAGAGCCATTTTGAGAAGAGGAAATTTTCATTGGTCCCACCCAGTTGTTGTGTGGGAGTTAGAAAGACTATGACTAGAAAAGCCAGATAAAATAAATTACTTCACCACACTACCCAAAGTAACCTAGAGATATAATGCAATCTTGATCCAGATACTAACATCATTCTTTAATGAGATGGAAAAACTAGTCACCAGCTTATATGGAAAGGAAAGAGACACCAGTTAAGTAAAGCACTATAAATGAGAAAGAACAAAGTAGGAGGCCTCACATTTCCTGATGTCAAAATCTACTATACAATTCCTGTAGTCAAAACAGCCTGTTACTGCCACAGTGACAAACAGATACACCAATGGTACGTAATTGAGAATCCACGGTAAATCCATCTACCAATGGACAGCTGACAAAGGGCTGAAAACCATTAAATGTAGAAGAGATCATAACTTCACCAAATGTATTAGCAAAACTGGATATCCACTGTAGAAAAATAAAACAGTACCCACAAACAAAACACTAAATCAAGATGAATAAAAGCCTAAAGGCAAAACCGAACCTATAAAGCCACCTCTAGTCTATCAGCTTGTCATACTGTGGTGACTTGTGTGTTGCTGTGCTTCTGGAAGCTATGACACTAGTATTTTAAATACCAGCAAGGTTCACCCATGGTGGACAGATTTCAGATGAGCTTCCAGACTAAGACATACTAGGAAGAAGGAAAGGCAAATTACTTTTGAATGGTTAGCCACAGAAAACCTTATGAATAGCTGTGTAACGCTGTAAGAGGGCAGAAACAGAACATCGATGATGGATAGCACTAAAATATTGTCAGATGTCAAAGACCATGCCAGAAAATGAAGCCCTCAGGTTGGAAGGTACACACAATACCACTGGGAAAAAACTGCTTCCTCAAAATAGAGTTGACCATGATGACATGAATGGAGTAAAGCTTTCAGGAGCTTCATTTGATGATGAGGCACAACTCAAAATTAAGAGAAACAGATGTTAATATCCATTAATGATCATAACACAGAATGTACAAAATAAGAATCTAGGAAAATTAAAAGTTGTCAGAAACGAAATGGAATGCATAAAAATCAATATCCTATGCATTAGTAAACTGAAATGCACCGCTATTTGCCATTTCGAGTCAGACAGTTATATGTCTTACTGTGCCAGAGTTTGCAAATTGAAGATGAATGGCGTTGCATTCATTATCAAATAAAACAAAACAAAAACATTTCAAGATCTATCTTTTTTTAAAGTTTTTATTGTGAATTGAGGGATAGTTTACATGGGAGAACATTGGTTTTACAGTCATCATTTCAATGCAATGATTACAGTCTCCTCCAATGCATCGTCATTCAACAGTATTTGATTCTATTCCCTCTGCTGTTTTTGTTTTTGTTTTTTTGGAGGTGGGGAGAAGTACACAAAAACCCTCAGGAATATATAATCATTTCAACAACCGTAGGGCACATTCTGCAAGCCTGCCTCCTGGCTGCCAGCACACAGCCTTTCTCTTTCCATGAGTCTAGAGTCCTCAGCTGCTCTATCTCTCGATGTCGTCATCTCTACCTCCATCTCTGGTGTCATTGCTTTTCTGGATAGGATCCCATATTCTTCTAATGCTCCTCTCTCTTGATGGTCCTAGGGACCTCTGTTCCTGAACTGTAAGATTAACTGCCCCTCTTTTTGTTATAAAATTTTTACCTTTACAGTTGTGACAGTCACAATTAGTCATGATAACAATTACTCATTATTAAGTCATAAGAATCTTATCCCTGTCTCCTTTTACCAGACCTGTCTAGACAAGATGAAAACTATTTAGTGGGGATTCTACCTTCCCCCTCACACTCAAGATCTGTCTTGATATACAGCACTCTCTGTGATAGTATAATATCCATATACCTACAAGGGAGACCTGTTAATACAACTCTACTGTTATTAAAATTTCAACACAAACCACTAAAGCCAGAGATTATGAAATTGAAGAGTTCTACCAACATCTTCAGCCTGAAATTGATCAAACATGCCATCATGGTGTATTGATAGCTACAGGTGATTGGAATGCAGAGGTTGGACACAAAAAGGAAGAATCAGTAGTTGGAAAATATGACTTTGATAGAAATGATGCTGAAGATCACATGATAGAATTTGCAAGTTAAATCACTTCTTCATTGCAAATATCTTTTTTTTAATAACATAAAAGATGACTGTACACATGAACCTCACCAGATAGAACACACAGAAATCAAATCGACTACATCTATGAGAAGAGATGTTGGAAAAGCTCCAAATCATCAGTCAAAATGAGAACAAGAGTAGACCATCTATTGCTCATATGCAAGTTCAGGTTGAAGCTGAAGTAAATTAAAACAAGTCCATGAGTGCCAAAATTTGACCTTGACTATATTGCACCTCAATTTAGAAATCACCTCAAGAAGAGATTTGATCCATAAATTACAAAGGGCTAGGTGTGGCACTGCAGGTTAATGCGTTAGACTGCAAAGTCATTTGAATCACAAAGTCAGCAGTTCAAACTCACCAGTCACTCCCTGGAAACTGTATACAGGGTCACTGTGGGTCAGAACTGACTAGATGGCACTTAATAACAACAACAAAGACCAGAGAGTTATGGGATGACATCAAGAACATCATACAGGATAAAAACAAAGGGTCATTAAGAAACCAAGAAAGAAGGAAAGGACCAAAATGGATGTCAGAAGAAACTCTGAAACTAGCTCTCCAGCATTCTAATGCTAAAGAAAATGGAAGAAATGAGGAAGTAAAAGAGCTGAACAGAAAATTTCAAAGGGAGCTCAAGAAGACAAAGTCAACTATTATAATGAACTATGCAATGACTTGGAGTTAAAAAACCAAAAGAGAAGAACAAGCTCAGGATTTCTCAAGCTAAAAGAATTGAATAAATTCAGGTCTCTACTTGAAATATTGGAGGATTCTATAGACAAAATACTGAATGATACAGAAAGCAACAAAGGAAGATGGAAGGAAAACACTGAGTCACTGTACTAAAAAGAAATGGACAGTGTTCAACTATTTCAAGAGATAGCATATGATCAAGAAAAAAAAAAAAAAAGTCCAAGTTCTAAAAGCATTGGCAAAGATTATGGCATTGAGAATTGATGGAATACAAAATGAAATCTTTCAACTCATCTCATCTATGTGAAGAAATTTGGAAGGCAGTTACCTGGCCAATTGATTGGAAAAGATCCATATTTGTATCCATTCCAAATACAGGTGACCCAACAGAACGTAGAAGTAATCTTAAAGCTCATGAGCAGCCATCTAAGTTTCAATTATTGAACTTTCCCTGTTAGAAATAAAGAATGGTGAAGAGAATAAAAAACTCATGAAACCAATACAAAGAACTAATAGATCACACAAATTTCCTCCTCCATAATCCTAAAACATGAAGAATTAGATGTTTTCTAATTACCATTACCAACTACTCTGAAAGGGATCACATTAGAAACTCCTAGATAGTGTAGAGGAAAATGTGGACCAAAACTTAGAATTATTATAAATATTAGGCTTACTGGTCTAACAGATTTATGGTCTTGAGACAATGGCTTTTGGTTACCCTTAAAGTCTGGAAGGAAACTTACCTCTAGGCCTCAATTTTCAGCAAAACAACAGACAGATCTATAAGGTGAATAATGAAAAGGCACACTCCTTAAAACAATCAACCATTCAAGATTAGAAGGCCAGCATTTGCCCAAAGACAAAGTTCAGAAGACAGTAAGACAGGAAAGACAGGAACAGAAACAGAAAACACAGAAAATAGGATAAATGATGTTACATTGTGGAATTAAAGTCAGTGTCCTGATAAAATGTACATTCATTATTGCATGGAAAATACATTTGCTCTATAAACTTTCACCTAAATCACAATAAAATAATTTGAAAAAAAAAATTTAAAAAGTAATAACAAAGTGAGTTTTCAAGAATCCCTTTAAAAAAGGCATTCTCATCTTTTTTTTTTTGAGTTTCACTAGAAGCATCAGCCACCGCTTGTCTGTCAATTTATCGTACTGTGATGGTGTATGTGTGGCTGTGATTCTGAAAGCTATGCCATGGATATTGTAAATACCAACAGGCTCACCCATGGAGGACAGGTTTCAGATGAGTTTCCAGACAAAGACAGTCTAGGAAGACAGAGAGATAGACTACTTCTGAATATTTTGTAACTGAAAACCTCATGAACAGAAGTGGAACACTGTCAGATATAGTACCAGAAGATGAGCACCCTGAGGTTGGAACACTTAAAATATGACTAGGGAAGAGATGCCTCCTCAAAGTAGAGTTGACCATGATAATGCAAATAGAGCAAAACTCTCAGCATCTACATTGTACTGATGGGGCACAACTCAAAATGAAGAGAAACAGCTGTAAACATCCATTAATATTCCGAACATGGGATGTACAAAGTATGAATCTGGGAAAACTGGAAATTGTCAAAAATAAAATGGAATGCATAAACACCCATATCCTAGGCATTAATGAGCTGAAATGGACTAGTATTGGCCATTTTGAATTTGAAAATCAAATAGTTTACTATGCATGGAATGACAAATTGAAGTGGAGCGGTGTTGTATTCATCATAAAAAAGAACATATCAAGATCTGTCATGAAGTACAACACTGTCTGTGATAGGATAACAACCATATGCTTACTGGGAAGACCAGTTAATACCACTATCATTCAAATGTATGCACCCACCTCTAAAGGCTGTGATGATAAAATTACAGACTTCTACTAACTTTTCAGTCTGAAATTGATCAAATATGCAATCAAGATGTATTGAAGATTACTGGCAATTTGAATGCAAAAGTTGGAAACAATGAGGATGGATCAGTGGTTGAAAAATATGGCATTGGTGATAGAAAAGGTGCTGGAGATTGCATGATAAAAATTTGCCAGACTAACGTTTGTTCATTGCAAAGAACTTTTTTAAACAACATAAAAGGCAGCAATACACATGGACCTCACCAGATGGAATACACAGAAATCAAAGTGACTAGACTGTAGCTGTGAAAAGAGATGGTGGGAAAGCCCCATATCATGAGCCAAAACAAGGTCAGGGGCAGATTGTGGAACAGACCATCAATTGCTCATATGCAAATTGAGGCTGATGTTGAAGACAATGAAAACAAGTTCATGAGAACAAAAATATGACCTTAAATATAGCCTACCTAAATAATAATTTACAAATAATCCAAGAAGCTGGATTCTATGAAGAAAAACATGGTATCAAGATTGGAGGAAGACTCATTAACAATCTGCGATATGCAGATACTACAACCTTGCTTGCTGATCATGAAGAGGATTTAAAACATTTACCGATGAAGATCAAAGAGCACAGCCTTTGGTTTGGATTACATCTCAATGTAAAGAAAAAAAAATCCTCATCACTGGACCAATAAACAACATTCTCATCAAAGGAGAAAAGATTGAAGTTGTCAAAGACTTCATTCTTCTTAGATCAACTATCAACACTCATGGAAGCAGCAATCAAGAAATCAAAAGGCGTATTGCATTAAGCAAATACGCTGACAAGACCTTTTTAAAGTGTTAAAGAGCAAAGATATCAGCTTGAGGACTAAAGTGTACCTGACCCAAGCCATAGTATTTTCAATAACTTCATATGCATGCAAAATCTGGACAGTGAATAAGGAAGACTGTAGAAGAATTGATGCTTTTGAGTTATGGTGTTGTAGGAGAATATTAAAAGTACCTTTGACTTCCAAAAAACAAACAAATCTATGTTGGAAGAAGTATATCCGGAGTGCTCCTTGGAAGCAAGAATAGCCAAATTTCGTCTCTCAGACTTCAGACATATTATCAGGAGGCACCAGTCACTGGAGAAGGATATTGTATTTGGTAAAGTGGAGGGTCTGATCAAAAGAGGAAGACTCCCAATGAGATGGATTGGCACAGTGGTGGCAGTGATGGGCTCAGGCGTAGCAATGATTGTAAGGTTGGCCCAGGACCAGTAGTGTTTCATTCTGTTGTGCATAGGGTTGCTATGAGTCCGATGGCTCCTAAAAACAACAAAGAAGCTTCAGGATAAAAGTTACATAATCTAGTTACTATTAAATGAACCACAACTCATGGTGACTCCATGGGTGTCAGAGCCTGGTTTTCAATGGTTGATAGTTTAGGAAGTCTATCAGCAGGTCGTCCTTCTGAGGAAACTGCTGGCCTTGTGGTCAGCAGCCCAACACCTAACACACTAATCCAACCATTAATCCAAGCTAAGCTTAAATGTTGTCTCTTATATGAAGCATCAGTTATTTCCTCACTTCATCTTTGAACTCTCCTTCTATATAAAACAACACTTCCTTTTATAAAAACTCAGTACGTTATTGTACATTCAGTTTCAAGATAAAATATGATATTGAAGTTAGTAGTGAACAGACATGTTGTTGTTGTTAAGTGCTGTCGAGTCGGTTCTGACCCATAGCGACCCTGTACAGGGTTTCTGGGGGTGTAAATCTTTACGGGAGTAGAAAGCCTCATCTTTCTCCCGCGGAGCGGCTGGTAGTTTTGAACTGCTGACCTTAAGGTTCGCAGCCCGATTCGTAACCACTACGCTACCAGAGTGAACAGACATAAGTTCCTGTATTAGCTATAAACACATCTAATATTGAATGTTAATTTCCCTAAGTTAATAATACCCACTATATGCCTTGAAAAAGAAAGAGCTCCTAAACCAATAAATGAATAGATGAAAAAAAATATATATGACCAAACTTAATGATCAATTGTCTTTGTTTCTAAAATCCTATGGGCCAAATGGAAGCAATACAATAGAAAATTGGACTTTAAGGAATGAGTTGAAAGTGTAGAGAATGGAACATTGAAAAAGTATGTCCTAGTTTCCAAACTCTGACACAGTGACAATTACATTTGTCAACTTTGGGTATAGTTTTTTTAATACTTTGTCATTTATGATTCAGTTTCATTATAATCCAGTACATATGAGTTTCAGTTCGAGGGCAAGTCAAAACTTATCTGCACTCTGGTTATATTAAAACGTTCATTCATTTCTACAGCTGATGACAACATTGAGTGTGTACCTGAAATGATTGTAGTCTATACAAGTGACAGTGGGTTAGGTGGCATATTATTTGCAAATCATCATGGCTCTGCCTATGAAATAATCCATGACAAGCATGATTTTTGAAAAATATGTATGCAATGGACAACGAAACAACTCATAAAGAGCATACATAGAAGTATTTAGATGTCTGCCAACCAAATTTGCTGTACTGAAGGAAGGTGAAAGTTTCTTAAAATATCGTTACTGGTGACAAGACATGCACTCATCACTATGAGACTGAGAATAAGCTACAGAGTATGGAATGGAAGCATCCTCAATTGTCTGCCAAGAAAAAGTTCAAAAGTCAACCACCAGCTGGAATATTGATGCTTGCAGTTTTCTGGGACTTTCAAAAGTTATTATGGAACACTATCAGGAAAAAGGTTCAACACTCTTCAGTGCTCCTTACAGTGAGATGCTCACTGAAGAGCTAAAGTCTAAACATTGGATTAAATACAGAGGCCTGCTATCCAAGGGCTTTGTGATGTTGTATGATAATGTACCTCCCCACATCTCTGTCCACATTGTTGATACTGCAAAATCTTCATTTTGAGGATTTAAAGCATGTTTTCTACAGTCCTGAGCTTGCTCCATCAGACATTAACCTGTTTGGTCCCCTAAAAATAGCCCTTCCATGACGATGATTCACCTCTGATGAAAAAGTGAAGACAGTGGTACATTCATTGCTCACAGCTTTGCCTAAATCATTTTTTAATATGGGTTTACAAAAGTTTGTTGACAGATAGACGTAGTATATTGAAAAGCAAGGAGATCATATCGAAACTTAAGTATTTGTCTTTTCTAAAAGTTAATTACAATGAATTCTACAGACACAGTGCAGATAATTTTTGATTCACCCTTTTATATACTACAAAAACATTTATTTGCTCATTGAATGGAGGTAGAGCTGTGTTCACAGGAGGCAAGTTAAAATCCTTAAGTCTATTATAAGCTTTCTCTTGGCACTGAGGTGTTTATATAACAATAAAATGAATTGTACTTTTTTATTCTTATTCACATCCCTGAAAAAATCTATAATTTAATAAAAAACCTGGTCAGTCAGTTCTGATCTATCCATTTCCAATTGATTGACTGTTTTCTTGATAGCTTCAATGTAATGAGGTTTTTGCTCTTCGTGAAGACTGAATGTTTGGTCCAACAAATGCACTTTAATCTCCTAAATAAGGCTTTAAGGAAATTACAGATAGTTTTATTGGGAAAAAGTAATTTAAACATGAATTTTAACTATATATTGTTACCAAAAAAATCATTGACTTTAACAACACAGTTTTACATACAGCATTACAAGATGATTTTTTTTCAATATTAGAAACATTAAATATGGATTGTATTTTCACCCCAATGCCATAGAATCTTTAAATTTTGTGTTTCCACCTGTTTTGCACAACCAACACTTCACACATGTCAGTCACAGCTGTTATTTTGGAATAAGTAAACTGTTGAAAACAACAGGGATATTTTAAATAGCAATCATGGCATATTGGGAGATTTGTTTGTGTACATTTAGACAGCATTCACCAGTTCTGTTTATATTATTTATCTGCTGATTTTGTTAGTGTGTTTTATATTGTTTACTATACAATAACAAACTCAGGCACCTACAGAGATACTCAAAATTAGACAAGCTTCCAACCACAGAAATATAATTTGTTTATATTTTCTTAATTCAAATACAATTTTATTTTCTCTGGTTTTTCAACGTGTACAGCATAGCATGCCCAATTACTACAAAATTTTATCCAAATAGTATTGAGATAGCAATGCTGGCCTTTCAAGCAAGATTTATCTGAGAGAGAAAAAGAAGCAGCATTCTTTGCATTGGGCAGGCGTTAAAAACACAAGTATCTCCCAGACCAAACCAAGTGGACCTGGCTTCACTCTCCAGAGGAACAGCAGCATAACCTAGTGGGAAAACCCCAAAATAAAAGTTTTTAAGTCTAATCCTGAAACCACCAAGTATTCACTCAAGCTGTGTCTTGTAAATATAGAAAAAACTAACCAAAGCAATCAATGTTATTATTTTAAAATTCAGTTATTTGGCATTATGGAGCTTGTACATCTAATAAAGCATTTTTGGTTTCATTTTCATAACTGGTCAATATGATCAAGTGAGATTATACATGTAATCATATTACAAATATTTGCTCTACTCCTATGAACATTTTAAAACATTTTTCATATCCACATGTGAAATTAAAGGTTCTAGATAGAAAATACATATAATGTTAAGTAAAACTTAATCTTTGTATCAGTTGCTCTATGAATATGACTCATTGAATATTTTATTTTTTAAAACATTAATAGAAATATACAGATATGCAGATGTACATAATACATAATTATTATAAATCACATGGTATATATTTTTAAATTTACTTATTTTACTTATTGTAGTATTAGTTGAGGATTGTATTTAAATTAATTCCTTGTATAGATTATAATTTTTAATTATATAATTTTATGTAATTTATATGAGTTTATTTACATGAATTCTTAAAATATACATCTACATTAGGCAAATTCAGAAAATATTTAAGACAAGTGATAAAAAATATATTTTGTAAAATATTTAACTTACCAGGAAATAAATATAGATAATTAGTCTTCATTTGAATTCTGTTAAAACTGTGCAAGTTCATGGTTAAAATGTAAAGACACTCGAGAATGATAATTTTTATTGCAATTCCAAAACTCAAATTATATTTGTATTCAGAAAAAATACAGTTTATGTTAGTACACAAATATTCTATAGTTAATCTATATATTCAAATGAAATATAATGAATATCTCACTTATAAAAGGAGAATTCAGGAACAAAATGTGCTACGGTATCAGCTAACAGATACAAAATGAATAGAAAAGTTACCTTTAAATTACAGCAATCATCCTTGCAATTTCTATCCCTTTCTGGTTGGATCTTTAGTCAGTGATTCATAATTTCACTGGGATTAATTTGCCAGGATTCTGAAGACACTTATCTTATTTTCTGGAATTCAGAAAGGGATCAGCCTACACACAATATATTTCTCTTATCTTTCAGAACAGCAGCACATGATGAAAGGAGATTCATGTTGAATGAATGAATTTGTCATTGTCCGTGATGCCTAGATTACATGAATATGACCCAGATGTGTTTTTTTTGTTTTTTCCCCTAAACACAATGGGACATATTTATGCATAAATAAACCCTAAGCAATTTAAGAATTATCATTCTTTCTAGTTCTGATATTTTAGTCATAATTGATATGCTTACCTTTATGATAACTTGTTTGTCTTATAAGAAGAGTATTTTCTGATAGTGAAAGAAAAAAGTGGGGGCTGTTTTAAACCATTAAATGGTATATCTGGATCCATTTATTCTTTGAACCCTGACTATAATTGTAAATTGCAGAACTCAGCATCTATTTTGACATCAAAATAAGCAGTTAGTTATATTTATAAGGCTGTAAGGAGCTCTGGTAGCGTAGTGGTTACAAGTCGGGCTGCCAACCTCAAGGTCAGCGGTTCGAAACTAGCTGTGGTTCTGCAGGAGAATGATGAGGCGTTCTGCTCCCGTAAAGATTTACAGCCTTGGAAACCCTGTGCAGGGCCACTATGAGTTGGAATCAACTCCACGGTACTTAACAATAACAAGGATATAGCATTTAATAATGAATAACTAGAGGCAAGATAAAATTTCTAAATATTTCTGTCCTTTTACATAAATGAACTTGGTTTCTTTGGTTTTCCTCATTTTATAGATAAAAGGAAGAGAGAAAATAAGAGACGAGTAGACTCAATAAAACATAAATCAAAGTGCTAAACTCGGGAAATCTTGATAGATGCAACTTCTCCACTAGTGACAATCTAGGTGACACATTTTACTTCTAAACTTTTTTTCCATTAGTTTTTTGACAGGAGTACACTAGTTCATCTTTAATGAGATTCTAGTGTAAAAACTTCAGGGCTAAATAAAAGAAACAAATCAAAAGGACCGAATGATTGCCACTTAATGTGAAAGAATGAAAGTGCAAACAATCATTGTATGACATCTAGCTGTGCTAGTCACTGCAGAATGACAGGTAGAACAATTCAAAGTTACTGATCTAAAGACGGAATAACAGCTTATATGTTTGAAGTGCTCAGAAGATGAAGAAATAAAACAGACTCAGAGATAAGACATGGTTAAGCCTTTTAAATTCCATGCCCTATTGTCAGTATCATTTGAATGGTCTTCCACTTTTTTTTTTTTTTTTTCTGAAATCATTTGATTGAAGGAATTAATTTTAGAGCTCACCTTATGGTTCTATGCTTTGGGTTTCAGATAATGTTTTAAGCAAAATAAAAACATCTTATATAACATGCTTGCATAATCAAAACTCATTTTTTATTGATTCATTACTACATGCACTGTAAAATTTCACATTTAGGGCTCTATAACTAGGTACATTTACATCATCTGTTCAAATTTTTAATTTTATATTTTCCTATGCTCATTTTTTTATTTTTTAAAATAAGGAAAACCTCCAGTTCTTTCTTTCAAGACTTTTTATCAGTGAAAAAACCTATTCTATTACTGTTGGAAACAATAATCTGTAATTGCTGCTTTCAGTCCTAATTTGGCTTGTCCCTACTTTTTCATCTTAATCTAATCTAAACCTATTTGAGCAAATAAAATGATATTTACCTCATCCTCTGTTACAAGCTTTCAAGATTACAGGCTTCAGGAAAAATCAATACAAAATACCAGCTTAGCAGCAGGTTTGTGCTCAGTGAGAATGCTAACTTTTCTTCCCAGTATGTTTGACTCTCAGCTATCCTGGAGCGAAAGCAGAAATCATACCAATAAAAAGAGAAAAAAAGAGGAAGGAGGGATACCTCAGTGATGTGCTTATGCTAGGTTAGTAGCCACTTTCAGTTTACAAGTAAAAGTGGAGTCTGTGGTCAAGCTCCCAACCTTTAAAGCTTGTTTCTGGATGACCTATCTTACAGAGTTCACAAAAAGCAAGTTCTTGACCTTACAGATTTTTTTTTTTTTTTCAGACTCAAATGCCACCTTCATTTATTATTTATTTGCTTCAAGCAATTGGGACTTGAGGTATCATCACACCTGACTGGCTGATTTAAGAAAGTGGCCACCTCTCTATGGCATAAATCTCATGAGAATAAAATCCTATTACTTTCCAAAAAGATTACTTCATTTACTTCCTAGAATAAGCTTTTGATGAAAACATTAGAATGTTGAGTTTGTAAACAACCAAGAATTCTCAGAAGTATTGCCCCCTTTTTTGTTTGTTTGTTTTGATGTCTCAAATGGAAGCTTATTTTCCTTTAGTGTATGTGTCCATTTTAAGCTTGGACTTTGTGAACACTAACAGCTTAGTTCTTGTAAGCACAGTCCTTGCTGAAACTTTGAATTGCGATATATCTATGCTCTGCACCAGCCTACAAGGTAGCACTCTTTCAGGTTTTTATTTTATTCTTTAAATTTCTTGTAGAATTTTGCTTGTCTTCTCAAGACCATGTATAAGCCATTTTCCATCTCTTAATATACTCTGCTTTGAAGGCTCTATTGCGGTAGATTAATTTGTCTCTTCTAGATGATTAGATGTGTACTTAGAATACTTTTTGTTTTTAAGATCAAGTTGTAGACACATTATGATGAACAAAGATGTCATTCATTCTTTCATCCTTTTGCGCAGTCCCTGATGCCAAAAAGGAAAGTGGATAAAAATATCTGGTAAAATTAAGTTTTTCTAAACATTGCAAAAGAAAGGTCAACACCATAGAATGCTTGATAATGTTAATTATGGAGGTTATGCTATTTATTCTATTATTGACTGTTAGTGCTTTTAAGCATATATTATAGACAATTAAATAAACTACTACTTAGGAAAGATAATACTAAGAGCAATATTCATTTTATAGTACAGAAAATGTCTACTGGAACAAACACTATTATATGACAGGCAGTTCAAGTTCACCGGTCACTCCTAGGAAACCCTATACAGGGTCACTATGGGTCAGAACCGACTTGACAGCACTTAACAACAACAACAACACAACACACTGTCGTGTGGAATCCTGGTGTGACACTGTAGGATGAACACTCAACCATAAAGTCAGATTGAGCCACAAAGTTGGCGATTCACACTCACCAGATGCTCCTCAGAAATCCTATACAGACAGGGTCACTATCAGTCAAACTGACTCAACAGTATTTAACAACTACATGTTTACCTGTGCTTTATTGACTATGCAAAGGCTTCAATTGTGTGGATCATGACAAGCTATGGACAACATTGCAAAGTATGAGTATTCCGGAACACTTACTTCTGCTCATGAGGAATCTGTACATGGACCAAGAGGCAATTGTTTGAACAGAACATGGGAACACTGAATGGTTTTAAATTAAGAAAGGTGTACAACAGGATTATATTCCTTCACCACACTAATTTAACTTGTATGCTGAGCAAATAATCCGAGAAGTTGGGTTATATGAAGAAAAATGTGGCATCAGGATTGGAGGAAGACTCTTTAACAACATGCGATATGCAAATGATACAACCTTGCTTGCTGAAAGTGAAGAGGACTTAAAATACTTATTGATGAAGATCAAAGAGCACAGTCTTTGGTATGGATTGCATCTCAATATAAAGAAAACAAAAATACTTACCAGGGAACCAATAAACAACATTCTGATCAACGGAGAAAAGATTGAAGTTGTCAAGGACTTCATTCTTCTTAGGTCAACTAGCAACACTCATGGAAACAGCAGTCAAGAAATCAAATGGCGTATTGCATTAGGCAAATCTGCTGCACAAGACCTTTTGAAAGTGTTGAAGAGTGAAGATGTCAGCTTGAGGACTAAGGTGTGCCTGACCCAAGCCGTGGTATTTTCAATAACCTCATATGCACGCAAAAGCTGGACAGTGGCTAGACTGCAAACCATAAGGTCACCAGTTGTAGCACACAAACCACCCAAGAAAGATGAGGCTTTCTGATCCTGCAAAGATATACAGTCTCAGAAACAATACACAGGATCACTATGAGCCAAAACTGAATGGCAACTAACAACAATGATATACTGTCATATATATAGTGTATGTATATAGACTGTTGTTGGAGATATACTGTTGTATATATGCTGTCAGAACCGACTGTACGGCACTTAACAAAAACAACATGCTGTCAATGATACAGTATATATACATATAGTGTTGTTAAGTGCCATTCAGTCAGTTCTGACTCATAGGGACTGTGTGTAGGGTTTCCAAGTTTGTAAATCTTTGCGGGAACAGAAAGGCAAAAGTGTCACTTTTCTCCATCGGAGAACTGGTAGACTTCAAACCGCCCCCCCTACCCCCACCCCCCTTGTGGTTCACAGTCCAGTGCTTATTGTACAGAGTCCCCACGGCACTCCAGTAGAAATACTAGGGTAAGTAAAATGATACTGCTGCTAGAGTTCTGGTTCATACAAGCACACATTTATTTCAAACAAAACATGTGTCATAATTATCTAATGCTCCTATTACAGAAATACTACAAGGGAACAGCTTTAACAACCAATATTTTTTCCTCTTACAGTCTAGGAGGCTAGAAGTCCAAAAGCAAAGTGCCAACTCTTTGGGAAGGTTTTATCTATGTCAGCTCTAGAGAAAGTTCCTTGTCTCTTTGCAGCATCTATAGTATTCCTCGGACATCTTCATATACCTTGGCATCAATAGTCTCCAGGATTTAGGAGCTTCACATTGCAGAGACCTCAGGTCCAAAGGACACACTTCATTCCTAGCTCTTATTCTCGATGGTGCAAAGTCCTCACTTCTTTGCTCAAGTCTCTATCCTTTCATTGCTTCTAAGATATAAGCTGTTGTATGCCACAACCTTGGGGATCCCTCATAAATCAGATCAGGGTAGTGGTGGAATTAAGATGATGTATCATACCTATGAAGTGCTGGTTTGGTACAATGGAATAAGTATTAGATTGCTAACCACAAGGTCAGTAGCTCAAACCCAGCAGTCAAATCTCAGAAACCATATACAATATTGCTGTGAGTTGGAACTGACTCAATGGCACTTAACAACAATAATCCCACCCTTAATCATCTTATGGTTTAGTATATCAAATCAAATCATGGGGGATAGCTACATCTCAACTGCCAAACTACTGAAAGTCCTGGCGTAGTCAAGTTGACAAAAATTCTTAACAATCCTAACGTGTTTAAACATGACTCTATGGTCAGTGGATAGATGCAGACAAATTCTTTCAGTAATACACTTTTTCTTAATATCATTTGAGTGCCTTTAAAAACAAGGTCCATCAAAACAGTGGCTTCCAAGGATATCGGCTGGTCCAGTTAAATTAAGGCAGAGAGGTCAGCTCAGAAGGTTATGGCACCTATTTTGGGGAGGATTCCTGTTTTTATTCTGTCAATTAAGAGAGCCTTGTTTTTTGTTAATACTTTACTGCAGCTTAGACTTTTTCCTTCAGTACTATTGGTTCTTGATCATATGCTTGCTACCTCTTGAAATGGTTGAACAGTCAATATTTCTTTTTGGGACAGAGACTTTGTGCATTCCTTCCATCTTGTTTTGATAGTTTCTGACTCATTCAGTATTTTATCCAAAGAATCCTTTAATACTCAAGTAAAGGCTTGAATCTTCAATTGTATCAGCTTGAAAATTGCTGAGCATATTATTCCATATTGGTTTGTAACTCCAGGTCCTTGTACATTTTATTGTAATAGTTTGTCTTCTCAAGCTGCCATTTGAAATTTTCTATTCAGCTCTTTTATTTCATTATCCCATTTGATTTAGCTGTTCTATATTCCAGAGGAAGTTTCAGCATCTTTTCTGCTATCCATTTTGGTGTTTTGTCTTTTATGTCTTTTTAATGATTGTTTTGCTTTCTTTATGTGTCTTGATGTCATTCCACAACTTCTGTGGTCTTTGTTAATTAGTGCTCAATGTGTCATATCTGTTCTTAACATGGTCTCTAAATGCAGGTGGGATAAATTCAAATTGAAGAGGAATGGTGTAGCATTCATCATCAAAAAAGACAATACCAAGATTTATCTTGAAGTACATTGTTGTCTGTGATAGCATAATATCTGTATGTTTACAAAGAGGAATTATTAATACCACTATTATTCAAATTTATACACCAACCACTAAAGCTAGTGATGATGAAAATGAAAAATTCTACCAACTTCTTCAGTCTGAAGCTGATAAAACATGCAATCAAGTTGTATTGATACAACTTGGAATGTGAAGGCTGGTTAAACAAGAGGAAGGGTCAGTAGATGAAAAATATGCCCTTGGCAACAGAAATGATGCTAGAGATTACATGACTAAATTTTGCAAGACCAGTGACTTATTCTCTGCTATTCATAAGGTTTTCAGTGACTAGCTTGTCACTCTTTCTTCCTAGTCAATCTTTGTCTGGAAGCTCATCTGAAACCTGTCCACCATGGGTGACCTTGCTGGTTATTTAAAATACCGGTGGCATAGCCCTCAGAATCACAGCAACTCAAGCCACCACAGCATGACAGACAGATGATTGGTGGCCATTTGGTTTTATGTCAAAACTGTCACTAAATTTCAATATCAATCCTGATACAATCAAGATGTACTATCCTGATACAATCAATACTGATACAATCAAGTTGTTCTCTCCCAAGATGGTGGCTCTGTGAACAGCTGAGCATCTTGAATTAGAAAACAATGGATTTCTGGATTCTCCTACTAATTCCCCAAGCTGTAAGCCCTCCAATCCTCCAAACATACCTTTATATTTGTTTTCAGACTTCCAGCACCATTCCGTGAGCTTTCTTGGCCCAGTATTCCATGTTGTTGTTGATGGAGCTCTTCACTGCACATGTACTCGATCTGCCATCTTGGAAGAGCAAAGATGTCAGCTTGAGGACTAAGGTGCACCTGACCCAAGCCATGGTATTTTCAATAACCTCATATGGATGCGAAAGCTGGACAGTGAATAAGGAAGATCATAGAAGAATTGATGCCTTTGAATTGTGGTGTTGGAGGAGAATACTGAAAGTGCCATGGACTGCCAAAAGAACCAATAGATCTGTTTTGGAAGAAGTGCAGCCAGAGTGCTCCTTAGAGGCTAAGGTGGCTAAACTTCGTCTCTCCTACTTTGGACATATTGTCAGGAGGCAACAGTCGCTGGAGAAGGATATCATGCTTGGTAAGTTGGAGGGTCGGAGAAAAAGAGGAAGACCTCCAATGAGATGGATTGGCCAGGTGGCATCATTGATGAACTCAAGTGTGGCAGTGGTAGTGAGGTTGGCCCAGGATTGGACATTGTTTCATTCTGCTGTGCATGGGGTCTCTATGAGTCAGTTCTGACTCAATGGTAGCTGACAACGACAACAACAACAGTGACTTATCATTATAAAAACCTTTTTAATCAAATAAAAGGTGACAATACACATGGAGAAGGAGCTCTGGTAGTGTAGTGGTTATGAGTCAAGCTGCTAATCTCACAGTCAGCAGTTCGAAACTACCAGCCATTCTTTGGGAGAAAGATGAGAATTTCTGTTCCTGTAAAGATTTACAGCCTTGGAAACCCTATGCAGGGTCACTATGAGTCAGAACGAACTCCACTGAACATAACCACCACCACCACCACCACCACCACCACCACCACCACCATACACATTGACTTCACCTGGCAGAATACACAGAAATCAAATTGACCACATCTGTGTTTCACCACTTGTCTGTCAGTTTCCCATATTGTGGTGGTTTGCATGTTGCTTTGGTCCTGGAAGCTATGCCACTGGTATTTTAAATACCAGCAGAACCACAAAAATAGACAGGTTTCAGATGAGCTTCCAGACTAAGACAAACTAGGAAGAAGAAGATGCAGACTAATTCTGAATATTTAGTTTCTGACAACCTTTTGAATAGCAGTGGAACACTGTCAGCACCAGAATATTGAGACATGATGAAGAGCACCAGAGTATTATTAGATATTATGCTGGCAAATGAGCCTCCCAGGCTGGAAGACTCTCAAAATATGACTCGGAAAGAGCTGACTCCTCAAAGTAGAGTTGGCCATGATGATATGAAGGGAGTAAAGCTTTGGAGAACCTTCATTTGTTGATGGGGCACAATTCAAAATGAGGAAAAGCAGCTGTAAACATTTATTAATAATCAGAAAATGGAATGTATGAAGTATGAATCTAGAAACATTTAGGAGTTGTCAATAATGAAATAGAACACATAAACATCAATATCTTAGGCATTAGGGAGCTGAAATAGACTGGTATTTGTCATTTTGAATCTAAAATCCACATGGTTTACTATGCTGGGATGACAAATTGAAGAGGAATGGTGTCACATTCATCATCCAAAAAAAAATTTTTTTTTCAAGATCTATCTTGAAGAATATGTATATTTTGTGATAGGATAATATCCATACACCTACAGGGAAGAGCAGTTAATACATGTATTATTCAATTTTGCACACCAACTACTAAAGCCAGTGGTGATAAAATTGAAGAATTCTATCAGCTTCTTCTTCAGAGTCCTAGTGTAGCATGGAAGAATAAGCATAGGACTGCAAGGTTTAAACCACAAACGTTGGTAGTTCAAGCTCACAAATTACTCCTTGGACAGTCTATAAAGGGTCGCTATGATCAAAATGGACTCAGTGACACTTAACAAAAACAATGACAACTTATTCAGTCTGAAATTGATCAAACATGCAATCAAGATGTATTGATAGTTACTAGTGATTGTAATGCAAAGTTTAGAAACAAAGTGGAAGGATCAGTAGTTGGACAATATGACCTTGGTAATAAAAATGATGCTGAAGAGCACATGATAGAGTTTTGCAAGACCAATGACTCCTTCATTGGAAATACCTTTATCTAAAAAAACAAAAAATATGACTGCACACATGCACAGGATGGCATACACAGAAATCAATTTGACTACATCTGTGGAATGAGACAATAGAAAGATTCTATATCATCAGTCAAATCAAGGCCAAGGACAGACTGTAGAACTCACCATCAATTGTTCATAAGCAAGAAAATTAAAACAAGTCCACAAGAGCCAAAATATGACCTTGAACATATCCCACATGAATGTAAAAATCATCTAAATAACAGATTTAATTAATTAGACACTAATGACTGAAAACCATAGAGTTGTGGTATGACATCAAGAACACCATGCAGGAAGAAAGCAAAAAGCCATTGGGAAAATAAGAAAGAAGGAAAAGATCAAAATGGATTTCAGAAGGGACTCTGAAAATTTCTCTCCAGCATAGTGATGCTAAAGCAAATGGAAGAAATGAAGAGGTAAAAGAGCTGAACAAAAAATTTCGAAGGACAGCTCTAAAAGACAAAGTCAAATATTATAATGAAATGTGCAAAGACCTGGAGTAAGAAAACCAAAAGGGAAGAACATTCAGAATTTCTCAAGTAGAGGTAACTAAAGAAAAATTCAAGCCATGACTTACGGTACTGAAGGATTCTATGGGAAAAATACTGAATGATGCAGAAACATCAAAAGAATATGGAAGGCATGCACAGAGTCACTGTACCAAAAAGAAATAGTAGATGTTCAACCATAACAGAAGGCAGCATATGGTCAAGAGGCAATGATACTGAAGGAAGAAATCCATGGTGCACTTAAAGCATTGACAAAGATCAAGGCTCCGGGAACTAATCAAATACAAACTGAAATCTTTCAACAAACTCATGAGACACTGGAGGCACTTGTTCATGTATGCCAAGAAATTTGGAAGAGAGCTGCCTGGCCAGTTGATTAGAAGAGATGCATATGTGTACCCATTCCAAAGAAAGGTGACCCAGTGGAATGCACAAATCATTGGCCAATATCATTAATATATCATGCAATTAAAATTTTGCTAAAGATAATTTAAAAAGAGCTGCAGCAGTCCATTAAGACAGAAGTGTCAGAGAATGAAATCAGAGTCAGTTGATGACGTGGAATAAGGGATTACTGATGTTATATAGATCTTGGCTATAAACAGAAAATAAAAGCAAAATGTTCACCTGTGCTTTATTTACAATGCAAAGTCTTTCAATTATGTGGAACATGACAAGCTAACATTGCAGAGAATGCATATTCAGGAACACTTAATTGTGCTCATAAGGAACCTGTACACAGAACAAGAGGCAGTTGTTTGAACAGAACAAGGGAACACTGAATGATTTAAAATTTAAAAAGATATGTGCCAGGGTTGTATTCTTTAATCATGCGTATTTAATATATATGCTGAGGAAATAAATAAAAAAGCTGGATTATAAGAAGAAAAACATGGCATCAGAGTTAGAGGAAGACTCAT
>NW_006408519.1:54990834-55014845 GCF_000296735.1 Chrysochloris asiatica
AGAAGAGACAATGAAATTTGCTCTCCTGTGTAGAGATGCTAAAGAAAATGGAAAAAATGAGGAGGTCCAAGAGCTGAACAGAAAATTTCAAAGTTCAGCTCAAGAAGATAAAGCCAAACATTACAACAAAAATGTGCAAAGATGTGGAGTCAGAAAACCAAAAAGGAAGAACACGCTCAGCAGTTCTCAAGCTGGGGGAACTGAAGAAAAAAATTCAAGCCTTGACTCCTTATTGAAAGATTCTCTAGGAAAATATTTGAGTGATACAGAAAGCACAAGAAGAATATGGAAGGAATACATAGAGTCACTAGGAAATGGCTGACATTGAATGGTTCAAGAGGTAGCATACGATCAAGAGCCAATGGTTCTGAAGGAAGAAGTCCAAGGTGCATTGAAGGAATTGGCAAAGAACAAGGCACCAGTAATTGATGGAATAAAAATTGAAATCTTTCAAGAAAGGGATGCAGCACAGGAGGCACTCACTCATCTCTGCCAAGAAATTTGGAAGACAACTATCTGGCCGACAGATTGGAAGAGATCCATATTTGTGCCCATTCCAAAGAGAGGTGACCCAACAAAATGCGGAAATCACCAGACAATCTCCTTGATATCCCAAGCAAGTAAAGTTTTACTAAAGGTAATACAGAAATGGCTATAAGCATACATTGACAGAGAACTTCCAGAGGTTCAAGCCGGATTCAGAAGAGACCGTGGACTGAGAGATATAATTGCTGATGTCCAATGGATCTTGGCTGAAAGTAGAGAATATCAGAAAGATATTTACCTGTGCATTTTTGACTATGAAAAGGCTTTCCATTGTGTGGATCATGACAAGCTATGGACAACACTGCAAAGTATGAGTATTCTGGAACACTAAACTCTGCTCATGAGGAATCTGTACATGGACAAAGAGGTAGTTGTTCAAACAGGACATAGGAACACTAGATGGTTCAAAATTAAGAAAGGTGCATGATAGGGTTGTATTCTTTCACCATACTTATTCAACCTGTATGCTTAGCAAATAATCCGAGAAACTGGGTTATATGAAGGAAAACGTGGCATCAGTATTAGAGTAAAACTTATTGACAACCTGCGATATGCAGATGATACAACCTTGCTTCCTGAAAGTGAAGAGGATTTAAAATCTTTACTGATGAAGATCAAAGACCACATCTTCAATATGGATTGTATTTCAATGTCAAGAAAACAAAAATCCTCACCACTGGACCAATAAACAACATTCTGATCAATGGAGAAAAGATTGAAGTTGTCAAGGACTTCATTCTTCTTGGATCAACTATCAACACTCACGGAAGCAGCAGTCAAAAAATCAAATGACGTATTGCATTAGGCAAATCCTCTGCACAAGAACATTTTAAAGTGTTGAAGAGCAAAGATGTCATCTTGAAGACTAAGGTGTGCCTGACCCAAGCCATGGTATTTTCAATAACCTCATATGCATGTGAAAGTTGGAAAGTAAATAAGGAAGACCATAGAAGAATTGATGCTTTTGAGTTATGGTGATGGAAGAGAATATTGAAATTGCCATGGGCTGCCAAAAGAACCAACAGATCTGTTTTGGAAGAAGTGCAGCCAGCGTGCTCCTTGGAGTCCAAGATGGCCAAACTTCATCTCTCCTACTTCGAACATATTGTCAGGAGTGATCAGTCACTGGGGAAGGATATCATGTTTGGTAAGGTGGAGGGTCAGAGAAACAGAGGAAGACCCCCAACGAGATGGATTGGCCAAGTGGCCGGATCATTGAGCTGAAGCATGGCAATAATAGTGAAGTTGGCCAAGGATTGGGCAGTGTTTTGTTCTCCTGTGTATAAGGTTGCTATGAGTTGGCACTGACTTGATGGTACCTAACAACAACAACAATTTTACCTGGATCAAGCATCAACACTCATGGAAGCAGCATCAAATTACATATTGCATTAGGCAAATCTGCTGCACATGACCTCTTTAAAATATTCAAGAACAAAGATGTCACTCTGAAAACTAAGGTACAACTTACCCATGCTGTGATATTTTAAATAATCTCATTGTGAATGTTAAAGTTGGAAAATGAATAAAGAAGATCATAGAAGAATTGATATATTTGAATTATAGTGTCGGAGGAGAATAATAAAATACTAAAGACTTTCAAAGAACAAATTTTTGTTTGAAGAAATACTTAGAATGTTCCTAAGAATCCAAGATGTCCAGACTTCGTCTCTTATATTTTGAATATATTAAAATGTGGGACCAATCCCTGGAGAAGGACATCATGCTTGGTAAAGTGGATGGTCAGAAAAAAAGAGGAAGACCCTCCAATGAGATGGATTGGCACATTGGCAACAGCAATGGGCTCAATCACAGCAATGACTGTGAGGTTGGTGGAAGACCAGGCAGAGTGTCATTCTGTTGTGCGTAAGGTCTCTATGAGTCGATGCCTAACAACAAATCTGTGCTATTGTTCAGAGAACACAAAGTAAAATATTATAATGTAATGTGCTCAGATCTGGAGTTAGAAAACCAAAAGAGAAAAACCAAAAATTTCTAAAGCTGAAAGAAATTAAGGAAACAATTCAAACCTCATTTTGCATTATTAAAATGTTCCATGGGCAAAATATTGAATGATGCAGGAAGCATTCAAGGAAGATGGAAAGAATATAGAAAGCCAATGTATGAAAAACAATTTGTTAACATTCAGTCATTTCTGGAGATAGCATATGATCAAGAACAAATGGTATTGAAGGAAGACGTCTAAGCTGCACCAAAGGCATTAGTGAAAAACCAGCCTCTAGGAATTGGTAGAATACAATTTAAAATGTTTCAACAAACTGATATAGCTCTGGAGGTACTCACCAGTCTATGCCACGAAATTTGGGAGACTACAACCAACTGAAAGAGATTCATATTTGTGTTCCTTCCAAAGAAAGGTATCTCTGAAGAATGCAGAAATTATCATTATCAAACTTATTGGACAACATCATTAATATCACACACAAGTGAAATTTTACTGAAGGTAAAATATGTTTACAACAGCATTTCAACAGGAAACTTCCCGAAATTCAAGCTGGATTCAAGACCACATGGAATTAGAAATATCATTGCTAACATCAAATGGATCTTGGCTAAAAGCAAATAATAATAGAAAAGTGTTTACTTGTGTTTTATTGATTATGCAAAGGCATTTGACTGTGTGGATTATAAAAACATATGGAAACATTGCAAGGAATGGGAATTCCAGTGCACTTAATTGTGCTCATAAGGACTGATGCATAGACCAATCATCATTCATTTGAACCAAACAAGGGGATACTGACTAGTTTAAATCAGAAAAAGTGTACATCAAAGTTATTTCCTTTCACCATACTTATTAAGTTTGTTTGATGAGCAAATAATAGAAGTTGTGCTATATAAGAAAGAATGCATCATCAACTTTGGAGGAAGCTTATGAAAAATATGGGCTATACAGTTGACACAACTGCTTCTTGAAAGGAAAGATGACTTGAAGTACTTGTTGATGAGATCAGACTATAGAGTTCAGAATGGATTACAACACAAAGTAAAGAAAGCAAAAATCCTCACAACTGGACCAATAAACAACATCCTAATAAATGGAGAAAAAGTTTGAGTATTTCATTTTACTTGAATCAACAATCAGTGCTATAGAAGCAGCTTTCAAGAAATCAGTGATGTGTTCATTGGAAAAAGTGTTAAAGAGCAAAGATTTCACTTTGAGGACCAAGGTGTATCTGACCAAAACTATTGCAATTTCAATTGCATCAAATGTACACGAAAGTTTTCTTAAGACTAGAGAAGAATCAAATTTGAATAATGGTGTTGGCAAAGTACATTGAAAGTACCATGAATTACCAGAAGAAGAAACAAATCTGTCTTGAAAGAAGTACAACCAGAAACTCCTTAGAAGCAACGATGGAGACATTTTGTTTCTCATACTTTGGACATGTATCAGAAGGGACATCATTCATGCTTGGTAAAGTGGACAAAAAGGAAACCCTACATCAGGATGGAATGACATAGGGGCTGCAGCAATGAGCTGAAACAACAATAATTGTGAGGATGGCACAGGTTTGATTAGTGTTTCCTTCTGTTGTGCATAGGATCACTATGAATTGGAGCTCACTCAATGGCATATAAGGAGCTCTGGTAGCATAGTGGTCACGAATCGAACTGCAAATCTTAAGGTCAGCAGTTCAAAACTACCAGCTGTTGTGTGGGAGAAAGTTGAGGCATTCTGCTCCCATAAAGATTCACAGCCTCGGAAACCCTGTACAGGGTCACTCTGAGTTGGTTCCGAATCCACGGCACATAGCCACCAACCACCAGTGGCATATAGCAACAACACAAAATACAGTTCATCTATATTGTGAATTTAAGATTATATGAGAGAAAATGAGCTAACACAGGAACTCACTGATCCATGTTATCATCATTGATGTGTGGTAGATTAAATATTTGACTACTGGCATCATTTATATGGTAAAAAAAAAACAACATGTGCACTTTCTACTGTGATTTATCCAGATCTTTTTTGCTGTTTTTTTTTGTTTTGTGTTTGTTTATGACTAGTGGTATACTTAAACAAGGTAACTTATTTGCATTATGGTTAGGGAGTATGACCATGAAGCAGAAAGAAACTAGCAATTCATTAAATAATAGTTTATTTGATTGAAAACCACTTAAACGAATAAAATGTTCAGTTGTTGTTGAATTAGAATATTCAGGGAAGGAAAGTAAGGGAATATATATGGAAACAAAAATGAACATAGGGTTCAAAATTCATTCAAGACTGGGAGCAGGATGAAAATTAACTGCACAGGGGCATGAGGGATTAATGTTCTTGTTGTTAAATGCTGTCAGACACACCAAGGGAAACATTAGGGTTGATTAAAAATATATTTATGTTGTGGTTATGGTGGTTACATGCATAAATTGTCATTATTATGGTGTTGATGATGATGTTATTGTTGTTGTTAAGTACCATCAAGTCGTTCCAGCTCATAGCAACCCAGTATACAGTTTCTGAGGTTACAGTGTCACTGTGAGTCAGAGTCAACTGCATGGCACAGAGCCACCACCACCAAATGTTGGTGGGAGTAGAAAGCCTCATCTTTTTCTCATGGAGTGGCTAGTTGGCTCCAACAGCCAACCTTGTAATTCACAGTCAAGGACTATCCACGGAGGGCTGATAGGTCGAACCACTGACCCTGTGGTTCAAACCAATCATGTGGTCCAGTACTTATCTTACAGCGCCACATCCAGACTCATTATATAAATATACATTATTGTTGTTGTTAAGTGCAGTGGTGTTGATTCAGACTCATAGTGACACTGAGCAGGGTTTCTGAGGAGCAGCTTGTGTTTGAATTGTAGACCTTATGGTTCAAACGACCTTACAGTCCAGGGTTTATCCTCCAAAGCCACACTTATGTCAAAATTCATAAGCCAACCATTGCTTTATCACACAAAAGGGGACTTCAAAAAGTTCTTGGATGATGAAATTCAAGAATTTTTTCACAAAAATTTTGATACCCTCTTATATAGTAATCCTAGACAGAGTTCTTCAAATGATTCTTTTAAGAATAAACTACCTCATTTTACAGAAATCAGTGTAACTAAAATGAAACTCTTGACTTGAGTTCAGTGTTTTTCCACCAGTAACAACAAATTGCACTCTAAGTCTGTAATTGGAGTCTTTTTTGAGTCCTACAGTAATACAATGATACAAAAATTATCAAGCAAGAAGCCAATCTGAAACTGTTGTTAAACTGTGCCAAATTTCAAGTCTTTATTTTCTTCTTGGGAACTTAAATAGGCATATGTATTTTAAAAACAGATATTTATTTCTATGTACAGTCACATATTCATATTTGGGGGTTCCACATTCATGGATTTAATGTACCATGCATGGAAAAATACCTTTTTTTTTTCTTTAAAAAAGGCTTCTAAAAAGCAATTAGAACTTTCGGTGTGGTGCTGGGGTCAGCCCTGAACTGGAAATCACAAGGTCAGCTGCTCAACCCTACCAGCTGCTCCTCAGAAACACTATTTAGAATCACTGTGAGTTGGAACTGACTCAATAGCACATTAACAACAACCACAAGAAGACAGTAAGTGACCAAAGCAGTCTGTCAAAGATTAAAAGTGAGTTTAAGTGCTATTTACATAGCATTTCCATTGTGTTAGGTATTATAAGTTATCTAGAGATGGTTTGGGGGAGCATGGTAGTTCTATAAGATAAGCACTGGCCTTACAACAGGGTTGAAGGTTTGAGCTCACCAGCCACTTGGAGGGAGACGAAGCTTTCTGCTCAGCCAGAGATTTGGAGTCAGAACTGACTCAATGGCATATAATGCAACGAAACCAACAGTTGTTGTTGTTAAGTGCCATCGAGTCGGTTCCGACCCACAGCGACCCTATATAGGGTTTCCAAGGAGTGACTAGTGAGCTTGAACAACTGACCTTGTAGTTCAAACGGCTTTGCAGTCTGGCACATTAACCCACAGTGCCACACCTGCTGTAGAGATGAAATATGCAGGCAGTTGTGCATGAGTTGTATGCAAGTATTATACTATTTTAAATAAGGGACGTGAACTTCCACAGATGTGGGTATCTGCAAGCGGTCCCTGGAACCAGTCTTCTGCACATACAGCGATACTACAATATCTGAAAGTAAAAATGTCTGTATATCAAATCTGTTTCATACATTCGTTTGGAAAGAGATTAAATTTATTTTTTCAGGAGGGCAGATACTTTCTATTCCAATGCATTTTCACTTTGTTTTATTTTTTAAGTTAATGGATTTAGAAGAGACTGTTAACTAAAGATTAAATAGGTTGGTATATAAAATGTTTATACAAGTAGCATGAATCAGAGGAAGTTTTTTTTTTTTCTTTTTTTAAGTAAATCTATAGAGAGAATTCCTGAATTTGGTATTTGTACAAATATATTCTTAAAATGATACTGAGGAGTCCAAGAAAATCTTAATTCCATGACGATGGTGGAATAAATTATAGTCATTTTAACTGTTTTTCATATTCAACACAAATATTTAATATTGTTGTTTGCATACAAATTATGCTAACAAAAGACTAATTAAAACGTTGGTTCCTGTGTGACACTGTAGATTAGCAGTTCAAACCCACCAGACAGTTCTGGAAACCCTATCCAGGATCTCTATGAGCAGGAATGGAGTCCTGATGTGGCGCTGTGGGTTAATGTGCCAGACTATAAAGCCATTTGAACTGCAAGGTTGGCAGTTCAAGCTCACCATCTGCTCCTTGGAAACCCTATACAGGGTTGCTATGGTCGGGATCAACTTGACGTCACTTAACAACAATAAGAACAATGAGCCGGAATGGATTCAACAGCATTTCGCAACAACAACAACATGTCTCTTTCAGGAGCTCTGATGGCTCAGTGGTTCACTGTTCAGCTGCTAATCACAAAATTGGTAGTTAAACCAATAGCTGCCTCCCAAGAGAAAGATGTAGCAACCTACTTCTGTGAAAATGCATAGCCTTGGAAATCTCCTATGAAACAGTTCTACACTATCCTGTAAGATCATACAGGATACATCTCGTTAAAATCTTGTTGTTAAATATCATCTAGTTGGTTCCAACCCATAGCAACCCTTTATAGGGTTCCCGAGGAGTGACTGGTGAACTGCCGACATTGTTGTTCAAACTGACTTTGTAGTCCAGCGCATTAACCCACAGCACCACACCAGGATTCAGTAATCCACTTAATGGCACACAACTACGTTGTTTAAGCCATGGGGTCATGTGACTTCAGTTCATTCTGTTGGCCACTAGATGGCAATCTGGCACCCTAGGCTGTATAATCCAGCCACCTCCTTTTTTCTGCTTTGAAGAAATTATCAAACACTCCCCTAAATAAATTATACACATACACATAATGCTGTTGTTAAGGATCATCGAGGCGTTTCCTACACACAGCAACCCTTCATAGGGTTTCTGAGGAGTAGCTGGCAAGTTTGAACCACCAAAATTGTAGTTAGCAGTGCTTATCCAAAAGCACCAAACCAGGACTCCATAATATAGGTAATATATATATAAGTAAAGTGTATCCCTAAAAATAGTTAATAATTTCATGCTCTTTTGAATCTTTCTTCAAAGGTTTTGCAACTTTCCCTTATACTTACAGACCACAGTCTTACCCTGAGAGTTAGCTATTGTTGTTGTTAAGTACCATCGATTTGATTCTGACCCGTAGCAATCCTGTATAGGGTTTCCAAGGAGCAGCTGGTGAGCTTGAACCACAAGCCTTCCAGTTCAAACGACTTTGCATTCTGATGCATTAGCAGCACCACACCAGGAGCATTGGGAGTTAATTCTGACTACCTTCTCGTTCTCACTTTGTTAAGTGTCTCAATCAACCTATGACTTCTGCCAAACTGGTTCTACTATATATATATATAGTTACATTATTCTTACACAAATAATGTATGCGCTCAACATTTGTTTACCAAAGGCACCATCACCTCCCACCTACCCTCCCCCCCTACATATGAGGTATTTTAGTGAGCATACCATGCTAAATTTTTTCACAACAGCATGTAAAAACATTGGTATAGTGGTACTCATGAAAACACCTTATTGGAGCACAGTTGGCAAACATAGAATATGAACATTATTTGCATAAAAATACAAAGGTGTTTCAGAAATGTCATGGAAAAATGCAAATGAAAGATAATGTTCAAATCCAGAAGTTACTTCCTAGCCCATTTCTTAAAATGTTTTTTGAAATTCTTTCAGAGTAATAATCCTGATTATCAGTAACATTTTTTGTTGGCATAACACTATGAGCTTTTGTCTGTCTCTGGATTTCATGATTCCAGAAACTAAAGAAAAAGATGGTGTTTTAATACCTTGTTGTATCATTTTATGAATTATTTTCCATTCATTTTTAAAATTAACCTTTTACAATGTACTGTTAGTACAGATCAAAGGAATAGTGTGAAAAGGATCTTGTTTCTCTGGATCTTTTGCAAATATTTTACAAATTCAAATACGAAAGCTAAAATAAGGGAACTTCCGGTGCTTCCTAAGCTCATCATATTCTATTCATCTCACAAGATAAGTGGTATACAGAACAGGTATGTAATCTGTGCTTTTCCACATTGTTTTTAATTAGATCTGTGCTTCACCTTTTAAATGTTGAAGGGATAAATGTATTTATTGTTGTTGTTGTTAAGAGCTGTTGAGTCGGTTCCAACACATTGTGACCCTGTACAGCGTTTCCAAAGAGCAACTGGTGAGCTTGAACTATCTACCTTGTGGTTCAAATGACTTTGCAGTCCAGCACATTAGCCCACAGCACCACACAACAACTGTTGTTGTTAGGGGCCATGAATTAGTTTCGGACTAATAACGGCCATATGCACAACAAAACAAAACATGGCCCAAATTGCTGTTGTGTTTGACTCCATTGTTACTGTCACTGTGTCAAACCATCTTCTTGTGGTTTTCTTCTTCTTCATTGACCCTCCACTTTAACAAGTATGAAGTACTTCTCCAGGGACTGGTCCCTCCTAACAAAGTGTCCAAAATATGAGAGGTGAAATCTTGCCATCCTTGATACTAAGAAGCATTCTGGCTATACTTTTCTTAAGACAGATTTGTTTTTTCTCCTGGAAGGCTGTGATACTTTTATTATTCATCATCAACACCATAATTCAAATGGATCAATTCTTCCACTGTGGTCTTTAATTGCTGTCCAACTTTCACAAGCATATGAGACAATTGAAAATGCCTTGGCTTGGATCAGGCGCACCTTAGTCCTAAAAGTGACCTCATTGATCTTTAACTCTTTAAAGAGGTCCTTTGCAGCATGTTTACCTAATACAATATGCCGTTTGATTTCTTATTTGCTGATTCATGAGTAAAGGCTGACAATTTCAATCTTTTGTCTATCATGATGTCATTTATTGGTTCAGTTGTGAGGATTTTTATTTTATTTACACTGAGATGCAATCCATATTGAAAGCTATAGTCTTTGATCTTCATCAGTAAGTTTTCAGTTCCTCTCAGCTTACAGCAAGCAAGGTAGTGTCATCTGACTATTGCAGGTTGATCATAAGTATTCCTCCAATCCTGGTGCCATGTTCTTCTTCATATAATTCAGCTTCTCTGGTTATTTTTTTCAGCATACAGACTGAATAAATATGGTGAATGAATACAACCCTGGCACACACCTTTCCTGATTTTAAATCATTCAGTACCCTCTTGTTCTAGTTGAACAACTGCTTTTTGATCTACGTACAGGTTCCTCATAAAAACATTGTGTTCTGGAATTCCCATTCTTTGCAATGTTATCCATAGTTTGTTATGATCCACATAGTTGAATGCCTTTGCATAGTCAATGAAGCACAAGTATCTTTTTGGTATTCTCTGTTTTTAGTGAAGATCCATCTGATATCAGCAATGATATCTCTAATTCCACATCCTCTTCTGGCTTAAATTGTATTTAGTATGTAATGATAAAACCTAACAGGAAATAGGTAGAAGCTGAAATATCAGGTGTTTTGTACTATCTGAAAGCAATAAAAACATCTAGCCTATTAGTATGAAGCCCTGGTCATTCAATGGTTAAATACTGGAGCTGCTAACCAAAAGTTTGGTGGATCAAATCAGCCAGCCACTCCACAGAAGACAGATATGGCAGACAGTTTACATAAAGATGTAGAATACTGGAAACCCTATGGGGCACTTCTTTTAGGCCTTATGTGGTCTCTATGAGTCAAAAGCAACTATATAGCCATATATATTGAATGCACAATTAGTCAAAGACAAAACATAGGCAATGGCCTCAAATTGATATAGGGAGTGAAACCAAATACTGTTGCTCATCAGTGCTTCTTAGTGGTGCACTAACAGAGCTGCTTTGTAATAAGACATTTGTTTAAACTGTGCATAATAAAAAGGATTACATGTTTACTTCAGATACACTTTTGGAACTCTATGTACAACACCCTAGAAAATAGTTATATTCAAGAAAATAATTGAAGTGACAACATCACAACTTTGCAAATTATTCAAATAAAATTTCTGATTTGGTATGTAGGATTCATTCAACAATAAACCATAAAAGTTTACCAGTTACATTGTAATTTCAGAGAAATGATCAGTTTGCCTTCCTTCTTGCTTATTGGCTTGGTAGGACACAAATTTTCTTCAAAACTGGCATATTTAAGGCTCTCTATCCTGGTGTGAAAGGAGCTCTGGTAGCATACTAGTTACAAGTTGGGCTGCTAACCTCAAGGTCAGAGGTTCAAAATTACCAGCCGTTCTGTGGGAAAAGATGAGACTTTCTGCTCCTGTTAAGATTTACAGCCTCAGAAATCCTACACAGGGTCCCTTGAGTTGGAACCAACTCCACAGCACATCACCACCACCACCAGTACCATCCTGGTGTGGAGTCATGGTGTGTTGCTGTAGGATAAGCACAGGAGTGTTAACCAAAAGGTCTGTGGTTCAAACTCACCAGTCACTCCTCAGAAATATTATACATGGTTGCTATGAGTCTGCTGTAGCACAAGTACTAGACTGCTAACCACAAGGTTGGCAGTTCAAACCCACCAGCCACTCTGGGCAAAGCCTACATAGGGTCACTAGGAATCAGAACTGACTGGAAAGCACATAACAACATGAACATACATTTTAAAAGGAGTTCCTGGTGAAACAGTGTTTAAGCACTTTACTGTTGACTAAAATGTAGAAAGTTTAAACTATCCAGTGGCTCTACTGGAGAACAATGTGACAGTCAGCTCCAGTAGAGATTTATGGCCTTAGGAATCCTACAGAGCAATTCTACTCTGTCCTATAGGGTTGCTGTGAGTAAGAGTCTACTCCATGGCAATGGGCTTCATTTCTGGTTTGTTGTTATTGGTAAGTGTCATAAAGTTGGTTCTGACTCATAGCTACCCAGTAAAGGGTTTTTGAGGAGCAGCTGGTGGGTTTGAACTGCCAACCTTGTAGTTAGCAGTCCAGTGCTGGACCTACATTTTCAATTTACTGAATTAAAGTATAGCCATTTGCCACTAAAACGATGAGTTTCAATTTGCATTTCTCTGTACTTATTTTCAGTGATGATCATTTTTCTAATTTTCATCTAGGTGAACTACCTGGTGAATTTTAAATTCTACTTTGATATTATTATTATTATTATTTGTAACTTTTAAGTAAAGATTCTGGACAGAATTCTCCATAGTAATAAATAACTACAGTGCATCTAAATGAATGGATGGAAAAAGAATGAAAAAAAATTCTGACTAGGAAATTTCATAAGAACAATAGACATGAAAGAACTAAAGGTAACAGATGTGTCAATCAAGGCAATATAAAGGCCAGATGTTTGGCACATTCACATGGTAGTAATTGGGCAAGTGAAAGTCATATTTTCCTTTTCCCAATAATCATTATGTTTTCTCTATTTAAAAAAAAAAGAAGGCAAAAAACTTTAAGCCGTTCTGGTTAGAAAAATGTCTAATGGGGAAATGAAAAACAATTTAACAGTGGCATAACAACAATCTACTGTACTCTCATTGTTTTCTGCAATCGTGTAGTGAATTTTAGAGAGAAAATAAATATTCATATACAGTGAAACATATTTTTAAATAAATATTTCGGAGAAAGCGATCACATAAAAAAATAGATTTTATTTATTGCATAATATTTTAGACATTTTGGGACAAGCCTAGCCCAGCTAATTGTTCAGTGATTCCCAATCATTTCTGTTTACCTAGAGAGGAAAAACAGTTTGAAAACACTTAGAATAGTACACTCACACGTATCTCAGTTGTAAAACAATAAAAGTCATACTTTGGTCATTTAATAGATATTTTTTTTTTAACAAAGCAAAATTTCTGACTGTAATTTAATGATGTTAAATAATAATCAAGCAGCTATCAAATATTTAAAATATTTAACTCAAAAGATCTAGAAAATGTGTATTTATACAATCAGACGTTATTCATTGTAGAACTGGGAAAAATACATACATACATCATTCTAGATTTGTCAATCTATTCTTTGTCCATAAAGTTATTTTTTAAAAGTAATAATTTTCAGGAGACTATTGCATTCATTTCATGTATGACCCTTGATTAAAATAAATATTCTTCATTTTTTTAAAAGGAGAAATAACCACACAATATAAAAAGAAAATTGTGTGCTGTAAAAATACACTATTTAAATAGTCAATTTATGGTTCTGAAGTAGAATTTTATTTTCATTGTGGTTTGAAAATGAAGTTTTTCTTTTAATAGACTATGTGTCCCAAGATGATTTCAAAGTATTTTCACTTAGAAAAGCTAGCTGCTATTACATATGAATTTTCAAAGCTTGCCAAAGCTTTGGAAGGAATGATGAAAATTACTATTACACGACCTTCAGGTTTTCTTTGTTTCATAAAGGGCTAAGATAGCATTTTTGTCGTTTTTCTTTCAGCTCTGGTCTTTCATCATAAATATCAAAGCATGCAATTATGCCTCCTCATATCCTACCATACTCTGCCTGTTTTTCTACCCATGGTGATGGTGTTTTCTCTTTGTTTTCCACAAGAGTTTTTATTTTTTGATTGAAACTCAGAAGAAAATTTCATTATTTGTTAAAGAAGTAAATTGTGCCTATAATGAATATTAAATTGATTAGTTGCTATTTAAACACCTCCGATATAGTCAACCAACGTAGTATGAAATGTTGAGATTGCTCTCCTATGATGTGTGTCACATATATACCACATTCTCATTAAAATGATTTAAACTACAGGTAGGATTTTATTATCGATGTTTATTATGAAAAGCAGGCTTGTCATAACCCATGAAATCTTGAGTTTCTTTACTTTCATTTTACCTCCCAGATTAAATCAACTTTCTGTATGAGCCTTACTATTCGATTTCATTATACCATCCAAATACTTTACCCTAGCTCTATGACTCCTAATACTTTATTTATTTTGCTTATCTTAAATTAGAAATACCCTAAATTGGACATTGTGATAAATTAGTAGTTATTTTCGAATTGAGTCCAGAAATCATCATTTAAAATAACATACAAAATACAAGTAGATGAAGACAATAGACACAGTAACAGTTTTGTACACAGCATGTTCTTTCTCTGAGCATTGAACACAATGCTATGAAATAAGTGAATGTATGTACTGGAATTGATTCTCATTTTTTTCCTATTAATATTTCAGAGATTACATTCACAATTGGCCCCTAAGTATAATAGAAATCATAATTAAGAGTCTGGTTATTCACCTAAAGGAGAAATGATATAACTGGACTTTGGAGATAAGCAGAATTTAATATAAACATTTGTTCCTTCTTATAAATAAATGTTTCTTGCCAAATTATTTAATTTCTCTAAGTTTCAGTTTTCAACTAATAAAATAATAGTGACAACCTCATAAAGATATTAGAAGAATTAAATGAGAAAATGCACTTGAAAATTGAGTTCAGTAATAAGTAATAAGCTAAAAATGTTATTATTATTATTTTGCTGCATTAGTTTATATTCAGTGTATGTATGTAAAATGATGTGCAATGCTGCAAAATGGATTTATTTTATTAAGAAGGTATGATTATATTTGAAAGAAAGAGAGCCCTCCATACCATAGTAAGAAACACTAGCTTTAGAAATTAAATTGTCATCAGAGAGGTAACTTCTGCGTTGATCTATTGGAATGAGACACTGAAAATCAGAATGAGGACTGAAGTACAAATAGATCAAGAAAGATGCACCAGAGAAGCAGAATGGCTGAAGGCCAAAAACATAAGAAAGCATATTGAACTTACTAAAACTAGACAATATCTAAACACATAATGCAAGGAAGCAGTGCTGTCATTTTTTAGTTAAAGAATAGCTAGAAAAAAAATGTTAAATTGAAATTATCTTACAGTTGCTACCAACAATATTAGTTAGAACTTTTAAATTATACTTTACATTTCAAAAGAATTTTCAAAGACATGGTTTCTGTGGGAAGAAAATCAGACTTAGGGTCTGACACTTGAAATGAAGTTCATATTTGCCCCTTACTATGTTTCAACAAACCATATAACCTTTCTGGTCTTGTTCCTTTTCTGTGAAAGTAACAATATCTACTGTTGTAGTGATGACAATATCTACTGTTGTAGTGAGCCATTGTAAAGAAATCACCCTGTAAGGACCACAGGTTCAGAACTGTTCATCCCAGCATTTTATGAGTGAAACCCATGAGGCAAAAAGTATCTCCATCATTGGAGAAATATTCAAATAAATTGTCTGTTGTTCAATCTGTTGAATACAAGAATAGCTAGTTATCTGTGTATTTCCCAAAATGAAATGGTGATTTTAAAAGAAAAAAAAAAAAAGGTATAAAAGAATATATAAGAAGATTACATTTTTATTTATTGAAACTGTATATTGGTACTTTTGATTTGTCTGTGTACATCAAAAGGTCCAGAATGATACATAGCAAAATATTAATACAGTTGTGTGCTGTATAATGTATGTTTGGGCAGTATCTGACAACATATACGTCCTTAGTCCCAGAATTCAGTAATCCTGATCAGAGAACAGAATGTATCCAACATAACAGCTTCCTGCATACAACACATGTACTTTATTTTTCTTTTATACAAAGTGATTGCGCTGCCAGGCATATAATAGTACAGTGCCTATATAATCTATATACATATCTTTTTGTTGTTGTTGTCATTGTTGTTAAATGCTGCTGAGTCAGAACTGATTCATAACAATTTTATATAGTGTTTCCCAGAAGCAGCTGGTAGTTTTGAACTGCTATCCCTGCAGTTAGTAGTCAAGTGCTTATCCTCCAGTAACACACAAGGATTTTGATAGTCCTAATAAATGCATATGTTACTAGCTTATGTATATTCTGTACTTTAGTTTCTGTCTAAAAACTTTACCATATGTAAGTATATGTTCCAGCTCACCAACAACTGCATCTGATCTCATGTATCATACATGTCTTTCTGTTTACTTTTCTTTAAACATGTATTACAATGCAGTACATCATGGCTTCCAAATGCAGCAAAACCAGTGCTAGTGATAGCAACAAAAAGAGTAAATAGCCATTGGGATGTGAAACAAACAGTTATTAAACAATAAAAAGGTAGAAAATCAGTGAATGCTATTATTGCTCATGATGTAGACATGTCACACTTGACAATCATACACATCCACAAAAATGGAGAAAATGTTCTCAATGTTGTTGAAGGATCCGCTCCATGGGAAGACATAAGACCAATGAAAATGTGAGAGGAATATATACTAGATATGGAGAAATTGCTCATTATGTATATTGAGGACTGTGGTAGTTAAGGTTTTGTGTCAATTTGACTGAGTTGGGAGTCTCAGTGGTTGGCAATTACAATGCAGTAATTCCCCATGATGAGATCTGCCATGAACAACCAATCAATTGAAAAGAAACTTCTTTTACGGGTGTGTGGCCTGCTTCCAATATATTGGACACTCAGGCAAGCTTGGGTACACTTTGCTGGTGATATCTGGCTCATCCTCTGATATCTGATTCTTTGGACTTGAGCAATTCACCTACTCCTGGAGTCATCAGCGGCCTGCCTTCTTGCTTGCAGGACCCATTTGACTGCCTGTTGTCTAACCTATCAATCTTGCTTCATCAGCCCTGCAGCTTCTGTAAGTCAGAAGCCTCCAACCTGAAATCTGAAGAATGGACTTAGGATTTGCCTGCTTCTATAACTGTGTGAGCCAATTCCTTGATATAAATCTGGTATGGCACTGTGGGATAAAACACTGGACCGTAAGGTTGGTTTGAACCATAAAGTTAGCAGTTCAAACTCACTAGCCACCACTTGGAGACCCTATCCAAGGTTACTGTGAGTCAGAACCAACTCAACAGTACGTAACAACAACAATATATACATGTATATACTATACTGGTTTTGCTTACCTGGAGAACCAAGACTAAGACAAGGACCAAAGACAAAAGCAAATCCTTCTCAGTACATTGACATGAAGTTTTTCAAGGTGTTTTAAAAAGGAGCAGAACCAGAATATGATATGTTGTTTGCACATCATCCGCCTTACATAACATCCTACTCTACAGAATGTGCCTAAGCTAAGGAACTGGAAAAGCAAGGAGAGATGTAATTCAAGAGAAAATGTTTACATCTAAATATTTTTAATGCTTTTAACAAAGAGAAATGTAAAGTAGTGCATAATTTGAGTAAGTTATTTTTATGCAATAGACAAATTGTATATGTATTTGCATAGATAGACTTAGATATTGGGGTAACTATACATATAGATAGGATCTTGCTGTGGCACTGTAGGACAAGCACTGTACAGTCAGTGATTCAAACCCAGAGTTGTTTTCCAGAAGCCCCATACAGGGTCACTATCAGGTGGAGTGTATGCATTAGTACTCACAGCAACAATAACAATATATATAGATTTAGGTTTCAAACTTTGAAAATGCTGGCATTTCATTTAAATGTTAGCACTGCTAAATATTACCACCTAAACCAAAGAATGATTAAATATCACATATCATCAATTACAGGACTAGCGCTGCCTGGTGTGGCGCTGTAGGTTAATGCACTTGACTGCAAGGCTGGTTTGAACCATAAGGTTGACAGTTTAAACTCAGAAACCCTATATAGGGTTGCTATGAGTTGGAACTGACTCAACAACACTTAATAACAAGAACAACAATCATCGGTTATGTGGACAAAGATTAATATGATTGGTAATGCCCAGTACAGAAAAACATAAACCTTTTCAGAGTCAATATGTTAATACGTATCATATTTTTTAAAGGGTCTATCATTTTTGTTCAGCAATTTCACATACAGAAAGAGTTCGGTATGAATAATTCATACAATGTTCTATACTGTGTTCACTGAAACAATTTTTCTAATTTGGAGACAATCGCAATTTTCTCCAGTAGAAGATTATAAGGGGTCCTATTGTAACACTGTAAAAAAGAACTGGATTGATAATTACAAGACCAGTGGTTCAAACCCAAGACTCACTCCTTAGAAACATTATACAGGGTGGCTCTAAGTTTGAACTGACTCAATAGCACTTAAAAACAGCAACAGAAAATTATAGACCATTTATGTATATTGTATATAATGGAATGTATGTATTAATTTGAAATAAATATGCTTGCTTTCCATACATTAATATAGAATTTAGTATTAATATAATATTGCTGTGGTAATTTAGAAGTGAAAACTCTTGTTACAAAATGAAATTTAAAACAAATGACATTTGTTATCACATTTGTCTTTTCAATGCATATATTTGCAGGATTAATCAGACTTTTTATTGCATTTACCTCTGGCATGCCCAGACTACAGGAGTGATTAACTTTATTTTTTATGCTATTTACTACACTTTGCAAGTATTTTTGTTTCAATGAAGATATAACATTTTACAGTTTCCAAAAAAATAAAATAAAATAAATTGAACTTAGAGAAATAAAAATGAAGCAATATACTTCTTTCTTTGAATTTTATAGGATTAGAGAAAATCACCATTTGAAATAGATGCCTGATGTCCAACAAGGACGTAGGTGATATTGTGACAGGCAGCATGAGGAAAAGCAGAGACCAGGAACCCAGGGAAACTCAAGAGAAATCTCTAAGCATTGGAATTAATAATTTAATGATTCAATAATTAAACACAAAAATATCAGAATCAAGGTAATTCCAAAACCAGGAACTGTGTCAGTAAGGAACATGGCAGGTAGATTATTAATACCATCAAACAAATGTAAATTCTCAGGTTTCCTACTTAAAAAAGAAAAAAGAACAAAAGGAAGAAAAAGAAAAGGAAGAATCCATTCAGACCAAAGATAATTGGCAATGAACGTGGTACGTAGGAATCAGCAACAGGGAGACTGACAACCTCGAATGCAGTCAGGGCAGGGAGGTATTTATTATACTGTGGCAGGAAATGTAGGATCTGAGGAAACAAGATAATCAGACAGAGGAGAACAAAAACATAAGTCACTTAGATGAAAATTAAGTTTCCAAGGGAAAAATAGGACTAGTATTAGTCTAATTTGGCAATAAGTTTCTTTGTAAAGTTAATTTTCCAATAACTTTAATTAAAGAAATGTATGAGTTTACTTCTACATCTGCGGAAAATGGCAAATTAGGTCAGCAGTTCGAAACTACCAGCCATTTTGCAGGAGAAAGATAAGACTTTCTGCTCCCCTAAAGATTTACAGCCTCAGAAACCCTATGCAGGGTCGCTGTGAGTTGGAAGCATTTCCATTGCACAGCACCACACCACCACTATGGGTACAAGAACTAAGGGGAGTCCCAGAGCCCTGAAAGTTACATAAAGAAGAAAAGCATATCGTGAGTAACAAGGCTTCTGCTTTGCTGTGAGTGTTTGACAAATCTAGAAATGTAAAGCATTGCCTTTGTAGGGCTAGATGGAGAATAAGGTAGTAATATTTGGGCCACACACAATATAGAGTTGCAACTATGACTTAATTTATAAACTCAAGATCTTCCAAGACTATACCAAAGTTAGCGTGATCTAGAAAAAGTCCATGTGATGATCAAGGAAGACAACAAAAAAGTTTTCTAAGCCCGTGTTCTGGATAGGAAAAATAAAACAACCCTGCCTCCTCCCCACCTGTCCCTCCCAGAGACAAATTCAGGGAAAATTTATAAATTCAGGTCTTCTTTCTTCATGTAGATTTAAGATAAATGTCACTAACTACAAAGACTTGAAAACTTCATGTTGAAACATTAAAATGGATTGTTAACCTCCCTTGATTGAGGCAAATTCTCACGAAGGCTCATCCTTCACCCCAGACCTCACAGAACTTCCACACATTCAGATTAGCCAAATAAGATCTCAGAAGCATAATTAGAAAGCAGAAGGAAACAAAACTACCATGATCAAGTGAGAAAAAAAAGAAGAAAATGGACTAAATTTGGCATATAAGAACCAGAGATACTAGAATTTTCAGTTAAAGAATTTGAAATAAGAATGCTCAAAATGTTTACCAAAAAAATGAGAATAAAGGAGAGGCTTCAAGCAAAATGACAGACTAGGCAGATACACCACATTGATTCTATACAAAAAAGATATTAGAGACCAAATGTAACAGATACAGATGAAAATATTGGGACCCTGGGCCTACCTTTCAGAAGAAAGCTTAGAGAAGTGGATTGAGTGTTTGCTGTGGGGAGAGGATGAGCAGAGATGGCAAGAGAAGGTGACTAACTGGTGAATAGCCAGCCAGATGCAGCATAACCATGTTGAATATGTATGAGCAGCTTTGGGGACAGAAGGTGGCCTCGCATGACAGATTCACATAGACAATCAAAAGATGAAATTCCTTCTTTTTTCCTATGCTGCCCTGGTGAACAGAGATGAGGCCAGTTCACACCATCATCCACCCATCACACAGACCCTGCTATCTGGGAGTCTGGAATGACATGATTGGGAGTCATGCTAGTGTGAGGCAGGGCCCAGTTGTGTCACTTGGGTGTACCTCTCGGTGCTTGGATTCAGGTTGACTCAGCTCTGGACCTACAGAACCCAAAGTGCCACCAGACTAGCATTTAACCCTGCTTCCCACTGCCCTGTAGACCTAATAGACACTGAAACCAACTTCATCAAAGGCCTTTACAAACTACTACCAGATTGAGTGTTCTGAACATCAGTAATATGGAGGCTAATAGGAACACCATCTAGGGTCACAAACTCTGCTGACACAACCCTCCCACACCAACGTCATGAGTTTCTTGACTTGCAGTAAACCCACCTCCACCCCCATTTCAACCCTATCCCACCACCAGAGAATTCTCCTCTCCAGGTCCAACAACTTCTCTGTTTTTGTTTTTGCTTTGGGATTTTATTTTTTTCCTTTTGTTCTGTCAGAGTTTTTGTTTGCTTATTTTTTCTCCTCCTTTTGTTCTTTTTCCATTTCCTTGAATTTTATCCTTCCTATCTCCACTTTTGTTTTTCTTTCTTTTCTTCTGTACTCTGATTTTCTCCACGTTTCTCCCCTCACTTTTTCTCTTTTCACCTTCCCTTTATGTGGTTTTTGGGAGTCCTGGTGTGGGACTGTGGGTTAATGCACTGGACTGCAAAGTCATTTGAACCAAAAGGTCTGCTATTCAAGCTCAACAGTCATTCCTCAGAAACTCCTATACAGTGTCACTATGGGTCAGAACTGACTCAACAGCACTTACAACAACAACTATGTGGTTGTTGTGGGGTTTTTTGTTTTGTTTTGTTTTAACTTCTTCCTTTTATATTTTATTTTATTTTCTCTTCTATAGCACTGTAGCTCCTTTTGTCTGAACCTCTTTTCTCTTTCATTCTATTCCTTTTTGCTGGTTGCTGTCTGCTTTTCATTCTTTTTTTCTTTTATTATTTTATAGTTGTTTGTTTGTTTCTGTCTTGCTTCCTGGTATGTGTGTATATGGGAGGGGGAGGTCGGGTCTTCTCTTTGCCACCCAACAGGAGACAGCAACCATGCCCATACAGCCTCTGCAGCTTCACCCACAAGGCAAGAGCCAATATCAGATTCTATGCCATTTGATCAGCAATAGACAACAGGCCAACACCAGCCAAACATACCCTAAACTAAATTACAAAAATGGTGAACAGAGAACAGTGCACATACTTCCATTCTCTAACTCCAATCACAGGAGACCATAAATGACAGCCTACCAACACAACAACGTGCAGTCAATACAAATATGAAAACACCAAAATGACCTAGAGAAAACCGACCATTTTAGCTCATACAAAGAAATAAGAGAGAATTGCACAAACAAATGACCATGATGTAAAACCACAAAATGTTTCTGAGGAAGAAAAGGTAATGGAACTTACTGAAAGAGAATTCAAAAGAATGATATTTAGGTACTTTCAAAGAATTCACAGAAAGCTCAAAGAAAGTAAGTAGAACACAGAAAAAAAATTTTGTGTGTGTGAAGAATTCAGGAAAATACTACAGGAATAAATAGACCTAATAAATTTAAGTTTTACAGCATTACAAAACCTGAGATTAGACATCCAGAAAGTTATTAATAAATTTTTAAAAATTGACAATACATTGAAAAGTCAAAGGAGTAGAATCAAAGCAATGGAAACCTGAATTAGTGAACTTGAAGTTAATCTCTTAATATGAGTATGCTAGAAGTACCATCGGAAAGAAAAGTAAAAAGCCTAAGAAAGCCTAAATTATATAGGACACCATGGAAAGGGATAACTTACAGGTGATTGGATTTCCAGAAGCAGAAGTGACAATAAAAAGCACACACACAAAAAAAAAAAACAAAAAAAAAACTGTCAAAGGTTGGAAGACTTCCCTAACATAAAAGAAGAGAAGATAAGCATACAAGAAGTTTAACGAACACCGAACAGGATAGATCCCTAAAGACAATCATCAACACATATCATAATCAAACTTTCCAAAACAAGAAAATAATCCTGAGACCATCTCAGGAAAAATGAAAAGTTACCCACAAAGAAAAATAAGTAAGACTAAGCTCTGATTTCTCAGCAGAAACCATGCTTGTGAGGAGGCAGCAGGATGCCATATACATATACATGGATTTTCTCTCAAATTAATACAGGCACAATTATTGTGTCTACCTCACAAGTTTGCAACTAAGCTAAAAATAAAACAATTTATGCAAAGTACCTAGCACAATGTTTAGCATTTGGTGAGTGCTCAATAATAATTTGCTTTAATTTCTTAAGTATTTTGAAATTTTGTAGTAGCTGATTTCTCTGCTCGTATGTACACCGTTACTCCAAATTAAAAATATGTATCTATAGTTTTGTAAATTCTAAGTATCTCTTAGGCTTCCTTCAACATTTTTTGTTTTAAAATATGTTTCGTATTTTTGTTTGGCAAGTTTTTTCCACCATCACACACAAAAAATTTAAATCTTTGCCTTTCCCACCGGTGTCTATTGTCACTAAATTTGTATTTAACTACAGTATTCTTAAAAAGAAATGGTGTTTGTAAGAGAGGTTTCAAGGTAACTTCACTGTCTGACCTCCTTTAATCTCACAAGTGGGAGGAAAAGTCAAAATCAACAGCCAAAGGGCGATTCCTATGAGAGGGAGGTCAGATATGCCTCCACCCTCCAATCTTTTTGTCAGTTTTGACTTCAGCTGTCCCTTCCACAGCACCCTCTAGTTCTCTGCTGAATTAAATAATTCATTTCAATATCCACATAAAATTCATAGGCAATATTAACAAGTATGGACTTTATTAGGGATAGAATATGTTACAATTCAGGATCAGAAATTATTCAGGCAATTTTCTTCCATCAGGACAGCATCTTCTCAGTAGTGTGTGCACAGGCTCATCTCACTCTGGCTTGTGGACCCTGTGTCATTGCCCTTTAGCTTTTGCCCTGTTTGGACCAGGGTTGCAAAGCTAAGTTAGCTTTTGATAAGAACTCAATGGCAACCTCCCAATAAGCAAACTTTGGCTGGAAGGCACTCAGCTCTAGCTCCATAGATAGGCAAATGTGGTTTCAACAAATGCCCAGAGGCACCCTACTTTTTCACAATTATTTTACTAAAAAGCATTCCGCTTTTTCATTTCATAGGTTAGGAAGTCCACCACTCAGTCTCATGCTGGTCTCCTGGTTCTGCTTCTCTGCTGCCACCATTTTCCTCCCCTGCTTCTCACCATCTCTCATATCCCCAGAGACAGAGGATATTTGTATTTCCTGGAGAGAGGAGATTCTCAGAGAAGAGATATTAAGTCCAAAGGAAATGCTCCATTTCTGGCTCTTTTCTCTTGATGGTCTCTTGATAGTTGGGCGGTGCCCCTCAGGGATGGCTCAATTGAAAGCCTAGCTCGAGAAAAAACTAACCAATTCCCATATTAGGGTTCCATACTCACATATCTTATTTGCATGATCCTACCCATACAAGTCCTGCTGTGGCACTGTGAGTTAATGTGTGACTGCAAAGCCATTTGAACTA